>NW_004955429.1:22745998-22747284 GCF_000276665.1 Chinchilla lanigera
CCCCCCTTCTGTCCCTCTCTTGGACAGAAGCTTTCTTTCCCTCAATAAATATATTCTGCTCTTAACCTCTGTTGTTCCTAAAATTCATTCTTCAATTTTAGAGAACAGGAATCCATCCCAGATAGTCCCAGATATCATTCAGGTTGGGAGTTTTTATTTTCCTGTATCATTTTGGAGGTCTCACTGAGATCCCTGGATGGAGGTAAGCATTTGCTTTTGTTTCATAGACTCTGGATTGGGATGCATTTAAGTAACAAATTTTTTGCTTCCAATTTTGTTATGCTTTTGCCTGTTGCTTATAATTGCTTGGGACTCATTTAGGTAACAAATTGTTATGCTTTTGCTTGTTGCTTATAATTGCCTATGCTTTGTCTGTTATACAGTTTTGTTAGAATGTTGATAAATCCAAGTTAGAACATGGAAAAGTTATAAGGTTATGCTATTTCTTTAATGGAATATTTTATTCCTGTTTTGTTCTGGTATATGATGCATTTGATGCATTTGAACTAGTTGCTAAATGTACTGGTTTTCCTTGCTTGATGTTATTTAGCTAAGGAGAGTAGTATTAGAAGGCTCTTAGTGAACTTTGATATAAACTGTAGTAAGATGGGTCTTTTTAAATCTAGCTCCGACTTAGTAAAGAACTCTAGACTGTTCCAACTAAGTTAAGCCCATAGAAGATGAGCGTTTGTTAATGCCAAAGACAGGGAAGTCCCCTTAAGAGAAAGACCCAGAGACAGGTCAGATGAGACATCAGAACCCTGCCCATCCAGGAGAACACACATAAAGGCTATGTCCTGACTTAGTGTTCTGGGGAAGTCTCTCTTGGGAGGCTAAACCTGAGGCACAGTGGAGAGAACCGAATTCTAGGTGACACCAGAAGGAGCTATCTCTGAAAGCAGCACACTTCTGGGACCAAAACATATTTAGTCTAAGGGAGGATCTCCAACCTTTCCTCTTCTCCTAGGTCTAGTGCTAGGCAATCTTGTTCAGGCTTTTAACTATCCCTTGTAGAATTTTGACAAACACTGGTCACTCTGCTAGCTAGTCAAATGCTCTTAGAACAGCTGCCACTCTTTAAAGCAGAGGACAGGTTTCCCCAGCATCTCTTTGGTGAATCCCCATTCAAGCCAATGGCTGATGGAATGCTGACCACAGAGACAACTGGCTTCCTTTCTGGAGACTGATCTCTGGTTTTGTGGGCCAATAGAAACTGAGAACAACTGAGGGGTCATGGCTAGGGCTACTCTCTGGCAGATACCCAAAGGTTCCTTGGTGGAAACTGG
>NW_004955429.1:22748285-22749496 GCF_000276665.1 Chinchilla lanigera
GGAATGCAGAAGGAAGTATTAATTATGATGGTATTTCACAACTAGAAAGATACTGTGAAAAGAAAGGAAAATGGTCAGAAGTGCCCTATGTTTGGGCTGGGGATTTAGCTCAGCAGCACAGCACCTGTCTGGCAAGCGCAAGGTCCTGAGTTCAATTCCCAGTACTGGGGAAAAAAAAAAAAAAAAAAGAAGTAGAAGTGCCCTATGTTCAAATTTTCTTTGCATTAAGAAAAAGTCCTTATTTAGTTTCAAAATGTAAATGTGAGCCACAGGGAAATGGGACACCTCAGACTCTTAAGACATCTACTATCCTAGGCCCTGAGACTGCTCCTCCCCAATCTTTGGAGCCTGAGGACAAGACAGCCTTAATCAAAGCCTCACCCACCATTACTGAAGTTAAAGTTTCCCCTACTTGCCCTTCTAGGCTACAGGATAAAATTTCTATACTAACTGTAACCCAGGCCTCCACAGGGCTATACCTTAGCTGAGTTTAAGCAAGCTCCTCAAGGACAATATCCATTACAAAAAGTAAATGGACAATTTGGAACTACCAGAGTTCATGTGCCTTTTTCTCTCAGTGACCTAAAACAGATAAAGTTATATCTTGGAAAATTTCTAAATGACCATGATAAGTGCATTGAGGTATTTAAAGGCCTCACTCAGACCTATGAGCTAGATTGGAAAGATGTAATATTACTCTTAAACATTGACCTCTAATGAGAAACAGGCAGCATTACAGGCTGCTATTCCATTTGGAAATGAATACTATATTATTAATTTCAGAAGGCCAGAAGAAAGACAGCCAGGAGAACTACCAGTTCCCACTGGAGCCCAAGCCATCCATACCCAAAACCCTTACTGGCCTAGCAACTATATGGGAGATTGGAGTAGGAGACATTTTAGACATGTGTTCCTGAAGGTCTAAGAAGGATAAGACCTAAGCCATTTAATTATTTTAAAATGTCAGCGGTTGAACAAGAAAAAAGGGAACACCCCTCTTCCTTCTTAGATTGTTTACAAGAGGCATTGATAAAGCATACTTCCCTAGATTCTAATTCAGTAGAGGGACAAATTATTCTTAAAGATAGGTTCATTATTCAGTTAGGCCCAGATATTAGAAAAAAGCTATAAAAAATGGCTTTTGCTCCAGACAGCTCACTTGATGTGTTAGTAAAAACTGCCTCCTCAGTATTTTATAATTGCGATGAGGA
>NW_004955429.1:22751447-22752753 GCF_000276665.1 Chinchilla lanigera
AAAAGAGGCCCAAAAGACAGATACCCATATTTTAACCTGGGAACCTGATTCCCAAACAGCATTCCAGAAGCTTAAACAAGCTCTCCTAAATGCTCTAGTCCTAAGCCTCCCCACAGGACACCATTTCAATTTATATGTCAATGAGAGGTGAGGTATGGCTTTAGGAGTACTTACACAGGATCTGGGACCCACTCAACAGCTTGTAGGGTATCTGAGTCATAGATTAGACATTGTAGCAAAGGGATGGCCTTCTTGCCTTAGAGCTATGGCAGCTGTAGCTTAGTGCCAGAAGCATCCAAGCTAACTTTAGAAAAAGATCTCACTATATAATACATGCCTCACAATGTGGCAAGACTTCTTTCATCCAAAGGGAGCCTCCGGCTATCAGACAGCCAACTTCTTAAACACCAGGCTCTACTTCTAGAAGGATCAGCCATTCAAATAAAGCATATTCCTCCTTAAATCCTGTTATCTTTTGCCAGAAAAGGCAGAAATTGAGGTTGACAGACATGATTGTGAACAGGTAATTCTCCATACATATGCAGCTAGAGAAGGCTTATTAGACACACCCCTTACTAACCCTGATTTGACCCTTTTCTGTGATGGCAGCTCCTTCATGGAAAATGGGACAAGGAAGGCAGGGTATGCAGTGGTAACTTTGCATCAGACTCTTGAAAGTTCCTTACTTACACCTGGGACTAGTACTCAGCTAGCAGAGCTCATAGCTCTCACCTTATCCTCTCTATGGGAGGCCATTACTGGCTCTTCTTGGGGGAAATCTTTGTTGACTATATTCACAATAATCCTGCTGAGCTGGGTGTGGTGGCACACACCTATAATCCCAGCACTTGGGATCGTTGTGAGTTCCAGACTAGCCTGGGCTACAAAGTGAGCTCAAGGCCAGCCTGAACTGCACAGTGAGACCCTGTCTCAAAAAGAAAAAAAAAAAAAAAGAAAAAAAAAAAAACATAATAATCCTTCTGATCTTATTATTTGGCCCATGCATACTTAATTGTTTCTTTGGCTTTGTCTCCTCCAGATTTAAAGCTATACACCTACCCAACATGAAAACACCTGGGATCTATCGAGGGCCTTTAGACAGACCCTCTGAAGAGTATCTCTGACTGCCAATCTAGAACTACGACCCCTTTCACCCTGAAGAAGCCAGAGCGGTCATCAGCCATTACTCCCTCACGGCAGTTTGGGTTACATCTTCAGAGGGGGGAATGTTATAGGCAAGGGAGTTAGACAGAAATATTATAGGCAGACAGGGCCAGGCCCTCAAAGAAGCCAACACAAAAGATAC
>NW_004955429.1:22753552-22760848 GCF_000276665.1 Chinchilla lanigera
TTCCTAAAATTCATTCTTCAATTTTAGAGAACAGGAATCCATCCCAGATAGTCCCAGATATCATTCAGGTTGGGAGTTTTTATTTTCCCGTATCACTTTCACACAGGCTGCTTCACCCAAATACATTCAAATGCAACTGAGAGCTAGCTGTTTGGATTGCTTTTGGAGTTCAGTGTTCTCAAAACTATGTTAACAGGTTGTACTACCTTATGTTTTACCAAAACTAGTGAATTTCTAGTCAAGTTTGAGTAGACCAGGGTGTGTGGTGCACACCTGTGATCCTAGCACCTGGGAGGCTGAGGCAGGAGCATTATCTCAAGCTCTAGGCCGCCCTGATGACTTAGTCAATTTGAGACCAGTATGAACTATACAGAGGTAGATCTTGCTTCAAAAAACAAAACAAAACAAAAATTTAAGGAGGACTGCAAACACTGAATTCACCACTGATTCAAGTGGCAAGATGAGCAGTAGAGTATATGCCAAGAGACCTAGTCACTCAAGTGCAATATATATTTGGTGGATTTATCCAGAAATTGTCAAATTTATTTCCTAGAAAAGAATACCTACAAAGGTAGCTTAGCTCAATACAAACATTCAAGACTACATTTTGGGCTAGGCATGATGGCACATGCTTATAATCCCAGCACTCTGAGAGGCTAATGAAGGAGCATCACAAGCTCAAACCCAGCCTGGGCAACTTAGCAATTTAAGGTGGTCCTGTCTCAAAATTTAAAAATTTTAAAATGCTCTAGGGATGCAGCTCAGCAAAGGCCCTGGCTTCAGTCCCCAGTACCATAGGATGGAAGGAGGAGATCTATATTTTGAGTTGAGTGACCTTGAATAGGTTGTTTAATATCTCTCAACCAGTTTTCTTATCTATATAACAAATACTCCACTTCATAGGACTCTCAAGAAGGTTACATGGGATAATAACTAGTAACTTTAAAAGTTAACAGAACAAACTTCCAAGTCCTAGATTTATTCATCACTACCTTTATCTAACATGTACAGAAAGTCATTTGATTTAAGTCTGTTTCCCTATATGTCAAAAAATGAAGATAATCTGTGCCCTAAACATTTTATAGGGTGTTTGTGACAATCACATATGAAAACTAATGTAAAAAGGATTTTTGAAAGATAATTATGTTACTGTGATAGCTAATAAAGTATATATAAAAAATTGAAGGTAATTCCCACTAGCAAACTTGTTATAACCTGGGATTGCATAACATCCAAATTAAATTAATTTCAGTAAAAAAGTTTTCATAATTAAAAACAAACAGAACATCAAGTATACTGGTACTCAAAAAAAATTCCAGGCCATTATAATTAGTTTGACAATTCTTTTCCATGCAACAAATGAACCAAATTAGCTTAGCTATCCAAAAACTAAAAGCAGAAAAAACACAACTTTTTGTGCCACTCAAACACTGGTCATTTAAAAACTACCATCTTCACTGCTAAAGTATGGAAAGAAGGCAGCAGGGGCAAAGAACAAGTATTATAGTTTGGATCTTAAATGTCCCCAAGGGTTCAGGTGCTACAGGCTTGGTCACAAGCGTCTGGTGCTACTGGGAGGTGGTGAAGACTTTGAAGATGGGGATTAGTGGAAGTAAGGACCCTGAGAATGTGCCCTTGAAAGGGTTGCCAGGACGCCAGCCACTTTCACACACCCTACACCCATGCTTCCCTGCCACCAGAAGGTGCACAAATTTCCACCATACAGTCCATGGCACAATGTGCTGTGCTGTACAGCACAAAGGGAGGGGCCACGTGACCATGCACTGAAGTCACTGGGATCCAAAGGAAATGTTCCTTCCTCTAAGGTGTTTATCTAGGTATTCTGTCACAGCAACAGAAACCCAACAGAAAAAAGAAGAGAGGGAAGGAAGGACTAGGGGAAGAAAAGAAGTGAAAGAAATGAAAGACTAAGAAAGAGATTATGTGGTTTCTCCAAAGAGCAGCACTGACATTTTAAACTAGCTCGTTTTGTTGTTGCTGTTGCTGGGAGGTGGTTTGTACACTGTAGGATGTTGGGTAACACCCCCACGCAGTTGTAACAACTAAAAATGTCTCCAGGCATTGTCAGACAGTCCCAGGCTGGACTGGGTGGCACAAAACTGTCTGAGCAGAGATCTGCTGGTCTGTACCCACAGTATAAAGACCAGCAGGTTTCATTCTATCCATTAAAATACATTCTAATATTTATGTCACGTTTAACTCTATAGGTTAGTGACTCAGAGTGGAACTTCTAACTAACAGTTTTGAAATCAAAGAACCAAATATAAAAATGCTACCTGTGGGATGGTAACAACTTAGAAATGTAGCTGTGGTAAACAGTTATGATTGTCACTTCTATCAGTGCTCTTTTCACTTACTTCTAAGAAATTTGGGGGGTTCTTTTGGGGTGACAACTTACTTGGTTAACCTGTCACTAAGGCTTAGTCTCCACTCAGTCTTACTATTAGCCATTTAGTGTTTACATAGGGAAAAAAGCCTGAGTATTTTAATTTCTAAGCAATTAAATAAAAATCAAAATTAAGTACTATTTAAATCATTTAAATGAAGTGTACTTCAACACTTACAGTGCTAAGTAAAAAGTAAACAAACTAATATTTAGCTATCACAGCAAATATATATACATGCTCAAGGTAATATATAAAAATAAAATTACAGGTGGAATCTTACAAATTATATTCAGCTGCCTAACATGTTCCATCACTGAGCTATACACAGTTTTACACAAGAATTTCCATACATTTACATTAGTATCCTAAGAGTTTTAAAAGTTTTAAAAATTGCTTGTGCAAATATAAATTTTAAAGTGAATCTGAATTCTGTTCATTATCTAGGATGCTATATTTCACATGTTCAGTGTTAGAAAAACTGACTCTGCTGTCTTCAAATAGGACTTATCATCACCCCCGCACACACCCGCTAGGAGCTACCTGACACAATTAATCATCAAGCTACCTTCACTGAGCCTGAATTTTAAAAACCACAAAATCTGGGTAATCAGTAGGCCATTTAATAGTCAATTCTGCCAAATGTGGTAGCACAGGTCCATAGTTCCAGCACTGGGGAAGCTGAGGCAGGAAGACTACTGCACGTTGAAGGCCAGCCTGAGCTACACAGTGAGTTCAAGGCCAGTCTGAAGTACACAGCAAGACCCCGTCTCAAAGCACAACAACAAAAATAGTCAATTCTATTCACACCACACAGGTATCTGACATTCTTAAAGAAGCTAATTGTGAATGTGCTACAGAAATATAGCAGATTTAAAATTTTGTGAACTGCAACAGGACAGGCCACCCCTCTACATTTATATTTATGGATGGCTCCTGTTTAGTGATGAAGGACTTGGTTATTCAACCAACTCTCCCAATGAAAACTTATAAAGCTAAACAAAATACAAATTTATTTAAGAAAAAACTCTGAAATTAAACATAAAATCCGCAATGCTGTAACTTTCACCTTTCACTGGTTCAAATCTGAAATACTCATTTACAAAGTGATAAAACTGCAACAAGCTCAGCTTGATTGTATACACATGTAATCCCACAATTTTAAGAGACTGAGGCAGGAGCACTGTAAGTTTGAGCCTACCTGTGCAACTTAGCAAGACCCTGTCCCCAAAATAAAAATGGGCTAAGGATATAACCTAATGCCCTGAGCTCAATCGCTAGTACTGACATTAAATTCTGTGACAAACTGTGTTGAGGTTATGGTATGCCTTGAAGTTCATCTACAGAAACAAGACACACTGGTGGGGAGTGGGTATCTTCTTCTGTCTCTGTGTCTTACAATGTTCCAGATATAAGAGATGCAATCTATGACTCCAATTATGACACATATTACCAGATCCTCTAAGACAAAATGTTCATTACAATGTTAAAGAACTCATCAGCAGAGAAACTCAAACTTACCCAATCTGTGGAACTTTGGCATGATACATACCCTTAAACCAGGGGAAACCTGCCTAAACTCGTCACACACATCCCTTGTATCACTATTATTGTGAGCTGCAACATTTCAAGCCAACTCCCTTTTTTCCCTCTAGGCCCTGTCAACACTACTGGGTAACAGCACCGGAAAAACTCACCATTCCACAATGATAGTCAAATATCAGAATTTATTTCATTTGATAAAAATTATATCAATGGCAAATAAAAGTAAGGCAAATGTAGTAAAACATTTAAGATTTTGAGGAATTCCTTCGTTAAAAAGGACTCTCAGGGAGACTCAAATTTGTACTATGATTGTGTAGCCATTCTTTCACTCTTTTGAGCCCTCTTTATGCCCCATTTCTCAAGCTATAGGCCAAGGAGGAAAAGAGGTACAGGAAACCAGAATGAACTAATCAGCATGTATTTATGCATTTAGTCCACTCTAACTTTATTCCCACAAGTTTTTCTTCATTCTCTGCTCCAAAAAAGAAATTTATGCTTATTCATCTCTGAATTCTCAAAACCTAACCAAATGCCCTTTAGATAAAGTCATCCTACATGGCAGGTGATGGATAGGGACAAAAGATAGAAAACTAAAAGAAACACAGACCTTACCTTCACAGTACCTGTGGATGCTGGTTGCATGAACCCAATCAACTAACCAAAAACCAATGAGTACAGACCCTCTGCCTACCCTCTTTTCTTTCTATGCCAATAAAAACCTAGATGAGGAACAAAAGCAGGCTTTCTTTTCAGAAATACAAATGTGTCTTCAATCCTGATCATTCCCGTGAGTTCCATATTCATATTTATGCACATGCAATATGTCCACATGGAGATAGTTATAGGATTAACTGCATGGACTTCCAAGCCAGACTGCTTGGGTATGAATTCCAGCTCCGTTACTCACAAACTGGTTAACTTAAGTCAGCTATCTGTGCCTCCATTTTCTCACATGTAAAACTGGGACAATAATAATTCTTAGTAGAAAAAAAAATTTTAGGATAAAATAAATTCATATACACAAAAATACTAAAAGGCTTTGTCTGGAACAGTTTATACTTACATTGTGTGTACTACTATTACTAGCACTTTCTAATATTAACATTATGTCCAACAAGCATCTAAAACTTGTCCAAAACTGAATTTTCTCACAAGCTATGTTCTCTGTGTCCTCTCATTTTCTGTTCTATTAAATTGTTTCAGCTTAAACCTAAGAAGTTATTATCTCTCCCTTTTCCTCACTCTTCACATCAGCAAGTCTTGTTACAATGTTAGAAATTCCACCTATTATCTCCTTGGCCACCTCCCTGCCATGGAAGTACCACCACCTTGTTCCCCAGGGCACAGCAATAGGCACCAATCTCCCCATTTTCACTCCACCTACCACACCATGACTGTACAGTTAACTCTTCACAGAAAAAAGCTTGAACCACATGCCATTTTCTTGATGCAAATCTTTTCCACTGCACTTACACTATTATTTCAACAGTCTACAAGTGCCCCCATATCCCAGCAAACCTTTCCACCATCAGCTGCATCACTTTCCCTTCTGCTTATTGGGCTCTGAGCACTCTCATCTTGCTGTTTCTTGGCTACTTTCGGGCTTGTTTCCATCTCAGACATGTGACCTGTGCTCAGAGGCGGAATATACTCATTTGGAGCATGGGCTCTCCAGTCAAGACTGTCTGAATTCAAATCTGTCTCTACTATATTTTTAGCTTAAGCAAATTCCTGCATGTCAGTTTCCTTCTCTATAAAAATGGAGGTATCATTATTCACCTCATAACATTGTTATAAGGTGGTAGTGTTTAGTACAGTGCCTTATGCATGGTGGGCTCTATGTAAGTATTCAATGCCACTATAATCCCTCCCCAACATGTCCTTATTCAAGTTCTTCTCTGAACTCCTTTTAACTGACTTCCCTAAAAGGACCTACCTAAAACAACCTTCCGGTTTTCCAATGGCCTTCTCTGATCTTCCTTTGTTTCACTATACTTAGTCCTTTCTTATGTACCTGTTTCTTTGCCCTCTCTTTCCCCACATTCTATGCGCTTCTTTTTTCTTGCCGATTTCCCTACTGTAACATGAGGTTGGCAGCTGTCTTCTTCACTGCTCTATTTCCAGTTCTGACTCAGAATTTGACTTCTGAATGCACGTATCTTTTGCAAGGTGGAGACTGATGCAAATCTCTTACTTAACAATGCCATAGTTAGAAAGCCTTTCATTTTCATACTCATGACCTCATGTAACCCTTGAAAAAGCAACAGCAGCTATGCCATCATCTCCCATTTTAGAGATACAAAAAGGAAGTTTCAAGTTTAGACAACTTGTCTTTAAACACAAAGCTTGTAACCAGTACTGCAGAACAAAACAGGACACAAACCTGCCTTCTAAGGCTCCTCCTACTAAGATGAAAAGATATTACACCCTTGAAGGCAATTCACAGAAATGTGACCTCTTAATCTCCTGTATAAATACACCCTGAGGTGTGTACAATACCCTTTCCCTCAAAGTTCCCAACAAGCACTCGCCCCAGGGTTTGAGAAGAATTACACTGTAGTACTAACTCAACACTTATGTACTAACCCTTGGTGGGAGTTTGCCAAATCAAGAGTCAGCTAGGATGACTGAGTGTCCTAAATTGACACAGCACCAACTCCTAAAACTCGTGTGTCCGTTTTGAGCCCAGCACGCCAGCTCCAGCACGCTCAAAGCTTTCTCTCCAAAGCCCAAACGGAGCACTGAAGCGCCAAGGAGCACCGCCGTGCTAAGGACACCAGCCATTTCTGGATCCCCGACAACACCTCCGACCACCCTCAGGCCGGTCCGGATCCTACGGGGCGGGGCCGGCGGGGAGAGGGGAGGCGCCCCCGTGAGGAAAGCCCCGCCCTAAACGGCCGTGGGGCCCGCACTCCGCACGATCACCAACGGTCCTTCGACGCTTCCTGCGGCCCTTCACACGCCTGCGCTACCCCTGCGTCCGCGGGGCGGCCCTGGTCCCGCAGGGGCGACAAGTTGGGGGCCGGGGCCGGGTCGCATCCTGTCGCAGCGCTGCCTTCCCGCCAACGAACTAAAGAGGAAACTGAGGCAGCAGACGCTCTATCCTATTAACCTGTCCTCAGCGATACGGCCACTTCGGGAACCCCGCGAGCCAGACGCAGCGCTGGTCTCCGAAGGGCTGCGGGTGAGGAACGGGACCCCAACTCCGCTTCTCGAGACGTCCCAGGCAGACGCCGCATTCGGCCGTCGCGCCTGCCCGGCCTCGAACGCGGGCTCCCGGCTTCCTGCCCTGAGGAGCAGGCGCGGCCCTGCCCTGGCCTCCCCGCACCCGGGCCCCGCCCGGGGC
>NW_004955429.1:22761126-22847282 GCF_000276665.1 Chinchilla lanigera
CCCGAGTCCGCGACCCGCCCCTGCGGAGGCTCGCGCAGGCGCAGACGCCCGTGCGGGGGGCTTCGCCGGCTGCCGCGGCGGGGCGGCGCTGCTCTGGGGGATTTGTCAAAGTTTATTCCCCGGGCTGAGGTGGGACGGGCAGAACGAGCAGAAGGGGACAGGGCTCCCAGGAACAGCACACACACTGTCGCCTGAGGGCTGGAGCAGGACGTCAGGTTCCGAGGTAATCTTTCCAGACATTGCCTCCCCCGTCACGTGTACGTTAAAAGTTCTCCACGTGCGGAAACAGCCATTGCTTCCCACCAGTGCTGGAACCGAGTTAGCCCTGACCGAGTCCGTTCTCCCGCGGGCCGACCCGACCCGCCCCCAGCAGGCTCCGCCCCCCGCAGGCTCCGCCCCGCCTCCCAGCAGGCTCCGCCCCCGGACCGGCCCCGCCCTTCCGGCTCCGGCGCGCAGCTCCCCCTCTGCGGGCTCCTACCTGCCCCGCCCAGCTCCCTAGTGTCCTCCGGGCCTTTCCTACTGATGTCCTCTTTCGGCCCAGTGAGGTACGTTGTAGGTCCTTGCTCATCTCCTGAGTTTAACAAACGGCGATCTGTATAAGTGTGCGCAAACTTTCCAGCCTCCACCGCCCACGTGACCTTCCTGGGTCCGAGGGGGCTCTGCTCTTTCATGCTCCTAGAAACTAGGATCTCCGTTTAAGAGATGGCCGGGTGGAAGGGGAAACGTGGGCGCAAAGAGCTGACAGCGTAGTAACTTGATTTCTAGTTTCTTATTACTCTCACAAGCGGAAAAATAAACCTTATGATGTAAATGGCTCAAATAAATCTTGGGGCAAAAATTAAAGAATGGGAAAAACAAGCTCGGGGGTAGAGGGAAAAACAGATGGTAAGCAGGAAGTACTGAAAATACCGAGGATCACTGTTTAAAACTTACTTGGAACTGTGGCAGATGACCCGATCGGGGATTTTGCTGGGCGGCTCCAGTGTATGTAAAACCTAAAACAATGGTTTGTTTACGAACTCACTAGGAAAGAATGATGAGGGCGGAGGTAAACTGCTGTAGTTCTGAGCTGGTTAAAAATATTTTTCTGGAAAAATATACTCAAGGTTTTTGAAAATTTCTAATTTCAGTGTTTATACATCTTAATATTTGATTGAATAAATGATGTGAGAAATTTTAAAATGTACATGATAATTTTATCAGCGTGAGTTTTGGTCTCTGCAGTAAAAGTATAGAAAAAGCACATTTTGATTGCTTCACATACCTTTAAAGTAGTTTTTTTTTTTTTTTTTTTTTTTTACAAAAGTGTAATTTTGCCGGGTGCTGTAGTGCATACCCATAATCCCAGCTGCTCCAGAGTTTGAGGCAGGAGAATCACAGACTTCGGCCCAGCCTGGGCAGTTTAGGGAGTGAGGATGTAACAAAATGGTCAAGTGCCCCTAGGTTTGATGGGAGGGGCGCATTTTTATTACGTTTAAATTGTGAGTTTCATGATTTACATGCTTACAAAATGTTTTATGAATATCACTCCCCAAAATAGCAAGAGCCTAGATATACCTGAGATCGTCCCAAGATAAATGTCATCTGCCATCTTTTTGAAGAGGCAATGGCTAAGAAGTATACAACAAATGTATTAAATGTTTTTGTAAGGATACTGTTGCCTCTGAAAGATGGTATTAAAGAATGTATTCTCATTTTATTAATTCAGGTTTTTTAAAAAATCTGTTAATGAAGAAAGAAAGAAATCTGTTCAACAAAAGACTGGCAAACAGAAGATACTCAATGAACAGCACTCAGGGAATGTCAAGTAAAAATGTGTAGGAAAATACACAATCAGATTCAGCCAAGTTTCTGTAACTGGAATTTGATTAGATGGGTAGTGAGAGGCTAGGGTCAAAGTGATGATATTAGAGAGAGGAACTGGAAGAAGGCTGTTTTCTTTAAGGAAATAAAACCTTATATCTTCCAGGGTTGGCCCTGGAAGGATTTAGGCTTTCCACTCTCTGGCCCTGTGACTTGCAATTTTCTCTTGTGATTCTTTCACACTGATGCCTGCTGCCACTAGCAATGGAGCTTCCAGAGCCCTCTACTTAAATACACACAGCTTTTGTCTTTTTAGCAAGCTGAGAAAAGCAGAGCACCCCCAGCAAATGTACTTAATGGTATGGGGAAAGAAAAAATATAATGGCTGGTATTTACTCAAGTGTTTATTATGTACTAAGCACTGCATTATCTTATTTAATCCGTGCAACTAGGTAAAATAAATTATTACTGTTAGATAATGTTATAAGGTTAGCAGGGAGCAAAGGACTAAAATGTCCCATGTCACATGGCTATTCAGTAGCAGTCAAGATTTGAACCCTTGGGGGCTGCAGATTTAGCTCAGCGGCACAACGCCTGCCTGGCAAGCGCGAGGTTGTGAGTTCTGTTCCCGGTACTGGAAAAGAAAAAAAAAAAAAACAAACAAACAAAAAAGATTTGAACCCTTGTGCTGGAATTTAGTATATCTGATCTTTATTGCGTTTCATATAACAGAGCACATACAATGTAATAAACAGAGGGACTTAGAAAGTCCAACATGATTTATGTTTAAATTTTAGTTCCTAAAATTTAAGACTCATCACAACGTATTGATATTTTCTTCACTATTTACCATCTCCACTGGATAAGTCTGTTCATTTTTTTAAGGTGCTCATTATTGCCAACAAAATTGATTTTGTGACACATTAATGGAGTGCCACTCTGAACACTATTCAGAATACAAAAGATCAGGTTGTATCACATGTAAAGAGTAATTTTTCCCAAAACACAAACTTGAGAAAACTATTGTCTCAGTAATGTGTGTATATTCTGTTTTGTGATAGCTGTCAGTCAAAAACATTTGTAAAACGGTTTTAACTACTGTTATAATTTGACTCTGGAATGTCCCCTAGAGGTCCATGTCTTACCTTGGCAGTATAAGAAAATGATGGAACCTGTAGAAACCTGGCCTTCTAAGAGGCTCTAGGTCACTATTCGGATTTCCTTGTGAGAATTGTAGGAAACTGGTTTCTTCTTCCTCTATCTTTGCTCCCTAGACATGAAGTGAACACTCCCACACACATGCACAACCCCAGTGGGAAAAACAATGAGACCAAGTGACCATGGACTGAAACCTCTGAAACCATGAGCCACAATAAACCTTTCTTCCTTATAAGCCTATTGAGTATTTTATCACAATGATGAAAATCTAACTACCATTTGCCTTATTTATGTACTGTTCATCCTTATGAGCAAGACCAAGAGAAACAAAGTCCCACTCTGCAACCCCATTGCACCCCAAAGCTCCAAGGTCTGATCTGAGAGAGTGTTTCCTACACACAATAATCAAGTCACTCCTGATGAGAGAAAGGCTGTTATCTCCAACACAAAACCCTATGTGTCCTAATAATATAATAAACACCTGTAAACAAGAGTTAACACCAAGAAAAAAAAGAGGTTGTTCTGCCAAGGAAGCACAGATAGGGAGCTGGATGGAAGAAAAAACTGGGACAGAGACTGGAGGGATTTGGGGCTAATATCCACAATCTTATGTCTTTAGTTACAGTTTGCAAAGCATATTGTACCTTGTTTGACCTGGCATCCCCATTCCTTCACTTTACTAATTCTCACTTTTTTTATCTCTACTTCATTGGGAATTTTCTCTGAGAATCTTTCCTTTGGTTTTCCTTGCTCTTTGCACTGGAAATTATTTTAATTGCTTTTCTGTTCAACTGTAAGTTTTGTGAGAGTAGCGACAATAGTATTCTGGAATAATCTCACATTCTTTGCTTATACCATTGTCTAAGTAGGTAAATGTATGCTGGAACCAATGGGTGGATGAATTCAATTGCAAAGAATGGGTAGATTTCTTACTCAAGATGTTAATGGCTTTCAGAAAAAAGGGTAATATGTCAGTAGAAATAATGCTGAGAACACTCCTTTAGGAAGAAAAACATTTCAATGACAATGCAGCATAATGTTGCAGAATACTAGAATGCTAGCAGAATTGTGCCAGCTCAGTTATGACCTGGGGAGTTTCCCACAGGCAATAACTTTTCCAAATATCAAAGAGTTAGACTGACTAAATGTTGTTCTTTATGAATGTCCTAATGGGGTGTTACCTCCCTGGAGAATTACGGCAAGTTGCCTGGAGTCTTATTTACATGAATCTGGAAGATCCAGACAGGCAGTGAGAGATAGCAGTTAATTCTCTTAAAGGATGCTGGACTAAGGCTGCCCCCAGTAGCAAGAAGGGAGGTGGAGAGTGAGGAATGAATCAAGAGGCCAAGGAAGCTCCTTGCTTTGAGGAGCCTAGTTCATGATGGTGCACAGGGCCAGGTAAAGCTTGTGGGTTTAAAGCTGAAAGAGCCAAGTTGCCTTTATGGGAGTGTTGGAATTGGAAGAAAGAGAAGATGTAGGACAGAAAAGAGGATATCAAAAAGATTTGCAGTATTCAAGGAAGAAAACCTTACATACTTCAGCAGTAGACTCTAGTGCATGTGGGATATCCCAGAAACACCTCACAGCCTTTGTATACTCTTCACAAGAATCTGTTTGCTCTGTTTGTACTTGGAAAAGACTTATTCAGGTCCAAGTTCTGTCGTTAATTGCCTCTGCTAATAGTTGATTTTTACTAAATGCTTGCTAGGTTTGCTATTGTGTGCCATCCGCCACCCCCAAATTCATATGCTGAATTTCTGCCGCTCACTGTGGCTGACTTGGATATAGGGTCTTTAGGAGGTAAATGATATCCTAAGTATAGGGCCACAACCAGTAAGATTGGTATCCTAAGAAGAGGAAGAGGTACGGAATGCTCTCTCCCACCATGTGAGGATACAGGAAGAAAACAGTCATCTACCAGCCAAGAAGAGGACCCTCACAAGAAACCAAATCTGCTGGACCTTGATATTGGGCTTTCTAGTCATGAAGTCTGCTATTTTATGGTACCCTGAGCTGACTAAAGGAACCATGCCAAGCAAAATAATCTGACCCTTAATTTCAGCTTTTTGTATTTCACTGAATATCCTTAGTCCTTACAATGATTGGATCATTCTTTTTGTTGTTGTTGTTCCTTACCACAACTTTTCATACAGCATATACAGTATTTGTCCAATTCTGTTTTATTTTATTTTATTTATTTATTTATTTTTGGTACTGGGAATTGAACTCAAGACCTTGTACTTGCCAGGCAGGTGCTTTTGCTGCTGGGCTATATTCCCAGCTTAATTTATTTCTTAGATAGGTCCTTGCTGTTTCACCCAGACTAGACTTGAACTCCTAGGCTCAAATGATCCTCCTGGATCAGACTCCCATGTGCTGGAACAGCAGGCAGGTGCCAGCATACCCAGCTGTTTATCACTTTTAGCACACATTTTTTAACATTTAAATATCTCTGAAATCAGAATGCTGTCATAATTCACTGTTTAGAGAGGTCCAGAAGAGATAAAAAAAACAATGTTATGCCTCTCCAATGACATCTTAGATAGCATAACACATAGTATGTTGTATTATAATAGATTATGAGTCTTTATCCCCTGCTAAGCTATGGATTATTTGAAGATAGAGACTGTGATTTATCTAGCTTTGTGTCCTTAGCACCTAACACAGTTTTTTGCACATAAAAGGCATTTAACACATTTCTTCAATTACATTAAAGAAGGAATGGCAGCTACTTGACAGGATCACACATGGAGAAACTTAGGATCTCAAAGTCACGACTGTTGTCACAAAAACTCTTGATCGTTCCCAACGCCTTGATGACCTGGGAAAATAGACTCACAGCTTCTCAGAATTTATTTTAGTTAAGTTCTATCTGGCCCTAAAGGTCTATGAATCTTCTGCCTTAGCAATGAATACAGCATATCTCTTCTTTGCTTGACAAATTATCATTATTATTTACCCTTAGTTTGGGCTCCAGTGATTTTTGATAAAATAGTTCTAGTAGGCCAAATTAAAGTAAAAATTTTAAATTAATTTTGCAAATTCAGGTCCGTTTGTGTGCTGTAAATTGGATGTGGCATTCAAATCACAGAGGTATTGCTTTTGGTCCATGCTGTGTTTTTAAAAATTTGAACTGGGTATCACAAGAGAACATGTTTATAAATCAAGACTTTTAGCTGCTTCTGAAAGATAAGATACCCTGGTGGTATTTACCCTCTACCTTAAGAAAGATCATTAAACTTTCCTAATGAACAATTTTCCCAGAGATTCAGTAATGTTCTATATGATTTCCAATTGTTACATTTCCCCCTCAAATAGGTTTATCAAAATTTATCTTCTGGAGAAGGAACTTTTTATGTTTTAGGAATTATACATTAGGATGTCAATTTTGGTAGTATTTAAACAAAAGGGGAAAATATTTGAGAAAAGTCAAAGTGTGAAATAGAAGATTGGGTTCCCAGTGTGTCCTGGCATATGTAACTGTTGTATTGATGGCACTCACAAAACACACACTTGTACCCAGCAGAGAGTCACATGGGTTTCCTTCCCTGGCCTCCTGATGTAACACATGAAGATGAGAAGAGAGTGCTGGTTAGCTATGACAGTCATGTTTTATTCTGTATACACAAAAGTGACAATCATAGTCACATATATTGCATTTAAAAGTAAGCTCTGAAGATACATATAGTATGGGTATCTAATTAGGCTATTATTTTAGTGAAATTTCCTTGTCTAGTCACACACTGTTTATATTAGGGTAAAGTTTGGTTAGATGTGAGAGAAAGATAATAGGATTAAACAAGATTAAGGTTTGGTGCTGAAAACTGGAATAGATGGTCTTTATCTCAATCTGACAAAAGCCATGTATGACAAACCAACATCAACATCATACTAAATGGAAAAAAACTGAAAGCTTTCCCTCTAAAATAAGGAACTAGACAAGGATGTCCACTGTCACCACTCTTATTCATATAGTTCTCGAAACATTAACCAGAGCAATTAGACTAGATAAAGAAATAAGGGTAGGAAAGGAAGAAGTTAAATTCTCATTATTTGCAGATGACATAATACTCTACATTGAAGACCCCAAAAATTCCACCAGGAGACCTCTAAATTTAATAGCCAAATTCAGTAGTATAGCTGGATACAAAATCAGCACTCAAAAATCAATAGCCTTCCTGCACAAGAATAACAAGCTCACTGAGAGAAATTAGGGAAACAACACCTTTCACAATAGCATTTTAAAAAAATGAAATACCTAGGAATCAATCTAATGAAGGAAATAAAAGACCCCTACATTGAAAACTACAGTACTCTGAAAAAGGAGATGAAGGGGGAAATCAAGAAATGGAAAGATATCCCTTGCTCTTGGGTAGGAAAAACCAAAATAATGAAAATGAATATACTTCAAAAATTATCATACAGATTTAATGCAATCCAATCCAAATTCCAATAGCATATCTCACAGAATTAGAGAAAACAATCCTAAAATTCTTTTGGAACCAGAAGAGACCTAGAGTAGCAGAAACAATTCTGGGCAACAAAAGCAAGGGAGGGGCATCACAATCCCTGACTGAAATTATGCTGTAATGAAATAAAAACTGTGATGAAAATTATGTTTTATACTGTGATAAAAACAGGATAGTACTGGCAAAAATTTAGAAAAAAAAAATGCCCAAAAATCAGTAGAACAAATAGAAGTGCAGAAATAACTCCAGACATTCTAAGCCACTTTACCTTTGACAAAGGAGCGAAGCACCTTCATTGGAAAAAAGATAGCCTCTTTAATAAATGGTGCTGGGAAAAAACTGGCTTTCCCCATGCCAAAGATTAAAACCCCACTATTATCTTTCACCAAACTAAAATCAAAAACGGGTCAAAGATCTAAAAAAACCAGAAACACTATATCCACTGGAAGATCGAAGTATTAGAACTCTTTTTGTTTGTTTGTTTGTTTTTCTGCGGTACCGGGAACCGAACTCACGACCTTGCGCTTGCCAGGCAGGCGCTTTTGCCGCTGAGCTAAATCCCCAGCCCTAGAACCCTTGAAGACATCATTGTAGACAAAGACTTTATGAACAAAACACTGACCACACAGGAACTATCACAAAGAATCAACAACTGGGATCTCATTTTACTAAAAAGCTTTCGCACAGTATTGGAAACCCTTTCCATGATGGCACCAGTTATCAGGGACCCTTCTTGCAATGAGTCCCCAGTCTTCTGCTAGGAAAGGAAAGAAAGTCGCCAGTCTCCTGCTCATGCAGGAAAGAAAAAGAAAAAGAGATAAGAATTGTGAAAAATAAGACTCTTGGATGATCAGTGTTCTCTGGGAACAGTGACCCAGAATCTCCAGCTAGCCACCATTTTATTTAACAAGTGCAGGGGCAGGATCAGGTGCTTTTCCTGAAACAGCATAGAAGTAGAGGTTGAATGGGCAAGTTTCACATCATAAAGGAAACAAGTTAAGATTCATCCCCACACCTGGGTGCTAGTTTCCTGTATTGTCCTCAGCAGACTTCATCCTGCTCTGTGAGCCTTAGGACCAAGAGGAAGTGGGATTTCCCCCTTCCAAAACCTGCCCACAAAGCAAGGCCAAGGAGGGCCTCAGATTATATGTCAGTTTAGAATTTGTGGTCTCCAACAGCACAGCAAGAGAATCCACCAAGAGTGAAGAGACAACCCACAGTGTGGAGAATTTGTCATTTGTGGTCCCCAACATTTCCCCCTTTTTGTAATTGCAGCAGTTGAAACAGCATATAGGGTATGAGGGCCATCGTAGATTTCTAGGAGTTTGTGGGAGGCCCTGTCACTGAAAGTGTAAATAAGGATCAAAATGTACTAGGAAATAGGAAGAAAATGTTCAAATGAGAAAGAGAACAAGGGAAGGGGGTGGAAAGGAAAAAAGGAACTAGAGAAAATGGAAACAAGGCTTTGATAAATGAAGAGGGGAAGAGGGGCCGAAGGGAGGAAAGGGGAATACAGACTCCCTATGATAAATGTTATTACGATGTATATCTACAATCTATCAATAAAATATTTCAAAAATTTTTTTAAAACAAAAAAAGATTAAAGTTTGTGGTGAGGGAAAACAGCAAAACAAAAAGCATGAAGTTTATTTTGTTAACATGTAAGCATATCTGGATGTAGATTTCCAGGACCAGGATGCTGTGTAGTATCAGGGACTGTGTTATTCAGCTTCCATGTTTGTAACAAAACACTAGAAATAATGAACACAAATAGAAGAAAGGTTTATCTCCCAATTTTGGAAGGTTCAGTCCATGGTTGGTTGGCTGCATTGCTTTTGGCCCTGTGGCAAGGCAGTACATCATGGCAGTATATTAAGGCAGTCTGCTGAGTACGTGATGGAGGAGGATGCTGACTTATGACAGTCTGAAAGCAAAGAAAAAAAGGTGGAGATGGCACATGTCCAGGGACCTAACTTCCTCCCATCAGGCCCCACCTCTCGGTTACACTGTCTCCCAATAGCACTAGAGGCTGGAGACCATGTCTTCTTCAAGTGTCCACTGGGGACATTTTCCAAACCATAGCAGTGTCTCAAGACTACTTCCCTCTTGTAGGTTGGTCATACAAGACCTACATTCCCAAAATTACTTTACAGTCCAAGATGGCGTTTTAACTTTAGTAATTCCCACCTATAGGAAAGAGAGGAATGTTGTATAACTTGTACTTCATACATAATTCCACCTTTTCCAAGAAGTTCTTCTCTGTTAATTGAGATTAAACCTTGTAATTTCTCTTACACATTCACTTAAAACTTATTGGTAGTAGACTTCAATAATTTAAACAGATTAAATTACATTACACATATTACAAGGCATTTGTATTGTGCTTATTCTCAAAATCTCTATTACCTTCATTGCTCTTAAACCTAGAATAATATTCTCAACTGTGGCAACAAATTAGAATTAGTTAGCAAACTGTAACATGAAAAGCAATTCTCAGGAGCTGCTGGTGGTGCAGGACTGAACTGTGAGAACTGCAAAGGTAAAAGGGGCCCTGAGGTGGGTGAAAGGGGGTTCTCACAGACCACAGTGGGTGTCAGTGGCTCATTTGTACACAAGGCACCATGGGAAGCAGGACCAGAAGAAGCCCAGCTTGGGGTTCCAGGTAAACAATCCTGAGCCCAAATTTGACCCCATCATCTGAGGCTGCATGTCTGTGAAAGGAGCTCACAGGGATGACCAGAAGTGGCCACTATAGGACACTGAAGACTGGAGGCTCATCCCCATTACTGCTAGGTTTATGTACAATCTCAAGGGAAGAAATGGAAGAGAAGGACAAATATATTGCATTTTCCACCTCTTGTGTATGAAAGTTGAGCCAGATTAGATTTAATTTTTAAAACTTTTTTAAAAAATTAAATGTTGGGGCTGGGGATTTAGCTCAGCGGCAAAGCGCCTGCCTGGCAAGTGCAAGGTCGTGAGTTCGGTTCCCGGTACCGGAGAAAAACCAAAAAAAAAAAAAAAAATTAAATGTTATAGTTGTGATGCAGGTGTCATGGAACAAACTGCAGCTGTGACAAAAGCTGATATATGAGTGGGGTAATAACATATATAAATAATACTTTGTTTTATATATAGATTCTCATGCTGCTATGGCCTGAATGTCTGTGCTCCCCCAACATTCAAATGTTAAAACCTAATCTCCAACATAGTGGTATTAGGAAGGTGGAGCCCTGATAAATGGGATTAGTGCCCTTGTAAAGCAGGCCTCAGAGAGCTGCCCTGTGCTGCCCTCAGGTGAGAACAGCTCAAAGAGTGCGTCCATGAATCAGCACACAGTGCCTCACCACACATGCAATCTGCTGATACCTTGATCTTGCACTTTCCAGCCTCCAGAATTGTGAAAAACAAAGTTCTGTTGTTTATGAGCTGTTTAGCTTATGACATTTTGTTATAGCAGCCCATATGAATTAAGACACACGCTTTATAACTATTTTTTGGTTTTAACTACACATCTACCCTTTGAGTGAATATAAAGCAGAATAGTAATGTCAGTAGAAATTGATGATGATACTTGAAGGGTCCTGGGTATTTGCATTATGGGGAGGGACGAAGAAGAAAAAGGTGAAGGGTTGGTATGAGGCCTGTCTTATAGCTGAGAAGAATGCCATTTTGGGGTTGTTTTTTTTTTTTCACTTTAAAATTCTTACCTAGCCGTATCTATCCAAATAAATAGGCCCTCACTGCATTGTCAATCATACACAAAAGCTATCCAGGCAAAGAGATTTTATCCTAAATTACTTTGAATTTTTGTTTTATATATTAAGGCTCTCACTCTTGTCTTTTTATTATTATTTTAAAATATTATCCTTGTCACATAAAGTAGATCTGTTTCTTAAAATAGGCTTAGTGGTCAATTCACTAGAAGCTAAAGCATTAAACTACAATTGTCAAATTCCCTTCTTAAATAAAACTGGGCCATTTATCAAAAACATGGACTGGTATACTGCCAGTACTCATTCAGTACATGAATTCCAGAGGTTATACAAAAGATTTTTCTCAGAAGTCAGAATTTAAGCAAATAAAGCTTGACCAAACATGAAATACTCATTTATTTTTGTCTCATTTTGTAAAAATATAATTTACGTACAATAAAATTTACAAGTGATAAGTACATAAATGAATGGGTTTTAACCAATAGTATACCCATCAACAATTATGGTAGATAGCGGCATATTCACTGAAACGGAGTTTTGTGAAAGAGAAAGCATGTATTTGCAAGATGGCCATGGGGAGAGAAATTTGAGACGCAAGTCTCAAACCTTCCTTCCCAAGAATAGAGCTTGGGGATATTCAGGGGATAACGAAAGGTGGGGGGAGAGGTTGGAGGTGGTGAAGCAAGCAGTGGTCCTATAAACATCACACTTCATGGATCTTCACAGGACGTGTTCAGAAAACGTTGGTGTTAGCATGATCCGAATGTAGAGCTTTTGGCCCTCTCACATCACGTGATACTACTGGACGTCTGTGTGTAGGACCAAGTGAAGGGTCAGTGGTTTTGACAGAAGTGTCCTTCAGGTCCCTGAAAAATAACTTGGGCAAATAGTAACATCATGACCCACACATCGGCTATATGATCTCCAGAATTCATGATTTTTTGAAAAATCAACTAAAAGCAAGTAATTAAGACCAAGAGAAGCTAAAGAATTTATGCAGGTTATCCCTTGGTTTCAGTTTTTGTAATTAAGACTACAATCATTTTGAGTTAAGTTTTTGTATAGTGTGAGATAAGAGTCAAAATGAACACTAGCACGTGAACACTACCTTTTTTCTGTAGTTGCAGGCTACATTATCTCCTCCCGACACATACACACAGACTGCATTGGTGTGTGTTGGCCCTAAGACCGCCCCCTCACTCTGCTCAGGTGTAGGAAATAAATAAATAAATAAATAAATAAATAAATAAATAAAGGCACCTGTAGGGCTTCTGTGGTGCACAGCTCAGATTCCTTTTCAGGACTGAGATACTCATTTCTGCTGTGGGTTGTACATAAAGGATCGCTTACAGCTGCATCCTTCTCTAAGCATTGTCCTCACCTACAGGAATATGCCTTGCCCAAGGCTACCCCTCCTCCCTGGGGACAGCCATGTCCAGTGACATCTCAGTGTTGTGCAAAGGCATGGCCACCTGGCCTCTTTAGGACAACTAGGGGCAGCGATTCCAGCTTCAGAATTTCCCCTAAGATCAGCTGCAGCCTCTGATGCAACTACATGGCAGCTGATGTAAGATATATCTCTGCCTTGCAGGTGCTGTCTTCAAAATTACTCCCCGCGCAAACGGCACTGTGGAAATCTGAAAGCCCTACAGGCTGCTTCTTAGGGGATCTAACCTGCCGTAATCTCAAAGCTGATAATGTCATTTCTCTGCTTAAAATCCTTTGCCAACAGACTTAACATACTAACTCCTTAGTTTGGCATACAAATTCTAGTTCTAGTCCATATCTCTCTCCACAACTTTTCTACCACCACCTCACACATCTTATAGTTTCACATTTCCCATACCCATTTCTTTCCATATAACCTTCTGTCTGTCAGGGATAAATGTCCCACTATCTGCTTATCCTTCTTTCTGAAAGCCATGAATCAGTTAGTACTTCTGCAGAGAAGTGTTTTCATAAGGAAGGCTTCTTCTCATAGGACTGTGTAATTGTACATAAGAATTTGCTCTCTAAAGTTAATTCGCTTATGTGTTCCTTCCACTAAATAGGGAGTGCTGCTAGCTGGGACCTCCAGTGCAATATAGATTCTCAGTATATTTTTGGTGAATGGATGAATGAATGCATGAACACCAAAATAAGTTGGGCATTGTTTGTTTTTTGGTTGTTTTTTTTTTCATTGTTAAAAGTATTAAACATTTGGAAATTTAAGCTGCATTTGTGTCTACATATTTTATATCTAGAGTATGAATGTTATAAATATTCTTTAACGTTGTCTGTATTTTTAAAACTCTTGAATTCTCAACTGCCATGTTGATTAGCAACAAATCCAGCCACACACTTCTAGATAAAATGAAATTCAAACCTTAGGTCTTTAAAACTAGTTCACTTCTGTTTTTAAAAAGGAAATAGGGAGGACTAAGATTGGAAACCCTAATGATTTCAGAAAAAAAAATATTAAAAAAGAGAAACCAGACTAAATTGGATTGGTTACCGAGAGAGTGGAAATTTTCTTTCCATTCTTAAGAGGCTTATTTTTTATCTTGCTTTTCCACACTGTAAAATGTCAAAGTAACTGCAAAGTTAATTCTCACCAAGGAAGGGCTTCTAAAGGTATTAATTAAGAATTATTGGGCATTTTAATTTTATTCATCAGAATGAACTTTTCATATTAAATAATTATTTCTTCACTTCCACATATTTATATTCTTATAGAATATTACTACACTTAACATCAGCACTTTATAGCATCCAGACACTTTGGTGACTGTTTTTAAATTAAAATAAGAAGTATGTCTATTAATATATTTGATTTTATTAATTATGATACCAGGGGTTTCCTCAAAAATTTTCTTTCAAAGATAAAGTTTTTACCAGGATGAGATCTTATCTTGCAGGAAACCATGAATTCACTGTGAAGAATGATTTGGATTTTACTCTCATACAACACGAAGTGCCTTTTACATTCTTTACTGTCTCTTTTAGTGATTTATCTTATGCATGAGGATAATCTTTAGCATTTTCAAAACAGATGTATCTATCTTTACAAAAATCAGTTCTACAAGAAACTCTAAAGGAAAAAAAGAATAAAAAAATTCTTTTTGATAACAACAAGGCACAAACATAATAAAATGAGAGAACCTTGTGTGTTTGAAAAATCCAAGGATTTAGTGATTATTTCAAATTCATTTTTTCATAATCTCAGATAGTAAACCACTCATTTTAAAAGTTGGAATTGTTGCTTTCCAGACATATAAAAGTTGAGAAGTTTATAAATTCTAGATTGTGAAAAATGTAGTCTGAAAAAAAATTATAACTCAATTTAAAATAAGGGAATTTTTTTTCCAAATTTGCTTTGCTTTTTAATATTTTACTTGGACCCCTGTGCTATTTTCTTTCAGTAAATGAGTTACTCTAATTTGGAAATAGTATTTAAAAATATAACTCTATGGAAAGGAAACAACGTTGAAAGTTATGGTGTTTCAAGTAAAACTAAATTATGGTGCTTTGAATGGCACCAGTATCAGTGTTTTAATTCAATCGTGACTTTTCCTTAACAAAATGAAAGTTTTAGCTTTTTATGTATAGACAGAAAATATATACCTTGAAGCACATTGTTCCCTTGTCACCTTGATGGACAGAGATTATTATTATCAATAGTGTAATACAAACATACAGAGTCGGGAATTCTGTCTGCAAAAATTTAGTTCCTACCAAGGGTAGCAGCTGTTTTAAATTTAAGAGGACAGGAGTGAGTTAGTGACATTTGCAAGAAATAAATGAGCCTTCAGCGCACACCAATTGCTAGTAAATTCAGAACATGATAAACATTCTTGAGCAAGAAATCAAGACAGAAAACACACCTGCAAAGACTTATTTTCAAAACAGAAAAGATGGCGGAAGAACTGAGACATTTGCTGACTTTTCTCTATTATTCTGTTTTTGCCCTTTTTTGCCCCATTCAGGACTATCTGTAGATTCAATGATTCTCATCAAATCTGAGAATCTGATAAAATATACAAACAAAAACTTCACAATTCCTACAGTGTCAGATTCCATTTTAAAACCAGGAGCATGTTCTAAGTGATTTTTCATTAACGTTAGCTTCATGTAATTTTCTTCCTTTGGTGTATATATTGTTGTTTTGAAAATATCATCAAAGTTTTTAAAACAAGCAAACAAAAGTTAAACCAATGAAAAATAATTTGTAAAACCTAAAAAAGTCTAGAAAACTGAACAGTCCTTTAGCCATACAATAGAGGCAAGTTAACATTAATTTACCATTGAATATATATTTTATGTTTTATCCTTTGGTTGGTATTTTAAAATCCTGGTGAAAAAGCTTGAGTAAACCTCTTTATTAAGTCAATTGTTTAGAATTTTAAACTACCAACTTTCTAGTTCTTTTACATACGTATAATTGGTATGATTATAAAAATTACATGTCTTTTTTTTTTTTTTTTTGTCTTTTTGAAACAGGGTCTCACTATGCAGTTCAGGCCAGCCTTGAGCTCACTTTGTAGCCTAGGCTGGTCTCAAACTCACAAGGATCCTGCTGCCTCAGCCTCCCGAGTGCTGGGATTGCAGGTGTGCATCACCACGCCCGGCCTACATGTCTTAATAAAGTCTATTCAAAAGAAAAACAAATTCCCTCAAGTTGACATTTTAATTCTCTGAAATAGATTTTCCTCATGAGTGTCATATACCCTACAAACTATATGTATTTATTGTTTCCTTGTTTTTAGATCATCAACCAGCCTGTGATGTCCCTGAAGCAACTTTATCTGCAGAACTTAATGGATAACAAAATTCCAAAGCAAAACTGTGATTTGCAGAGTTCCAGATCAGGCATGACTAGCACAGTATGAAAAGATAGATTTAGATTTAGAGATAATAATTAAAAGTGGCACATTTATTGTCATTATTATTCAAAGTTGTTTTGGAGGTTAGGTTAAAACACAAGGCAAAAATTCAATAATATAAAATTCTGGAAAACAATAGGCAGTTTATATTATTTGCAGAGGTTATTGAAAACCCAAGAAGTGTATTAAAGCATATTTCTAATAGGAGAATCAGATAAAGTGACAAGATGTAAGATAAATATACAAGTATTAATGGATTTTCTCTAATATCACAGTGGCTTGAACATTTATTTCTTATTACACAGAAGCTGAGATTTGGTGTTAGGAGACACTTCTGTGTGGGTCTTTCATGTTCCTACATGACTTTCTGTATATGCTAAACATACAGAGCCTGGTCATTCCTTCCCATCATTTTCTTGGAGTTTTCTCTACTGTGGGCAACTTTGAAGGAGGTAATTTCTACTTCTGGAGCAACAAGCAGGGTTGCCCACTGCTTCCTGTGAAATAATAGAATTTCAAGGCCAGTGTTCTTTTCCTGTAGTGAAATCGTCTATTTGTCCAGGCTTCATCTGGGTCCATTCATATTACCACTGTCAGCATGAAGACTTAAGAGTAGACTCATGCATGCTGACATCCTCACTTCAGCTTTTCCTATAATAAAGTCTGGGTCTCTGACCCGGATGTTTTCTGTCAGTATCCATGAAACTGACCAGTTAGCACGCTGGCTTGTGTGTAAGGTAAAATGTAGATTCTTCACAGTTCTTGGCATTTGGCTGCTGCTCTGCTCCAAACTTTAGGTTGGCTGCAAGTCTGCTTCCCAGGCATTCTCATTCTGGAATCTAGGCTGGGGGAGCAGCCCTTACAAAGACATTTTTATGCTAGAGAGAAGACACTCAAGATGCTAAGTGTTATCACACAACTGAATTTGAAACTTCTGTTTGCATTAATTTGTTTCATGAGCACTTGCATTCATTTCTAAAAACAAGTCACATGGACAGCCCAAAGGGGGAGAGGAAGCATGCCTTATCTCTGAAGGTATTGCAAAACGTGATAGTTTGGATATGTGGTTTATTCTCCAAAGTCCATGTGTTGGAAGCTTAGCTCCTAGGGGAGTGTACTGGGAGGTGGTGAAACCTTTAAGAGACGGAGCCTACTGGGAGATCCTTAGGTCACTGGGACATGTTCTTTACAAGGATTAAGGTAGGTTTTGTGTGATCTCTTGGTAATTCAAGAGAAAGGATTGTTATAAAGGCCTCAGCCTGACCCCATATAACTTCTCTGGCTTCCTGTTGAAGATGTGATCTCTTCCACAGGAACATGCTTCCACCATTTCTATGCACCATCCAGACCCAGCTGAGAGAGCCCTCATCAGAACTGAGCTATTACCAACAACTTGAACCTCCCCACTATGAGCTAAATAAAGCTGTTTCTTCCTAAGCTACCTGCCTTAAGCATGTCATTATAGTGGATGAAAAACTGACTAATAACACAAATTATACTCAACAAGCATGGATGTCTAATCTTCTTACCAAACAAGGAGTAGGTTATAGCCACTAGTAGAGTCTACTATACCACCACACCAAAGAGTTAGATATAAAAAGAAAATAAAACTCTCTTTATAATGGCAAAAAACTATGAAAGGAATACATTTAGCAAAAGATTACAATATCTGTATGAAAAACTTTTTCTTGAAGGACATAATACCTTGATAATTGGAAACATTGTTACTTGATGGAAAAATAGTATGATAAAAACTTTCTTCTCCATTTTAATATATTTCAATGCAAATTGAATCAGAAGTGCAGTTTATGGTGTGTGAGTTATACATCTGCATATAAACCAGTTGGATCATCCAGGAGAAACTGCTAAGTTATAAAGCAAGTGTCAGGAAAATATGCCATATAGTACTAACAGTAATAAAAATACCGCATGTTTATGTGCATGTAAATATAAATATGAATATACATGTTTGTAAGTGCATAAAGAATAGGTGATTGGATGCCTTGATTTACATCAGAGGGATGAGTTTGTGGGAGGCTGGGGGGAATGATTCTTTTTTCTTTATATATTTTGGTATTGTTTGACAATGGAGTTTAGTCTAATTACAACTAAGAAATCAGAGAATTCTAAAGAATATTTTAAACCTGGTCTAAGTTTCCATTGGAAGGCAGCATGCTTTAGGCTGCTGAGGGAAGCGTATGTACATGAAAAAATGAACAACTGTCTTCTCATTGGGCTTGAGTATGAGGGGGAAGCTGGTCATCATGGACTAGCAGCAACCAGGATTGCTTATTACTCTCCAAAAGCGGCTTGGCACTGGTTCTAAAGAATCCTCATGGATTTTTTTTTTTTTCCTTTTTTTCTATATAACAGCTGCTGTAGTTTGGATCTGAAATGTTAGTGTTAGAGACTCAGTCCCAAGCTCACACAGTTGGGGATGGTGAAACCTCCAGGAAGTGGGCCTAGTGGAAGGAAGCGAGGTGGTTGGAGCAGTGTCCTTGAGAGGGACACTGGGGCTCTGGCCCCTCCTCCTCCCTGTTGCTTCTAGATGTCGTGAGCTGAGCAGCTGCCTCACCAGAGGCCCGAAGACAGTACAACCAAGGATTCAGGCTGCTGTGAGCCAAGAAACCTCTCCTCCTTATAGGCCGCCCAGGTACTGTGTCACAGTGATGGAGAGCTGAAGGTGGCACCTAAAACATAAATCTGATGATACTTATATATCAAGGTTAGGTCCAGCTATATTGCAAGCAGGGGTCCAAGTTCCTCAGTGCATTTATGTCTTCAAAACAACAGCCACCAAAGGAGATAGAATCCAGGGCCTTAGACATGCTAGGCAAGTACTCTACCATTTAGCTACACACCTGGCTCAGCAGTGCTTTTAAACGCTGGAGGATAACACTTCATAACACTGGAGAAATTCTCAGGGAGTTATGTATTCTGTGCGCTACCAAAGCTTATCTGAGAGATTATTTAAAAGTTGTCCTAAAGCTTTTCTTTCTCAGATTCTACAGCCAGGCAAGGAATGTCTTACCTGATCTTATCACACTTTGAGTTTTGCAAAAGATCAAATCATCATATTTACTTGCTAGTAGTTGGACGCATCTTATGATTGCCCCTAGGAGCTTGGTGCTATCCTGTGTGTTTCTGCATGACTTGTAGTTAAAGATGAAGTAAAAGAAAAAGAACTGTTTTCTCAAGCCATTGGGGATATAACTAAACCTAGTAATATCTTTGAAGTTCTTTCAAAATTCTTTTGAACAATTGAGCTTAAAAAAACTGGATAAAAATGTGCATTTAGTTGTGTTCTAGCAACATAGAATTCACAGCAAGAAATTTGGCCAAGTAAAAAAATCAGTTATTTACTACTAAGCATTCCTAAGCCTGCTGGGCAGTCTTTGAGGATTATTCCTATGATTGTCAAGATAGTCAATCCCATGGAGAGTTCTGGAATCTATGTTTTATTTTGTGAAGATCTGAATGCTTATGACAAAGTTATGTGCAGCCCTGAAGTTTGTTATCAAAAGGGAAGATATTTGACTGAAGGATGCAATGGATTCCTTTTTCAAACATCAAAAAAACTACCAATTCAGATTTTCAAAACTAATACTTTTCATTGATACATGGCAGATTTGGCAGATACATTTGAAATTTTGAATATAGAACCTGAAATTTTAAGAGGAAACATCAATATTAATTTGTATTAAGTATACTTTAGGCAGTTATAACTAAAATCTAGCTAAAGGGGAGGGAATTGCTGCTAAAATTAGCGCTTTCTGTTTCTGACTTAATTCTTGAAAGTGCTTTTAGGGGTGATATATAAAATATCATCGAGTCTGCCTTCAAGATAAATTCAGACTGAACCAGGCGTGGTGGTGCACACCTGTAATCCCAGCACTCGGGAGGCTGAGGCAGGATTGTTTTGAGTTTGAGACCAGCCTGAGCTACAAAGTGAGCTCAAGGCCAGCCTGAACTGCATCGCGAGACCCTGTCTCAAAAAAAGAAAAAAAAATAGACCATATCTCCTTGACATTATGGCAGATAATTCCATTGGGAAGTTTGAGGGAAATTTTTTTATCCTCTTAAATTTTATATTTGCCATATAATTCTCAGGAACAGATTTGGCAAATCAAATTTGATTCACAGCTTCCAGAAAATAGTTTGGAAAATCTGGGGGTAAAATAGGTTCTAATTTTACCCAAGATAAGTAAGCAAGCTTTGCATGTCCTTATCTGAGTTTTATTGCCTGTGTTTGTGAGGCCTTTTCCTTTAATTTGTACATTTCTGGCTATGAGAATAAAAGATTGGATGATGTAAAGAACGGTCCATCTTGTATTCTTGCTTCCACACTCCCCTCTGGACTCTGTCTTGCAGAGAAAGGTCAGTGGTAAACTCGGTATGCACGTAATGTCATACAGCTGAAGTCGAAAGTGTCTGTCTCAGGATAAAAGTTAAATATGCATTCTAAAATGGAATTGCTGGGCTGGGGATATAGCTCAGCGGCACAGAGCCTGCCTAGAAAGCATGAGGTTGTGAGTTTGACTCCAGTACCAACAACAACGACAACAAAACAGCATTGCTTTTATTTTTTTTTAGTTGTGACGTTTAATTTATTCTACAATTTCAACTAGAATCCAAGAAAGCCAAGGTTTTGTGAAAAGGAATAGGTTAAAGTGACTCTTGGCTCAGTTTTTACTGCTTCAGGGAATGTACCCTGCTCTGGAGCAACACAGCCAGTTGCAATTCCCAGGACGCACACTGTGTTTTGTGCTTCCACGCCTTCATGAATAATGCCTCCTCTGAAATTCACTTTTCCCCAACTTATTAGCTAAGCTAATTCCTCCTTGTCCTTCACATCTTGGATCAAGTGAGTCATTTCTTGCAGGCAGCCCAGTTCTGATGGCCTGGCTTTCCTTGTGCTCCCATAGCACTCCCTCCACTGGTGAGCCAAGCATTTTCCATAATCCACACACTCTGTGCTGCCCGGGAGCCTTTTCTGTCTTGTTTTTATGTGAAGTCTCTCAGAGTACCTGCTGCGTGATTGCCCCTCAAGATCCACTGCTGGGGGCTGGGGATTTAGCTCAGCGGCAAAGCGCCTGCCTGGCAAGCGCAAGGTCATGAGTTCGGTTCCTGGTACCGGAGAAAAACCAAAAAAAAAAAAAAAAAAAAAAAAGATCCACTGCTGGGGGCTGGAGATTTAGCTCAGTTGCACAGCACCTGCATGGCCAGTGCAAGGTCGTGAGTTCAATTCCCGGTACCAGAAGAAAAACAAAAAAAAAATGAAAACAATCCATTGCTGGTCCGGCGTTTGTAGATAACTGCACACAGGTCTGCAGACCACAGGAAATCAAGGTGGAGGAGTTGTTGGTAAATTTGGTAGGTAATGGAGACAGTGGCCAGTCAGGAGATGCTCCAGAGAAGAGGGGACACCAAACAGGACTCTGAGTGGAAGAGGCTATGCCAAAAGAGGGAAACTGAAGGACACATGAGGAGCAGGAATCTCAGCCAGGACAAGAGTATGCATAGGGAAGGAAAGGAATCAAGAGAAGAAGGGCAAGGGAGGCTTAAGCTCACAGGGAGTCCTGGGGACTGGCAAATTGGACGGTATGTGACTGACTTAAACAGGGGACAGTAGCTTGCCGTGTGGAAAGTTAGAGGCTACTATTAATAGGTCTTTTTCTTTTAAGACAATTTAAAAATTGGATGTATGTCAGGTGTGGTGGTACCTGCCTGTAAGCCCACAATTTGGGAAGCTGAGGCAGGAGAATCACCACAGTTTGAGGTTCCTGGCCTACATAGTGAGTTCAAATTCAGCCTGAACTACATAGTGAGACCATGTCTCAAAAAAAAAAAAAAACCAATTTGTATTGAAATCTTCCAGCTTTAGATGTTGGCAAGTAATATAAAGTCTTAACAGGCTCAAAACATACAAGGAGTATTCAAATGTATGGTGAAGGTTTAAACTCAAAACAACATCATAGGGAAAGGCACATTGCCATGAGCCCCCTCCAACATGTTCCCCCTCCCTTCAAACACGTCGCATCATTCTTGCTACTTTCTGAAGTGGTTCTGAAGTTCTCTTTACGAAGTATGATCAAAACTGGGGAACATTTTTTGCTGTGTGCCATCCAACAGAAAGGCAGGCTCTTAAAATGTTACCCTGAGTCCTCATCCGCTTTATGCAGTGGGTCTGGAGCTCACTGGACCTTGACTTCCGGCTCTCCTCCAAAGTCAAAGTGACCAGGAAGGGTACACGTTTTGAATCAATTCAGGACATCAAGGCAGCCATGACAGAGCAACTGAAGATGTGAAAGAGGATTTCCAGAACTGCTTCAGAAAGTGGCAAGAAATGTGACATGAGCATTTCCCAAGTGAGGGAGAGATTTTGAGGGAGATTAATGGCAGTGTCTTTTACTATAATTTTTAAAAATTTAAACATCATAATTTTTTATCACATGTATATCCTAGGGCTAAATTTGTCTCACACCTTCTTTTTTACATCCCTAATCTCTAAAAAACAAACCCTCCTGACACAGAAGGCCAGGGTCAGATGGCAGTCTGGGAATTATGGGGAAGCATCCACCTTATCTCTGTGGCATGTGCTACTGACCTGTGCTTACAGATGGCAACACGTCCCCAGTGTGATGCTCTCCCTCAGTGTGAGCTCCGCTGAATTCGGAGGGAACCCTCGGGAATTTCACACTCCTGGGTGAAATGGAAAGATCTGCAAAAACCCACTCTAGATAGTTTCATCTCACACTTTAAGAAAATCACCAAAAGAGACTGTAAAAGGAAAACAACAAAAAACCCAAACATGGCGGACTCTTGCTGTCCGGGTGCTTGAGGAGATGGGGAGGGGACGGTCAAACAAGGAGAGTTTGCCATACAGCTGAGGGCATGAGGCCAAGGCGTCACTGGTCAGAATCATGCTGAGGCTATTTGTTTAGTACATTTGTTGTTATTAATAAAAAGAAATGAAAAGTAAGTTTTACGACACATTATTTCTTCAGCCTTCTCGTGTGAATGTTCAAGAGTTAACATCCCCTGACAAATAATCCAGTATGAGAAAAGCAATTTGATGCTGGCCTCACATCTGCTTTACTTTAACCTTTCTACACAGGAAAAACAGTCCCGATGACTTTGCCCAGTTTTTAAACTTGGAATTGTCTTCCATGGGCCTGAAAGGGCCTCACACACATTGAGATTAATCTCATGATGTTGAAACTTCTGGAAACCCGGCATGGACTTTTCTCTTTAAATCGGAAACCTACATAAGAAAGCTGTGCAATTAGTAGACAAATATGGGGACATTTTCAACTTCATTAGCAACCCAAAACACACAAATAAAAGCAGCAAGAGCATAACCTTGGTAGTTTGGACTAAGGGCGGTTTCTAGTGTTGGTTGCTGTGTTGTAACTTGTGCTCTGAAACGTTGCTGGAAGCAGTATGATTGCGACAATCCCTATAGAAAAATAACTCGGCAACGTGTTTCAAGAATAAAAATATTCAGCTCTGTGTCTTTTGGAATTTAGTTTGAAATTTATATAATAAAAAGAAAAACTACGTAAGAGCTTTCGTGTCACCTGTATTTACAAGATACCAAGTGTACCTAGAGGGGGATTATTCAGTCCATTATTTTCTAGTTCAATATGTTATTTTAGGTTGGTATTCTGAGCAGTGGAGCCTGCGATGTGGATTCTTGTGTTGGGATTTCGTTAGCACGTCCTTGTAGGTTAAACCTGTCAGGGAGTGAGGCTACAGGGGGCTGAGGAAGATGCTGCACAAGTGTGTAGGTTTACAGATGTCTGGTCTCAGCTTGAGCTCACAGGGAACTCTGGAGCATGAATAGCCCCACAGCACTGCCCCACCTTGAAGCAAGGGGGCAAAGCTATTTGCACAGTACCAGTTGCTGGCTGAATGCCATTTCTGGGGTGGGGACATGTCCTAACTATCCAGGTGAGGCAATCCAGGTTGGCAATTCTGGAGAAGCTTTGAACTCACAGTACCTGGAGAATGAAGTCCTGCTTGGAAAGGGGGTATGTAAATATAACATCTCCTATCCATGTTGGAGGATAAGACTGACATGCAGAATCTAGTTCAGTTCATGCCCAAGTCCAGCATGCATCTAGGACAAATCTCCTGGAGCAGAGGGTCAGGTTTGGTCTCTTTTTTTTCTCATAACGGGATATTCTTTTGTCTGTGAATGGCTTCTTCCACTGGGAGTTGCTAAATTATTTCTCCACTACTCTGCACTCCTTTTCTCTACCCCACCTTCTACTACCACTCTGGCTGGAGATGAATAACTAAAGGGATTGACAGAAACAAAAAAGGAGATGCTGACTGCGGGCGGAAAGCAGGAATCTGGCTTATACTGGTTCAAAAGTTGAGGGATACGTCTGTTTTTTTCTGGTTAGTGCTACCCTGATGTATCACAGTAACAGAATGGCTGAATCAGAAACAGGTCTTGTCTCCTCCAGGAACATCTGTCCTGTTCTGGGGAGCGTGTGACTTTTAATTAAAAAAATATGCTGCTCTGTGCAACCCTTTGAATGGCACAGGCAGTGGAGAATTAAGCTGGGTTTTGTATATGATCTACTTAGTTTTAGTTTCCTTTTTTAATTTTTTTGTTTATCTTCCCAGGGCATTTTAAGGAGAAATTGGGGGAATTTCAAAGCTATCAGGAATGACCAGTTTTCTGCCAAGTTCATTCAAGGGAGTTTTAAAATGGAAATCAAAAAAGCATTTACATATTTGAGAACTTTTTTGAGAACACTTTTAAATGGATGTCTTTAGAAAAAAAAAAAGACTTTCTGTGTATAGCAGATATTATTTCTACATATACTTTAGAAATAATGACAAATGTGTAAATCTAACAATAATAAATTTATTTTTTTCACCTAAAGCCATAAAAATATTTGAGAGACACTTTAGTTATTCATCTCCAGTACCCTTCCCGGTCACTTTGACTTTGGAGGAGAGCCGGAAGTCAAGGTCCAGTGAGCTCCAGACCCACTGCATAAAGCGGATGAGGACTCAGGGTAACATTTTAAGAGCCTGCCTTTCTGTTGGATGGCACACAGCAAAAAATGTTCCCCAGTTTTGATCATACTTCGTAAAGAGAACTTCAGAACCACTTCAGAAAGTAGCAAGAATGATGCGACGTGTTTGAAGGGAGGGGGAACATGTTGGAGGGGGCTCATGGCAATGTGCCTTTCCCTATGATGTTGTTTTGAGTTTAAACCTTCACCATACATTTGAATACTCCTTGTATGTTTTGAGCCTGTTAAGACTTTATATTACTTGCCAACATCTAAAGCTGGAAGATTTCAATACAAATTGGTTTTTTTTTTGAGACATGGTCTCACTATGTAGTTCAGGCTGAATTTGAACTCACTATGTATGATAATAATACGGGTGCTTCTGCTCTAATTTGAAATGTATTTTCTTTAAAAAAAAATTCATGCTCTAGAAAAAGAAGGGTACGCACACAGAGTTACATTAGACTGAGTTTAGGAAAAAAAACTGGGGCAGACCACTCAAAACTATGCAACTTGTGTAACCAGAGCAGTATAAAAACAAACAAAAAAACAAAAAATAGATTCCTGGAACGCTAATCTCCAGAGCGCAGTTGGGCAGCTCAGTGAAGTTAGAAAATGCCACAGTGGAACAACAGAGCAGCAATGCTGGCAGCATTTCATGCAGGCAGGGGACGGTGGAGGCAGCTGTGGGCTGCTGGTAAATGGTCCACAGGAAGTGAGAGCCACCCAGGCTGGGTTTCAGTTCCCTAGGGAGAGTGCCCAAACGTATCAGCCAGCTTTCCATGCTGGGACACAAAACCTGACCTCCAGAACTTAAAGGATAAGAGGTTTCATTTGGCTCATGTTGCAAGGCATTCAGTCCATGATAGGCTGGCTCCAAGGCAGGAACATCATGGTGGAAGGGTGTGGCAGAATACGGCTGTTCAGTTCATGGTGGCCTAGGAGCAGAGAAAAGGAACAGTGCCAGAGAGGAGGGAACAAGAGACCAGACTTAGGCCACACTGCCTCCACAACCCATCCGGACACACCCAGGAGGGTGCTCTGCCAATTCCCTGGACAATCCCAAAACCAATCAAGTTGACACTCTACCCTAGTCGCTACATTCCAAAAGTTTATTTTCTTTAAAAAAGTTTCTAGGGGCCAGTGTGACAATCAAGTTTAGTTTTCTTTTTTCCCTGACTGATAAAATTTATAATTCAATTGCTGCACAAAACAGCCTCCCTAGACTAGGAAAAAAAAATTCTTGGTCTTATTAACCACATTTCCTATTGATCAATCGTTTATGAGATAATGTGCATCTTAGATTATTTAGTGTGATTAAAATGAGGGTAAATTTTTAATATATGTTAGAAAAATTACAAAGCAACTTATTAAAAATAGTTTGCTTTTGACTGAGAAAGAGTTATAATCTGAATTAAAGTGTTGAGATCTTCTGAATTGAGAAGTTAGCAGTAAAGTCAAGTGCATGGAAGCGAAATAATGGGATGAGTTTTTAAATGAGTTAAAGTGAACAATCGCTATGTTGCTAGCATAGTTTAAATGCTTTGTACACATTAATCCACTTATCCTCACAGCTTTCCAGATGAGGAAACTTACGTATAGAAGGGTTAGGTTAGTTGCCAAGCAAAGTATAAGCGGTAAACTGGGCTTTGAACCCAGGCTTTCAGCTCACAAGGGTGCATGAGGAATTGCTTCATGGAACAGCACGTCCAGAAGTGACCTGGTGGCCACATGTGGTTTCACTTGTGGGCTCATAGCGAAGCCCTGAGTCAGTCAGATGATCCTCTTTCCAAGCAGAGGCACAAACATGAAAGAAGAGGGATTCACTATGAGAGAGATTTTGTAGCTGGAAGCGGAGAAGAAAGGGAAGCATGCTGGACAAACATGGTCAAGTCCACAAATGGGCCATTATCTGCCACCTCTTTTGGGCCCCTGAGATGCCAGCCCAGTGTCTTGTCGTACTTCCATCCCAGCTCTGACTCCTGGGAGGAAAAGTGGGTGGCTGGCCAGCACACCTGTAATTCCAGCACTCTAGGTGGCTGAGGCAAGACGATCATAAGTTTGAGTCTAGCCTGGGCAATTTACTGATTTCATAAGACCCTGTCTCAGAATAAAAAAATTTAAAAATGGGCTGGGGATGTAGCGGAGTCTGAAGACGCCGGGTTGAAACTCCAGCACTGTAAAATAAAATGTTAAAGCAAAATAGATAAAAGTTGATGCTGGAAGGACAACCAATTTCTTTAAACTGTGAAGGGGTCTTTCTTGAGATATTTGGGAGACTCCAAACCCGTCATTAACATCATTTCACTTTCCTTGTCTCCCCAGGAGACTGAGGGGGAGCATGAAATGACATACATTTCACATTGAGGTAAGAAGGACTGTGGAAGAGAGATAGAAACCGGTAGTACTGAGGAGGGTGAGCTGTGGGGTCAAGGAGAGTAGCTTTGGGAGAGACACCCAAGGACACAGCGTGTCCAGAGAAGCCTGAGGCCTTGGCTCCAGTTATAGGCCATGAAGCCTGATGGGACAGCCTGGCCAAGGAGACCTTGCACTTAACATCCATGGGTCTTTCTCCTTTTGTTCTTTTTACCCTCAGCCTGTTTCCAGCTGTTTCCAACTTCAAAAGGATTAAGGGATTGTGACTTACTTCAAGAGCTGAAGAGCAGGAGGGTATTTATGACTGATCCTAAGGCTTAAGAGTCAGAGAAGGAGGGAAACCTTGATCCTAAGAAACAGGTGCGTACAGTGGAAATCAAAGCGATGGGACAAACCCAAGAATTCTTGGAAGAAAAGGAATGAACTGATCCAAGGCAAAGAAGCAGCCCTGGGCAGCAGGGAGGCCATGTGGAGGCCCAGCCTCGGCAGCAGCACTGCTTGCATCTCTATCACTCAGTAGGGACAGGGACTGAGAGGCTTCTACTTCCATTGTCTGAGAAGCACCGGGAGTTCTACAAGCCCTGAGAGGCTTTGCCTGAATGCAGGGAATCTGGAATCCCATGCTGGAATCGCACTTGATCCTAGCCAAAGGCTGAGGAGTGATCTGTATTGGAACCGGAAGATATTTTCCAAAAGAAAATTATTGGGAGCTTACAAATGCAACGTGACAACGAATTTGAGAACCAATTTGAGCTCAGTGCAGTTAAATGATGAGATGACGCAAATGGGAAAGGTAAAGGATGGAACGGGAAAGCTTAAACTCAGGCCCACGGGAGCTGATTCTTGAGCTGCGAGAGATGGTGTTAGCTGTGAATGTGGTGCGGGGGCTCAGGGAGTCCATGCTCACCAAATCTGGAGATGGGAGGCAGGAAAGAGATTTGTCTGATTCAGGAAAAAGCAGCCAAGGTCTGAAATGGAAGACAGGCGCTTAGGTGGTGGGACCGGGAGGGACGTGGGCTTAGCTCAGCATCTCTGCAGCGGTGTCCCCTCCCACGAGCGTCGGCATCCCCTGGTGTACCCCTCAGCTCCTCCAGATCTCAACCCAGGATTTCCAGTGATATGGCCCAAACTCCTCAAGTCTCCTCTCTGTATTAAAAATGAGAAACCTCTGATTTAGATTTGATTATTGATTATCCAAAAATCGAGGTGCCCAATGATAAATGAGGACAGTGGTCCGATATCTCAAGACCTGCGGAGACTGAACGTCATGAACGGGCCTCGGTATTAAGCAGGAGAAATATTATTATCAACGCAGTATCCCTAAGAATCATTCTTTGCTGCATAGTGACTAATCATACATGGGAATCTGTTTACCTAAACAGTTGTTTGTGTTCCTTTAAAGCCAGCAGAATTTCTGTGGCTAGAGGATAAAGAGACAGGAGCCAGAAGGGTATTTTAAGAACGCAACTAGAAAACATCAGCTCCTCCCTGGTATAGAATCTGCATCGCTAGCGAAGCTGTTTCCAGCAGCTGAGTTGCTGGGGAATTGAGATGTCACAACTGCCGTCTTCCTTTCCTGGGTGGCAGGTGGAGCCAGACACTGGTCTTGGCTTTCCTGCTCCTTGTGAGAGTCCCTTTTAAATCCCCGGCTTCCCAAGTCCTTTCCAGAAGCTCAATATATGCCTCCTGGAACTTGACAGGTCCTTGTTGCCCCTTCCTAGGCCCTGCCTGGAGAGGAGGACGGCTGGGCTAGTGAGGTGAGCAGTGCAGATGTGTGCAGGAGATTGAATCTTAGGACGAAGAACAGATGCAGGCCAGTCCAGAGCTCTCACTTTACAGGAAACGAGGCTGTGAGGAGGAACACGACTTACCTGAGGGCTTGGGACTCAGGGCAGACCTGCACCTCGCACTCATGCTTCCTCTTCTTGACATCTGTTCTGTCACATGCTTGCGTTGGTTCTGTTCTGGTTGCGCGGAAGGCAAGCAGATGACTCAGGCCGTGTTGTGCCGGCATGTCAAGAGCTTGCTCCTGTTTCCCCCTCACCTTACCCACTGCACGATGCTCCCTGCAGAGCACACTGCTCTACTGGTGCCGTTCAATCATAAGTCACTTAACTTAGGTGGAGTGATCTAAAGCACTTACAAGAGTGCACGACTGCTGGCTTACTCTGTGGATTTCATGCGGCCACTGATTTCTGAACAGCACTTTCCTGACTCCCAGTGCTTTTAGCAAACGTTCCTATCCACTGTGGCCAAGGGAGCCAAAATTAGATTCCAGCATTGCTCATGGGGACTTTGAAAAGCTGTAGAAATAAGGATAGGTTTCTGGGAATAGAAGTGACCACCCTCAGACCAGGCCAGGGGAGTTTCTAGGCGCTGAGTGACCGGCAAGGGCTAGAAACGTCCAGGGAGACTGGCTTTAGTCCCTGTCATCAGACTGTGCTCTTAGACAAGTTCATGGGCTCTGCAGGAGCATCCTCAAGCTCATCCAAAGCTTTACACTTGAAAAAAGAATAGCAAAGCTGGCTGTGGCAGTGCACCCCTGCAGCCCCAGTGTCCTGGGAGGCAGGAAGATCCAAAGTTTGAGCCTGGACAACTCAGAAAGACCCTATCTTAAAATGAAAAAAGGGCTGGACAGAGAGAATACAGAGTCAGCAGAGATAATCAGAGAGAGACAGAGAGGGAGGGAGAGAGAGAGCAAAGCCTGGTTATTTCTGCCTAAGTTGCCAAGTAGCACAGGAAACCTTGAGAACATTTTTTTAAAAAGCAAGGGACTTTTTCTCTAGAGGCATCTAAACCTTCTCTAGAGGGTCTTTAGCATGTGAATATGCTATGTGGATATGAGGATGACTAGTTGTCAGTTGTAGCAAGTTCTTTAGAAAAGTTTATCTTCAGCCTGAAAAACTCCCAAAGACATCGATCAAGTATGCTCAGTTCCTATGATGTGATCCTCTGTTGCTCTACAGGGGAAAAATAGACCTTAGATCGACCGTAGTTTCTAGCCAAGAATGAACAGTTTGGCACATTTATAGGGCCAACTGCTAGATAATTCTCCTGAAAGTTATCCTGGAATGGAGAGAGATTTGACCCTAAAGGCCTTATCTAAGAAATCCCCAAAGGTCCTATACAATTGTGAACTCTACATTTTTCTTCCTGGAACAGATAGATGAGCCTGTCAACAGCAGACCCTGCAGTTTGCATGAAGAAGAGAAAAAAAAGTCTTAGTAGAAATTTAGTCATCACTTTTTTCCTCAGTAGGAAAGAAGGGGGAAAGGTGTTAGTGGCATATAACCAAATATAATAGCCTCAGCTATGTGAAACTCTTTATACGTCTTGGAATTTTTGAATCTGAAGTTGTCTATGCCAAGATACACTTGGGCAATACAACCTGAGAAAACATAGTTTTAAATAAAACCTTCTGACATCTTTTCATAATGACACATGCAGTTCTGTAATATACCAAGTTTATATCTTTCATTCCGGCTTGGGAGAGTGCAGCACCATACATGTCTGGCCCCAAACCAAGAAAAAGGTTGGGCTTGGCCTCACCTGCAGATTATCTGTGGCAGCAGATGTAAGGGGCTGAAGTAGAGGCAGAAAATCAATACATCACCTTTTCATGCTAAGAGGACTGTTCCCATTTTCTTGGTTTTAAAGTCTAACTATGTACAAAGACTTGCACTGGGAATGGGCAGTGAATTCGTTCTGGCCCCACATGGGAGTGGGCTCGGCTGTCCTTCATGCTTCCAGGGATGTCTGGGGGACCTCAGATCACCCTTCTGTCGGCTGATCACATTAAGATCTCCATTTTAGTTAGAAGAGCCAAACTCAAAGTTAATGTGATTTTCTGTAGCTGAAGTATTCTGATGAAATACCTGACTTTATTTTTTGGAAGAAATGGCAGAACATTTATTTCTGGGAGTGAAATAACCATATCTTTGGCTCATATTAAGAACTGTTGGTCTCCCAGGCTCTGCTCGAAATTCACAACATGGGAATTTACAGAATTTTCATAAAAGAAATTGAAATTACACTGTTTTCATGAACTCCCAGGGTGTACTTCTATTAACAAAAGATGTTTTGCTTTACTCACACCTGCTCAGCTCTCCGTGGGGGCTCAAGCAATACACATTCCAATAGAGCAGTGCCAATAAAATCAAATAAAAATTAAGTTCCAAGGAGGAGAATGGAGAGATATAATATTACCATAGAAAGTGCATTTGAGAAGAAGCTGAGCTATTGGAATTGGTTTTGTAAGTAGAAAACTGTAACAAAAATGGATTTTTCAGCCATAAGTCATATAATTTGGACTGTTGAATCCTCAGCCAAATTTAACACACTTTCACTATATTTTTGTGTGCGTGTGGAGGGTGGAAAGGGGACAAGGATGGAAGAGTTTTGGAAGAGGTAAGAGAACAAAAGAGCTAGCAAAATTGGAATTGTTGCTCTGTGTGTTACTGGAAAGAACTACGAACTTGTGCAATATCTGCCTAAATTAATGTGTTTATGCTTGCTAGATTATTGTCTTAAGAAGAGAACACTCATGTTTTCTTTTCTCTAAGTCCATGAAATCCCACTTCTTCCAAGAACCCTTCTGCCTATCAGAAAACAAGGTGAGAATTTAATTCCTTGTAAATGTAAAGCATTCATATTAGACAACTTAAATATTTCCAAGCTTCTGTGTTGTTCTGAGAGTCACGAAACATCTGAGCCCTTTCTATGCAAAGTATTACGTTAAATTACCTCCTGCTATGGTTTGAATAAGGATCGTCTCTTCTGAAGCTCATGTCGAAATGTAATCCCCGTTAGGAGACAAATAAGAGGTGTGGCCACGTGGGATCTCTAAGAGGAGACGGGATGGACTGAATGGATTAATGGGTTGTCTCATGGATGGCACTGCTCTAAAAGCCAGTTTGGTTAGGTCTCTCCCGTGTTCTCTGTCTCCTCAGATGACGCGCTGTACCACTTGAGGACTCTACCAGCAAAAAGGCCATCACCAGATGTGGTCCCTGGAACTTGAACCAGAACCATGAACTTAAGTAAATCTCATTTCTTTCCAACTTACCCAGTCTGTGGTATTGTGTGGTGAGCAACAGAAAATGGACTAAGTCATCCTCCTGCTATACACACAAACTCACACAGACCCTGTTGGATTACTAGTGAAAAGCAAGGCTCCTTGTCCTCACTTAGAGAGATTACTTTTTATTTGGAGCAAAAAAATGATGATCATGTGAGTGACAAAATTTTATTTGTGAGAGGGAGAAGTTCTTTAAAATCTACAGCCTCTTGTTGCTTCTGGCAGAAGGAGGACCCTAAAGAGGGTCCTTTGCAGAATGACACAATGGGCAGGAAAGTCGAAGACTAGGGGAATGCTGGAGAGAGAGCCCGTCCTCTGCACAGGACCAGCAGACACCGGAAGGTAGGGCCAGTGACACAGAGACCCTGCAATCAGGAAAGTCTGACCGAGAGAAGCTGTGAACAAGGAGGAACAAAAGTGGGGTGAGGCTGCCCACAGCTGCAGAAAAGCTCTGGGAGGGGCTACACCTCTGTGCAATGGGAACTCTCACTGATTTTTCACCCATTCATCCAAACAGCCTTGCTAAGCACCTGCTGTGATCCAGGCTACGGCTTAGGTGAGAGAAGGTAGGTGCTTACCCGAAGGAATCCTCTGTGAGTATCCCATCACTCCCTGACACCTCCTGGAATGGATTTTCTGTTGCAGAAAGTAGAGAAGTGCACAGAGACCCTCCAAGGCTGGCGGAGGTGCGAACACAGGTGGCTGCCGGCAGGGACAGCCACACCTGTGTTACTCACATTTCAGAAGGGCATCCGCAAAGGAAAAACCCAGTGTGTTGGCTCTCACTTGCCGTAGTAATTGACTCCATGACCAAGTGTAGGAAGAACATGCCTAGCTGCTCAGGAATGTTGAGGGCAGGGAGTCGTTTGCTTTGGATTGGATTAGACCCTTCTCAATGTGTTTTGATTGGTTCTGCTTGGTTAGCTTTTGCTTTCACTTCATCTGGAACAGTCTACAGAGCTGAAGCCTCCAGAGGAGCTGTTTTCAAAGGAGGTATCTAAACAAACAGGTGTGAGCATGAGTTGTAGAGATACAATTTCTAACTAATGATAATGCTCCAAAAACCTGGAAATGAAGACACTGTAATTTTTTAAATGAATAATGTGAAAACATGGATTCTTAAAGGTGGAGCCCCCATCTCAATTTCTTTCCACTGTTGTGACATATGTGAAAGTTGATGTTTATGTTTACATATATGACCCAGTCGGCGTCTGACTTTGGCAACTGTAACTGCACTCTTTTCTATCCGATTCAAAAGGAAATGAATGGGCTGGAGTGTAGCTCAGTGGCAGGGCACATGCTTAACATAGGTGAGACCTTGGGTGCTATGCTCAGTACCAAGAAGCAAAACAGACCAAAACAAAACAAAAGAGATGCAAATGAATCAGCAAAACATTGTTGTAAGTATTATTATTCCTCAAGGCTAACTTTTCTGGCTCAGTGGAAAGTGCAAAATTGATTGATAAGGTCTGCCCTGATTGATTGATAATATCCGCCCTGGATAAAGGAGGGGCATGGCAATGTATTGCATAATTTGCCATTTCTGAATGAGTTAGTTTCTGAATTCCCTGGTGGTGTTGCTTTTTAGTTTCCTTTATGCTATAGTCACCTAGGTTGTATCTTATATGGCTCTGACTGACTTGTGTCACCCACCTCAGCCAGGTCTTGTACTGAAGGAGCTCAGTAGCCATTAGAATTCGCTTTACATTATATAGTGTTTAACTGAGTGTTCCTAACCTGTGTGACTTTTTACTGCTTTTGGATGGTTCATGAGAGTGACACTCATGTCAGCCTGTGTCCATACAACGCTCCATATACAGATTTGCATAAAATATTTTTCTCAGTTGTCCTAATCAAATAGAGTATATTTTGATCAATAGTAAAACTACATTTGACCAGAAATCTCTGGAATTCTAGTGTTCTTGGTCTTTTTTCCCCAGAGCCAGTGCTTTTAGAACCCATTAGACATTCATGTCTGCTTCCCTCACTTGGAAAAGAGTCCAGTGGCTAAACTGGAAGCTGTGGAAGCATCTTGTTGTCCTCATGCTGAGGTCATTTGGATATGGAAGAATCAGACTGAAACTGTGCTAATTCAAGGCAGCCACTAGAAGTTTCTCTAGAAAAAAATAGACGAACTTGGATTTTCAGAACGTTTTGTCATTACTAACCCACTCACAAAGTTAAAGAAAATCAAAGTGTAGTGGTTAAGGAGTATGGTGAGCCAGAGATAGATGACTCTAGGTTGTTCCATCATGGATAAGAGATTAGAATCCTGAAACTATTGATTTGATCCGATTTAGACTTGGCTTGCAGGCACTAAGCTTTGAGAAAACCTCACTTCCCTGCCTTTCTGGTTCCTGACAGTTTGTCCTCTTCATCTTCATAAACAATGAGCAGGCAGCTCCATTTTCTCAGCAAATTCACCCCCAGCTTGAAGAACCCTGTAAAGCATGCATATGTAAAAATAATTACAGTGGAAAGATGTTTGAATGAAATTCTCCCTTTGAGAGGTAGCATAATGTAGAGTAGGTGTTGAAAGCGTGGCATTTGGAGCTAGATTACCTAGCTTCAAATTCCAACTCTAACATTTACAAGCTGTGACCTTGGGCAAGTGTTAAACGTCTGCACTGCACTTTCTTCATCTGTAAGAAAGGACAGCATTCCTTTCCTCATCTGTAAAGGCGGGCAGAATGCTGTATGTTGTATATTGTTGTCTGGTGTAGGACAAGTGTCTGGGACGCTCTTATAAGGCATGGCTAGAATACTATGTCACCTGGTGTGAAGTCATTAAATTCAACTTCATGTTTCCCTTTCCCAATCAACCAATTCCAATCAGCCAGTTACAATGACTTTCTCTCTGAATAACTGGATTGGCTCCTGTTCATGCAAAGCTTGACTTTGTATCACTTTTGTTTATTTATATACAAGTGAGGCCTGGTTTTCCCCATGTATCCACTTGGAGAAGGTCACGTCTCATGTACGCACGGCCTTTTGAGTTACACAGTCATATGCATGTTCTTGCTGATGACCAGATCCCAAGCTTTAATGTCACCTTGTTTTTTTCAGTGGCTCAAAATTCATTTCTTGTAGGAGAAAACATGTTACGGACCTGGGTTCCCTTCCTTGAGGTGGAGTGAACCTGAAGGATGCTCTGGTATGAGATCTGGTACCAGGAAGAGGCCGGAACCTGGTTCAGAGCAACCACAAAACCATGTGATCAGGGACAAGTGAAAAGTGGAGCTAAAGAAGGAAGCCAGAAGTCAGCTTGATGGAAACAGGGTTGGCCCACAGGTCAGAGCGGCAGGAAACAGGTCTAGGGCCGCAGCCTCAAACAATCAGGAGCAGGTGGGGAAGGGAAGTGGCCAGCAGAGGGGCTGAGAAAAGTATTTCAGGATGCAGCTGGGAGCAGAGAGGATGCCAAGGGCTTTTCCAAGAGGTAACCAACCACGAGGTGTGGGAATAATCCCTTTAGCTTAAAAAGTTTTGCAAATGACTTTCCTAAGCTCTTATAAGGCATGGTATTTATACCATGTTGTTATCCAGTGAGCAGTCTTGGACACTGCACTCAAATCCGTTCCTTCGGTAGGTCTCAATAGCTCAACTGAAGATGCCTCTGGGACAAGACTCCTTTAAAATGAAGACACGCTCCTAAGTTGCAGGAACCTCATTGGGGAGCGTCATATGGCTGAATGACCAGTTTGCTACACATCACAAGGGCTCAGCCATACAAAACTGAAATTGGACGGGCTGACTTCATGCCTAGATCTTCAAGTCCCGCTCTCTTTCCCTCCTGTGGTCAGCTGCAGCCTGCTTCCTGCCATTATGAATAGTAACTACAAAAGCTACACCCATACATGGAGCCTTGATATGTGTTAATATCCACACACGTAAGATGATTTAATCCTGGCAGTAGCTCCAAGGGCAGGTGTTACTATTATTCCCATGTTGTGGATGAAGAAACTGAGCTTAACAAATGAAGTAACTTGCCCAAGGTCACTTGATAAGGTCAACCCTGCAGAGCTGGGATGAAATCCATGTCTGTTTGACATCAAAGCCCAGGCTTTATACCTCCCTGCTAAGGCTCTAATAAGAATGAACTACAGTTACGGATGAGCCAGCCATGCTCAGTGAATGAAAATTTAGGCAAGATGTTATCTGCTGTCAGGATTTACACATTTACATGCTTTATCTTCACCTGTGGAACAGAAGTGTGGGCCCCAAACGCAAAGGGTGGGAGAGGGCAGGGAGACAGCGTGGGTAAACTCTCTTTAAGACTGAGTGTGCTCCGGTCCTCTTGTTCCTCTCGCATGACCCAGTATGTGATTCAGAAAGGTCAGTCAGCTCGGCTCGCTCCTCTAGAGACAGTGGGAGGAGGACCGGCCCAGGCTGCCTGGGACCCCGGCCAAGCCTATTTTGAGATCCTGCACACATATTTGGTCGGCTTTCTTATCAACTTGCCCTGCGGCCTGGAACCCGGATGACCGCACAGCCATGTGCTCAGGGCTTTTCCTCCGCTCTCCAGCCTCCTTCGTTCCCCTTCACCTTTCTCCTTCTTCCTGTCTGGTTCCTTCCTCTGGCTCCTGTGACGCAGCTAAGAACGACAGACACTGTGCTTGTGATGACTGTCCATGCAGGTCTCTTTTCCTTACATTTCAGAATTCCTGCACGTCACAATCTTTCGTTCTCATTGCAAGGTGCACACTTAGGTCACTTGCATTTTTTCTATCATGATAATGATATTTTTGACATCGTGCATGTGACTGGAACTCGTGTTGTCTTGTCCTTACTATTGAGTTCTGTTCTAAATTCTTCTCTCCCTCAGCCCTATCTGTTTGTTTCTCTCTTACTTTCTCCCAAGCTCTCTGCTCACAGAATTTGCTACATTTTCCAGAACCTTCCAGGTGCTTGCCTGTGAACATAATTCTTGAGAAATTTTTTTTTGGTACCAGGAATTGAACTCAGGACCTTGCACTTGCCAGGCAGGTGCTTGTGCCGCTGAGCTGTATCCCCAGCCCATGTGAACATAATTCTGTTTACACTTGATACCCTTCTTTCCTCTCAATCCCATTTCTGCAGCCTTGGTGACTATCCCTCAAAATTGGCTTCAACTCTGTCTCCTTTGATTTATTTATCTTTAGGGGGGAAGGTCATCAGCCCAGACACCTGACGCTGGCCACAGACAGGTCTCCTTTCCAGGCCAGGCTGCAGGCTGACTTGTCACCTGGGAATGACCATAAAATGGTGGTTGCAGCCCACACCCCATCACTCTCCTCGCACTGAGAAGAGTCTGTGGGCCACCTTGAGGCAGAGAGGCGGCTGGCTGCCTTCTTCCCTTCCCTTCCCCCTCTCTGAGAGAATAAGAAAAGGACCCAACACATCTCCATGACCCTGGCAGGACCCAAGGATGGAACAAGGAAACTTATCTCCACAATGCACTGTAAGTCCCTATGAAATGCACATCATTATTTCCATGGTTTTGATAAGTATGAAGTGTGTTGAAATTAGAGATCATAAATTTGGAAGCCGAGAGGAGATGAATTAAATTTAATAGAACAAACTGCTACATAAAATCTGTCTTATTAAAGTTAATTAAAGGAAGTGGAAATGGTCATCTATTAACAGAATCTAGGCTTCTGAAGGATAGTTTGGAATACAAATCCGCTCGTTGATGCACGCGGGTATTCCATCCACTTCCACCAGTATGTGCGTGTATGTAAGCACAGCGTCTTTGGGTTTGAATTGTAAGACCCAAAGAGATTTTTTTCCTGATTTGGGAATTTATTCATATAAAGAGCATTAAATAGTATAGAATCAAATGGTATTTCATTGCATGGTTAATGTATGCTATAGTGTAAAGAATGACATTTTATAAAGTTTCCTATGTCAAAATAACTGGTACAAGAACACAGAGCATGTTTGTTTTCTCTATGAGTGCTGGCCTCTCTTGTACAATCAGTGCAGGGCATATGAAAGGATTCTATCTAAAAGCATTAGGGATGGGCTGGAGATGTGGCTTGGTGGTACAGCACTTGACTGGCACACTCAGGGTCCTGGACTTTATCTCCTGTACTTAGGAGGGAGAGGAAGGAGACGGTGGCGGCAAAGAAGGCGGTGGAGGAGGAGAGAGAGGTGTAGGAGGAGAAGGAAGAAGAAGAAGAAGAAGAGGAAGAGGAAGAAGCAGAAACTAGTTCCCAGTGTGGATTCAGAAGAACTGGAATCGGTAGTCCAAGACATGAAGTGGACGCCTTTGTACAGTTCCTGCTCTCTTTGAGGGCTGAGCCCCGTGGGTACATCAGCCCAAGGAACGATAAAAGATGAAAAGAGAAGGAAAAATGAAATTTTTTGAACTTGGTTGCTTAAGTCCCCCAAATGGCCTTTGAACCATACGAGACAGTTTGGAAAGCAAATCACTGTACACTCCTCTGACTGCTAGGAGGATGTGGGGAAAGCCTGTGTTGGGTTATGGGTCCACACAAGCAGAATGGGACGCCTGCAGGCTTAGAGCAGCATCCTGAGTCTTGCAAGGGCACAGTGGTGCCGGCAGGAGTCGTGAATTTTAGCCTTTTTTGTTCCAGCTCTATTCTTACACACTGGTGGGGTGATAGCACAAACCACAACTGGTCTGGAGAGCCATTAGGCAATCTGAAGTAGGTGCCATAATACTTTTCATGCCCTTTGACACAGAGAGTAGTTTTCTGAGAATTTATCCTAAAGGAATGGGAAAAAAACCACAAATCCACAATGATTTCTGTGGCATTTTTATTTTCAAAAGCACACGCTTAGCCATAAACTGGAACATCTAACAATAAGGGACTGGTTAAACAAATGAGATACAAGCATTGTATGAAATGTGGTGCAGTCGTTAAATTCAGCCTGGCATGGTGGTGCACACCTGTAATCTCAGATCTGTGGGAGGCTGAGGCAGGAAAATAGCAAATCTGAGCTCAGTTTGGACAACTTAGCAACTTAGTGAGATCCTTTCTCAAAATTACAAATAATAGCCATTCTTTCTGCAGTAAGATGGTTGTTTTAATGTGCATTTCTCTAATGAAATAAAAATAACAACAAATACTGGCAAGGCTGCAGGAGAAAAGGAATCATTCTACCTTGTTGATGGGAATGTAAACTGGTACCGCCACTATGGAAATCAGTATTCCTCAAAAAACTAAAAACAGAAATTCTGTTCAACCCAGATACTCCTATTCTAGGCATGTTCCCAAAAGAGTTAAATACATCATATTATAGTGATACATGCACACCCATGTTTATAGCAGCACAATTTTTAATAGCTAAATCTTGGAAGTTGCCTAGATGTTCATCAGCAGATGCATGAATAAAGAAAACGTGGTATTTAAACACAACAGAGCACTGCTCTGGCAAAAAGAAGTATAGATTTGAGTCATTTGTAGGAAAATAGGTGCACCTTGAGACAATAATGTGAAGTGAAATAAATCAGACCCACAAGCTTAAGTACTTTATGGTTTCTCTTATATGAGAAACTCTAAGTATAAATAAAGAGATATAATAGGAAACAGGGAGATAGGACTTTTGTAAAAGGGAAGGGGAGGGTGGGGGGTTAAAAGAAGAATTAAGATGTGTTATTTGCAGGTGCCAGCTCCCCACAATGAATATAATCTGGGATATATATATATACTGGGATTCAATTTCCAGTACTGAGAAAAAAGAAAAGAAAATGGAGAGAAAAAAGAAAAGTTGCACAGTAACACCCAAAACAAAACTTAAACATGCACTAATAAAAATAAATAAAAACAGAAAGAAAGGCTGGAGATGTAGCTTAGTGCAAAGGCCCTGGATTCAATTCCCAGTACTGAGAAAAAAGAAAAGAAAATGGAGAGAAAAAAGAAAAGTTGTACAGTAACACCCAAAACAAAACTTAAGCTATAGGCTGGTTTTTGGTCTCGGAATCCACGCTGCTGGGTGGTGCTAGAGCTGAAATACTGCAAGCCAAATTTCTATGCTCGCTGGCTCACTATTAGACTCACCCATTGGAGCCTGGGAGGGTGACCCAAGACAGGAGAGGCAAGCAGGGGCCACCCCCATGTCTGCTTCCCGTCTTCTTGTCACTCCACTGGGCCCTGCACTCTGGACAGTGCAGTTAGTCTCACCAGCTGTTGGGTTTAGAACTGGCAGCAGCACGAGCACTGGTGCGGTCCTCCCAGAGGTCTGGGTCCAGGTCTGCAGCGATCCCGCCCCACCCCACTCCTAGGTTCTCATTGCCCCAGCTTTGATCCCTCTCCCCAGGCACGGTGACTACCTCCTGTGGTTACGATGCTCATCTTAGTGCAGGGTTTGTGTCTCAGTTACGTTTCTTATTGCTCAGATGGTATAGCTGCCATCCAAAGTTGAAGGGCCACGGGTTTATTGTAGCTCGAAGTTTCTAAAGATTTCAGTCCATGACCCGCTGGCTCCAGGGGCGGGTGGCACGGCACACAGGCACCGCAGAGGAGAAACAGTTCATGGTGGGCAGAAGGTAGCAAAGCAAGTAAGCAAGGGACAAGACAAGCTTCTTAATGTCCCTTATATTGTATCCAGGCCACCAGGATTAGGGTGGTACCAAACCAATCAGTGGACTGATTTAGCAATCACCACCCTTAATCCTAGCACCGTTCACCCTAGCACTGCTCCATGAATCAGTCACACACCCTAGATTCAGCCACCTCTGAAAAAGCCCCACCTATGACCACCTTCGGCTTTTGGTGGGGGGACATCTAAACACAAGCCATAACAGTCTCCTTTATGTGTTTTCAATTCCCCAATATGTGTTCAACCAATCCTTCTATTAAATTCTCTCTCTCAAATAATTAATGTTTTTCCACTTTCCTGATTTTAAAAAAAGGGAAGAAAAAGTGTGTATATATCAAATATAATCACATGTAATTGTGTAAACAGATGTATAAGAAAAAGCACTAGAAGAAATTTACCAAAATTCTAATGTGGGTTATACTAGACACAGTGTTAAGCATGTGAATGATTTCTCCTCTCCCCTGCCCTCCTTCCCCTCCCCTCCCCTCCGCTCCACCGTCTCTCTGCTGGGGATTGAACAATTGAACCCAGGGCCTTACTTTTGATAGGCAAGGCTATATCCCCAGCTCCAGTCCCTACGTTTCGTGCCTTTTGATAATGTGCTTATGTTACTTCTATAGTAAAAATAGAAACATATATATAAAAACGAGAGAACTTGATCTAAGTAAAAGAGTATGTAGCCTAAAGAAAGTCTGGTCTATGAACCAGAGTCTTATAATCTGGATACTGAAAAGCGATTGCAGACCTGATCACAATTCCACTGGGGAAACTTTTGAAAGAGAGGGACAAAACCAGTGACATCACAGACCTCCAAGAGGGGAAAATGGAGCTGTGCAGAAGTGACAGCAGGAGAAAGATGACGTGACTCTCCGGTACATTCTACAGCGGCCAGTTACACAGACGGCTGGAGGAACCCTGGGTCACCGAGGCCAGGCTATGCCCGATTCACCTCATTTTCTTTTTGCTGGGCATTACATGAGTCGATCATGCATTCATATTTTTATTCATTCATCTATACAACAAACATTTGTTACATAACTACTGCGTTCCAGGAACTCTCTTGGCAGTGAAGACAGGATGATGAGCTTCTAGTAGGAGAGAAAGGTATAGGACATTTAAATGCTGTCAACATATGTCGCAGAAAACAAATCATTCTAATTCAAGCTTTTTATTTTACCCAATAATATGCAAAACAGACATCTGTACCTCATACCTGGGACTCTCACAGCACTGCTCCCACCCCCACCCCGGTGGAGAATGGATTCTGGGAACGCGCAGGGTGGGAACGAGGCAGAGATTGACATGGGAGGGGCGGTTTAGGGGTGGGGTGAGGCACCATCTGGCAGAAAGCACATAAAACCGGGCGGCATATGTTTTTCACACTTGCTCATCTCAGCAGGGGCCATCAATCATTCTAAGTAAGATGTCTGCTCATTCTTAATTTCACATGAATCTTGAATGGCCCACATCCGTGATGCTCTCTGAATTCTTCCTTAATGTCACAGTGGTCAGATACATTTAACTTCTAGGAGTAAACAAATTTAGCTGTTTTGTGACCGAAGCCCTTCTGTTCTTGATGTGAACATTGTTACTTTTTTGGTGTTCTTTCTAATTTGGTTTTCCTGATTGATTACATTTAAATAGGACATCAGAGTAGTGGGGTATTTTGTCCACAATAAGATCAGCTATTCTCAGCTCTACAGTGGAACAAATTCCAACTGTTTTTGCACTCTCTGTTGTATGTACACATCTTAGTTAATATTTTGAAGCTCCGTTATGTTGATTATTGGAGGAAAAAGACGCAAACCTCTTACAGAGTAAGACAGGTAAGGGTGTTGGAGACAGAATGAGGGAGATGGTAGGGCTGAGCTGATACTTGATAATTAATGATGGTTTTGCTTGTTGATACAGCCAAGTTATCTGGACCGCATCAAAATGCTCTGCTTCTGGACATGAGGCCCTAAGCAAACCTCCGAAATGAAATGAGGTAAAGATTGTGGATCAAGAGGAAAACAAAGGGCCGCCAGGCAGGGCTGGAGAGGAGTGGCGGGTCGACACGAGACTAAGATACAAGGCTAAAGCGTGCCTCCCGACTACCATGTTTACCACTCAGCAACACAACCACCAATTCAGTAGTCATGCTCCACCATATTTAAAAATATATACCATAACCTATTAAAATGTGTGTAATACAAGAAGAAAAGGTAAAAATATATACACTGGGAACTTGGGAGAAGAGGATTACGAACAGGAAAAATAATCATGAAGTTAGTCTAGGTGAATATTTGAGTCTTTTTCCTCAGAAGTGTAAGTGGAAGTGCCTATGCACTGGCTGAAAGTGGGCCGCACGCTCGGTTCCAAGCTTCTCACAGCCTCCCCTCCAAACCTCTGCTTATATCGCCAGCTATAAGCACCATTGAACTGCCCAAATACAGCATGGCTCTTTTGGGTACTGAGACTACAGAGAAAATTTTCCCCATGGGTATTTATAAAGAAGGAACTGAATAATACAGTGATCAGTGTCTCAGTGGAGTTTTTAAAGTAAACTAGGAAATTAGTTTTATTGAGATAAGTTTTCTTTCACTAGTCAAAAGACGCTGATATCGAAATACTATCACCTAATTCAGTAAAAGAAGCTCATAAAACCATGCAGTACGAATGTATGGACAACTTGGGTAAATTTCTAAGAGCAGTAGTTCTTAACTACTTACTTCTTTTGAGTTGTAAACCACTTTGGAAGACTTTCCATTTGTTTTTTTGTCTTTTTTTAAATGTGGAAAGATTGCCCTCTGTCCCAGGCTGCACTACCCATAGAAATATGCTTCTCAGATCTCCTGCTACACATCCCAGTCACACCAGTTCAGGGCTCACCATCTTGTAGGTAAGCCGGTCACCATCTCCAAGCTGCTCCTGGCTCCAGGCCTGATGCTGAGCCGTAGCCTGCAAGGTGCAAGAGACCCTGAGCAGGCAACTGTGGCTCGGGAACTTTTCATATGCCTTTCCAGAACCTTCTTAGAATGGAATTGCTGTCTGAGACTCTTCCCATGTGCTCTCTCTCTCTCTTCCCTTTGTACCTTCATAGGGTTCAGACCTGCACTGTGGTGGGAAAGCTCTCCCTGCCTTCTTTTGCTCATTCCCCTTTGCTCTTCAAAGGTGGTTCTCCCAGGACATTTCTTTTATATCTGATCCCGTAGGGGCATCTGCTTTTCCAAGGAGGCAAACAAACCTACACAAACAAGGATACAATGGTTACTATGGCAGCCAGGGATCCTGCCTGCATGGAAAGATGGACCACAAACATGACAGCTCATGCATAACTGGGATGGCTCCCAGATACTACCAGTTAGTACTCCCCCAGAGCTGGGGAATGGAAAAGGGGGAAGCCTGCTTTAGATTGGGTGCGCAGGGCTGGGCTCATTTATTAACCTAAAGTCTAGGTGTTAGACACACACAAAACGGGAGAATGAGGTTAGTATGTGGCTCTGGAGGGGAGTTCAGATCTTATGGCAGAAGGATGGGAAATTTAAAATGTGGTTATAATTTAAGGGCCTCACAGACCTCTTAAATTTGTCTACATTACATAGAGTTAGATATATTACAACCCATACTTTGTGCAATTTTTCATAAATATTCACTTCTTTTAAAAAATACATATGTTTGAAAACATGCTGCACCCTTACTGATAAAAAGCATGAACTATACAGGCAATCATAAAGAAGCAAAGTTACTCCAACCTCATTACCTAGATAGGATTACTGAAAATATTTGGACAAATATTTCTTGTCATATTTATGCATTCTAGCCTGATAGAAATAGATAAATATATATATCATATATATGTGCATGTGCATATACATACGCTTACTATACAGCTATTCTGAAACTCTGTCACTCCGCAGTATGTTCTGTACATACCGAATACTTCACTGACTCTAAATATTTCATTTTGTTTTGTTTTTACACCCTTGAAATTGAGCTTCATCTTACAATCCGTGGTATGTGCGTGGCCAGGCAGCTGGCATTGCACACACATTCACAAAACATCAAAACGTATAGGAGGAATGTTAATGGCTTGGGAGAAAATCCATGAGTAAGAGACGAGTTTTCTTTTAACACTTAGGGACAAAATTACTGAGACAGGAGTGTGAGAGGCAGTCTATCGGATGGGACTCTGAAGTGGTTTATCATAGTTTCAAAGCAGGAGTCCAGAGTCGGCTGATATTACTTAACTGCAAAGCCAGCGTAGGAGCCAGTGGTTTTTGTTCTGTGTATTCTTTGGAAAGTCTGCACCAAACACTCTTGATAATGCTGGGGACAGTACTGTGCAAAAATGTGTGGGCACTGAAGATCGAATTAATATGCATTGGGGACCGTTAGCCTCTAAATGTGAAAGGAGTTTCAGGAATATATTAGCCAATTCATTAAGTTTATGTTTTTTACCTTTATGCACAGAGTGGTGTATAATTAAAATATACTCAGGTCTAAAAGCCAGTAAGACTAAAATAAAAGTTCTAGGTAAAAAGGAAGCTTATTTAATTGATAGCATTTCTTTATCATAAAAGTGGTGCATCTTAAAAATGATGGTGTCTCAGATTTGATGAAATGTAAGTCTCCCTCACTCATTTTAAAGTTGCTTCATATTTTATTTTGCACTGCATATTATATTTTATGTCATCAGTCCTCTGCGAGTGGACACTTAGGTCCTTCTGATTCCTCACTAAGGTGAAAAATCCCGTACACCTGTATGTATGCACACTCATTTTTCACACCTGTGATTTTTCTCTTTAGGATAATGAAACTAATTTCTGATAAATGTCAAGTTGCAGAGACTTTGAAACAGCACATTTGGACTGGTTGTACCTGGAGTGCAACCACTTAAGGGCTCCGGGGACCAAGAACTTTAATAGAAAGTTGTGGGAGGGGCAATGATCTCTTGCGGTCCACCTGGAGCCAGTCACCTTTCTTGGTGATAGACAATCACAAAGTGATGATTCCAGGGACGCTATGGGAGGGCAAGACTGACCATCTGCCCACTCATCTATCCACTCACTCACCTGTCCACTCACTACTTTACTCACTCACGCATTTGCTCGTTCATTCTGTGATGCTGCCCTGTTCAAGCCGTGGTGCTGACACTTCAGAAATACCCCTACCCTTTGGAATATTTTTGTCTCTTGTGAGCCATGAGTTTAAACTTTATGTCAAAAAGTGTCTTTTGCTTTGTTTCGTTTTTTTAAATCCCCAATGCACGACATTAGAGGGCTTTAAGCAGAGGGTGTCACAGTCGGTGGGTTGAGTCTGTGAATCAAAATGCTTAACATTCGACAGAGCCAAACCCGCGTGGGGACGGGAGCCTCACATTGGGAACCATCTGTCGGAAGACCGGGAATCTTCCCCGAGAGTTACATGTAGCCAAAGCTTTTGAATCGATGTACTATATGGGGAAATGCAGCTACAGCCTAGTTAGAAAATAGTGTGAAATCCAAAACATTTGGGTACAACAGAGCTGGGTTTGCAAAGTTAGAAAAACGAGCCCCTCTCCCTGCAGTGGTCAGTACCATCAAGGGGCCTCTTATATTTACTCCTTGGCTAACTCGGCCTCAGTGTCCTTATGCTTGACCTTCTAGTAGGCAGAAGGAGCCTTTTTCCTTTTCCTCCCTGACTCTAGTTTCAGCCTGGCTAACTCAGGCTGACCATCCAGTCTTACCTGCAATGTCATCCACCCCAAGAAACTTCCTCCGAGCTTAGGCCAAGTAGTGTTGCTATGTATTCCTATGGCCCAGTAGATTTCCTATCACTGTTTACTTATGATACTTTTAAAAACTGCTTAGAACCAGGTGTGATGGTACATGCTTCTACTCCCAGCACTCTGGGAGGCTGAGGCAGGAGGATCAAAATTTCAAGCTCAGCTTGGAGCACTTAAAACTAAGTGAGACCCTGTCTCAAAATTTAAAAAAAAAAAAAAAATTCTTTTTAAGGGTTAGGGATGTAGTTCAGTGTGCAGGCCTCGGGTTCAGTACCGGGTACCCTGCCCCGACCCCCACAAGTTGCTTGAAGAGCCATTACCATTAGTTATTCAGGCTATGCTTGCTGTGAAGGACCATAGTGTGATGGTGGTGAACCTATGGCACACATGCCACAGTGGGCTGTTCTTACCATTGAAAGCTCTAAAAGGTTTGCCATCACTGCCATAGTCTATGAGAACGATATTCCCTGAGGTTGAATGGTGCACAGCCTGTGCAGCTGTACATTTCTATCCTAATTGTTTCTTTTGTTGTGTGTCTCCCTCATTGTCTTGTCAAATCCAGAGGATTTAGACTACGCTCCTCTTGCTTATGATTTTATTCCTAATACTTATCCCTATTGCTAGTCATTATTAAGCACTTTGTTCTATTAAAGTAACAAATCTACCTTTATTAATGAATGTCATTGTGAAATGTGATCTTCCCACTTGGATTTATCAGACCTAAATTTGTTCAAGGCAATGTGTTCTTAATTAGATTTAGATTACTGAGATCCTCAATGGCGTCTTTCCACTTTGGCTTTATATACTGCTGTATTAATAAGAAAAGATTTCCTGCCTCTGTGTCCTAATAACCTTTACCAACCTCTTACCAGAAGGGCAGGAAGGCTCCCTTTTGCAGGGATATGCATTAAGCCCAGTTTTAAGGGCTCAGCGGCCTAGTGACAGGAGATAGAAGCCGAAACCTCCTCCTTAAATTAGTGCAGGAGTAATCAGATAGCAGAAGTTCCACTGGCGGACACAGGTTGACTTCTGACCCGCTCTGGCCCGCCTCGTTCGCAAGGAAGTCTGGGAATTGAAGTCTTTTCACTGGACGCAAGCGGGTAACGCGGGAGGATGGATAAAATACAAGCAACAACAGTCCTGCTGCAGGCTCTAACACAAGGCTCCACCAAATGCTGAAATGAGGGAAAATGATAACGTTCTAGAAGCTGTATATAAACGAAGGCCATCTTTTTTTTAGGAGGGGTGAGGATATCTATTGTGCTGCGACCAGGGTTGAATCAAGGCAAATCATCTTCCACACTTTTCTCCCAGAGGTTCTATTTATATACAAATTGGACAGATTCCCCCTTTGGTGAATACGGCCAAGTGTACAATGGTGACCCCAGGGGAGGAACTCTTCACCTTCCACAGGGCTCCAGGCAGGGCGCCAGCATCCTGTCCCCAGAGATAACCAAAGACTAACGACATATGGAAGCAGAAGAGATAGTGTGTCCCTTCGCAAGGGTAATTTAAGAATTCTGAAAAGTCAGGCCCTGCTTCCTCTGCAGCTGAGGAGAACCACTTTGATAGTTTAAAGTGACAGGAAACAAAACAAAACAAACTGCAGCGCGCATAGAAGGCACAGGGAAGGAAAGCGGTGCTAGGTAGCAGGGCATGCGGGCGGGACCCCCTCGGTTTGGAAGTAGCAGCGAGATGATATACCGTGTTTGGAGAACCGTTGGAAAAACAGGCGTACGGATTTGCTGAGGGTCCCAGAAAACAGATTCGCTAAGTAAGGGAGAATAAAGGCGATAGAAATAAATAACAAATTTTTGAACGGCTTTGGCCATGACTATTCACTGGCGTGGCTGTACGAATGAGCAGAACCCGAGTACTTCCTGGTCAAACCACGTCTTCAAATATCCAGTCTGTAGCCCATAAAAAGTGTCCACCCCTCTGAAAATAAAGGGGATTCTCTGCAGTGAGGAAACATACAATGAAAACAATCTGTAATGATCAAGCTTTGGTAGCAAATGTGCTAAAGAGTAAATGTCGTTATTGATACAATACTATAATCGAGGACTGATTTCTTCCACGTGAAGTTATATTTTGCAATGTAGTGGAATTCACTCTGATGTAAAGGCCATTTATCCAATAAGAAAGGGTTTTTTTTTGTTTGTTTGTTTGTTTTGTTTTGTTTTGTTTTGTTTTGTAGCATTCATCATCTTAACCAGAGGTTTCTCCAGAGGGATGACCCCCACTTTGGTTCTCCATTTATCTGATCTTTCACAGGAACAAATGCTGTCCGTTCCTGTTAAAGGCTTTGCTGGTGTTGTACCCTCACTAATTCTCCAAGATGGAACTTAGAAAGGTGGCAGGCCTTGTGAGGTCCCCATGGGCGCCACAATCACTAGTGTGGATGGTGGCATTGACTTCCAGTGCCGCGAAAACTACGTTAACAAAAATGACCGGCTGATGGGATTGAAGGAAAAAGCCTTATTTGTAAGTAGCTTATAGAACTGGACAATCCTGACCGACATTTGCTACCATAACAATGACAGGCTTGGTCCCAGAATTTCAAATAACTGCAAGCATATTGAGAACAGTGAATAATCCCTACCCCTGTAGACACCCGATATCCAAGAAACATTTTAAATAGTGCCCTTACATTGATGACTATTTGAAATTATGAATCAAATCATTGCTCTGGCCAAAACTAGGCCATCAAAGGAATTCCTCATACAAAGCAGCAGTCTTTGTTCCTAGTGAAATATGCATTTACTAGTAGGTGTAGTCCTCCCTCCCTCCCACAGTTAAGACGGCAAATAAACGATGCACCCGTCACCAGACCCTCCTCCCTCTACCTGACAGGCCTCACCGACCTGCCCCGGCACACTTTCTTGCGAGCCCAGACCACCTTCAGGAGATAACACTTCAATGAGCTGCTGGTGGGTGGACGCTCAGGTGAGACCTGTTTGCTCTTCCTGTACCAAAAGCAGCTCTTCACAGATGCTTTCAAAGGCTGGTTATGTTAGCCAGGCATGCCTGTAATCCCTGCACTCTGGGAAGTTCCCCCTTTGTAATGTTAAGTAACTTCATTCATTAAATTACCCCTGGCCTGGGGAATTTAGCAAATCTGTAAGGCCCCATCTCAAAGTGAAAAATATAAAAAAAGGGCTAGGATGTAGCTCAGTGTGAATGCCCTGGGTTCAATCCACAGTACTGCAAAAAAACTTTTTGGAAAAAAAATGGTTACTTATGTTTCATATATTCAACACTATGTAAGATATGAATTACTATCAAAAATATGTTTTTTGAATGGCGTTTATGAAACCAGGTATTATTTTAAAATGGCAAAAAAAGAATTTAAAAGAATTTTTTAAAAAGCATGGCAAAACACCAGCAACATTTTAAACTCACATATGTCCAGAATAAAGTCAGATAAAATAAACAGTCAGCTTCCTAGATTAGGATACATTGTTTGTAAATATATTTTTGTATGATGGAGTAAACTAGTAAGTGCAATCACTTTTATTGATCTGCAAAATTTTTATCTCCTAGAAGAGACTGACTTGTCACATTTTAACACTGGACTTTTAGCCACAGTGTGACCTACTTCATGTCAGACATCTCCAACAGATAATCTTATCTAGGGAGCTGGGGCTTTTGTTGCTGTTTGTTTATGAGACAGGATCTTACTGTGTCGTCCAGTCTGGACTTGAACTCACAGAAATCCTGCCTTGCCCCCCAAGTGCTGGAGTGGTACATGTGCACCACCATGCCTAGCTGGGTGTTTGTACTGTTGAGTAACTTCATTTGTTAAGTAGATTATATCAGCAAGGAAATGGACTCGGGGTTATGCTTTTCTACGCCCTTATGCTCAAGTCTGTCTCCACCCCTCACCAGCAAAGTCTTCCTGAGGGATGGAGACTCCAAGGTTTAAAGGCCATCACCGCCAACGTCATGATTTCTTTCCACCAGAAGAGTTGAATCAGAAGGCCAAGGTTACTGAAAGCTTACTTGCGTGGCAGAGAAATAATCCCGAACCTGAAGATTTCTCAGCCTCTTCTTCCATCCTTCATGTAGGGACCATCTGCTTCATGGGATGTGAAAGGAGCGGGCAGGTGAAGAGTTCACCACGGCCACTTGCCCCAACACGCCCACCGGGTCCTGCACATCACCTTCCCACCATCTCTACTGGACCCAAGGATGCAACGAAGGGATGTGGGAGACACGACGCATTAATCTGAGACCGAAACTTGTGTACAATGCAAAGTCAAAACCATATCAAGTCTTTAGAGCTAAAACAAAACGCAAATCTCCCCATTTGCAGTCGCCTTGGAGCTAAGTGCCTGACTGCTGAGACCTCGCTCCTCTGCTCCAGGAGCATAAGACCACATAGGAGCCGAGTGCCCTGCTTGGTGTCCTGCAGCAGTCGTGGTCAGGATCGAGGAACTGCATTGGGGAAAGACCAGGAGAGGTGAGGAGCCCGCCCCCTGGCACTGCCGAGGAATTCAGGAGGCTGTGCACATTTCTTCCGCTGTGAAGTGGGGATGATGATTCTTGCACCTCTTGCCTCCGAGAGCTAATGGAGTGCGTTACCTCCTGGATGTACAAGTGCTTTGTCAGTTTATCTGGAAGTCTTCGAAAGAGCTGCAGCAGCATTAGGAGTTATTTTATTATTGTCATCCTCATCAGCTTAGGGGCACATACCTCAGGATGCACACGAAAGGCAAGCGAAGTGTGTGAGAGAAGTAGAGGGCAATACTGCCAAGTTTATATTTTGGTTAACTTCCAACTAGTACCTCCCCATGTTCTCAACCTGGCTCAGTAGTCAAGTCCAACTGAAGTTCTAAAAATGGTGTCTAATACATATGTACACACACACACACACACACACACACACACACAGTTGTTCAAGCTTAACTCAGGCCTGTATGGGACCCAGTTGTCCATATTTTTAAAGATCTGCCAGTAATTCTGATGCCCAGCCCAGGCCGTGACCCACGGCAGACAGCCATCCACCTGTCACTCCTCCACTCCCTCACGCCCTAGAGCTCTCCTTGGGCAGGCACAGGCCGGGCTGGGACCCATGTGCTGTAAGATTCTATGGGCAGACGGAGACCTGCCGCTGCCCGCTCCCCTTCCTTTGTGCACCTTCCCGCGAGGAGCAGGAGGCCCGAACAATGGGAGCCTCGCCTGTCCGCACCGGCCTCCTCTTTCTCTAATTAATTGTGGTGGCGGAGGGGTTGGAATGGAAGCCACTCGAAGTGAAAAGCTGGCTCTGTCCTCAGCATCTAATATCTGATATCATCAACAATATATAGTGCAATGGCTAATGAAACGCTGGACAAAATTTATTACACTAAAAGATATAAGCATGCATTTAAAATAAGTGCCTCGGATTGCATTCTGATGAATTCCAATTTATACTCAGTATTGAATTTATGCTTTTTTTTTTTGTTCCTTGCATTAGCAAGGTCCAGATATTTTGATTGCTATGAACTCGTTTCTCTTCAGCTTCATGTCCTTGGGCTGCAGTTTCCTGCTTCCTCTGTTTCCTGCAGTTTCCTTGCGGTTGCCTTCCTCTCCTTACCTGTTGGCGGTCACAGACCACCTTTCTGGGTGGAGAACGCATCAAAGCCTTGGTTGTTCATTTCCAGGGATGCTGACCCAGACGGCCCAGGTGCTATCTTTGATGTTCACCTCTTCTCTCACACTCACCCAGCCCTTAGTATGCATAATTTTAGCAGAATTCATTCTAGTGAGCTTGACTCTATAGAGTTTTTGAGGCTTTGTAAATTTTTCCTTCCTCTCCCCATAAAGAGCTCATTTAAAATAAAATAAATCTTTGTACACGTTTGCTACTGAAACACTCTCGGGTTGGTACAAGTAGGGCCCTCGGAGGGACTGCTGACATCTAGAACGTTGTTGTTCTTTTCATTTCTCCTAAGTTTTTCAGCACGTCCAGATGGTAATACTTCCCAGCTGGTAAGAGACCCAGCTCCTGGAAGAGGAGAGAGGGAGAAACACAGCCCAGCTCCCAGCTGCATGTTATTACGTTATTCCCAAGTCACAGGAAATGAACAATCATTTAGCCTTGACAGGTACATCCAGAAACTCACTGTCTTCCTTTTCAACCTGAAAAAACTCAGGGCCTGCAGGAGTTAGGAATTAGCCTTAAAGTATGCTTCATATGTTTTTGCCAGAATTATGAGGATATTTTGTGAACTCTTTGGAAAACACCGGGGAAACGCTGCCAACAGCCTTAGAAACCTGGGAGGAAAAAAACCACTCATCTGAAATGTTTTCTGCTCATAAGGATATGCGACTCAGGTCCCTTGTGAGCTGGTGACGGTCAGACTTATGTGATGGCAACTGGGGTGTAATCCAAGTGGCCCTCTCATGGATGCTTAGACTTAACCCCAAAGCGAAGTTGTCCGCAATGAATTCCCTTTCAGATCAGTGTTAGGATGAATTAAAGCAACGTCAAATACGCCAGGGAGGCTTTCGTTGTTGTTGTTATCCCCGTTATCCTGGTAGGTTTGTTCTTCAGTTGAAAACATTTTCTGAACGCACTTCTCAGAGTAGAAATATAATCAACGCAAAGTCATTCTTCCCCTCGTGGCGTAGTGTACAGCTCACAGGGCACTGCCAGGGACACGGTGTTTGCCCCTCATCACGGCCAGTGTCGCAGGCTGGTCTCCATGTGCAGATGACAACATAGTGGCAGACCTGGGGTGGCCACACAGACGGCCTGATTCCTTTCCTAGGTGCGAAAGGCTGGAGGGACAGCTGGCCCCCGTCTCCTAGGCAGGGGCTGTTTAGTCTATCTAACTGAGGATTTTAAAACATTTACTGCAGCTTAACTCGCTTTGCCCCCTATTACGCCCCATTTGTGAGTGTCAGTCTTTATCTCTGGGCCCGAGTCAAACTTTGCCCGTTCTCCCACCTCCTGTTTCAGAAGGGAAAAAAAATCAAAGCCTAAATATAGAGCACATGTGCTTCTCATCTGGCTCTTCAGCAGGATCAGGGAAATGAGAACCGTCACGGGCTCCACCTCCCGAGTTTCGGCGTGCCCTTCCGCGGGGTCCGGCTGTCTCCGCCGAGGCCAGGGCCTGAGCCGCTGTGCTCACAGTCCACCTTCCCGGCTGCACCTTCATTCCAGCTGTCATCTTTCTGTGTCCTGGTGCTTTTGTTTCTGTGCGGGGGGATTTGGAGGTGTGCAGCAAATGGAAGTAAGCACCTCCTGTAAGGACGGCAGCCTCCCATCCTCTCTCGGCCCGGCCTGCGGCGGGCAGCCGTGACTCAGCGTGACTCAGGGTGAGGTCATGCCTTTGCAGGCCGCGTCGGTAGGTGACAGGGCCGACCTTTGCAGGTGCCCTGCATTCTCACTGGAATGCATCTCCGTGTTGCACTGGTATCTTTTGAAGTAGAACTTCATGGGGTGAACAGGAAGACTACAACACTTTTATTATAGTTGGCTTCCTTTGCTGAATTAGCATTTATATTTTCCCAGTAGAAATCCCCAAATTGAAAATATAGAGGTGTCAGCTAACACCACTTTAGTTAAGGTTGTGTCAACATTTCCTATAAACCTTGTTTTTCTAGGGTTTATAACTAGACCATAAAAATTTGCTCAGCTCTGAGACTTGGCATAGAAAGTAAACCTGGGAGTGAATTTTGCAGAATTTGAAAAGGGAAAAATAAGTTCAGCTGTTTTTAACATGTGCTTGTGCTAAAATGGAAATGATTTTAAGATGCCTTTTCTCTGATTCAGAGCTTTAGTTTTGGTAAAAATAATGAAATCCTCAAGAGATTATTTCATTAATAGGGCTAATTGCACTTGTTAATTTTTAGAGAAAATGTTAATGATTGAGGTATTTAAGTCAAGCCCACCGACTGCCTCTGCAGGTACCAGTTTTCGCAAAGCAGTTAGCTGCACATGATAATATGATTTGGCAAATCATCTGCACACACTTGAGGGTAGTAAACTACCAACGTTTCAAAAGAATCCTTCTGATACAAGGTTAACAGACCATTTCAAAATATATATGCACTCAGAATAGCAGCTCTCATTCGTCTTCACTCAATCCTAGGTCCCATTTCTCAGATGACCCCCAAAGTAGCTCACATAATGTTCGTACTGGGAAACATCAAATCCCTCTCCAGGTTTCCTTTCCCAGAGGATGTGGCCAGTTGTCTGCAGCCCCAGCAGCTCTTGGACCCCTTCTGCTGTGCGGTGGCGTGCTGGAACATGGAAGCAATTAGTCGCATGTCGCCATATGCTCATGATGTGCCGGCTGCGTGTGTCAGGCTCAGGCTGTGAGCTCCAGGCTGTTGGTAGCCCCTGGGGAGAGAAGCAGCACGGACAGAAGGAGATGTCCCCCAACACTTGAGTCCCCAGTCTTCTGCACTTCGAGGGGGAAGAATGCAGTTCTGTCCACACGGGCTGAGTCAGTCCCCCGGCGTGGCGGTGACACGCTGCTCACCTCGTAGGGCTACTGAGAGGATCCACGGAAAGGATCTCCTCTCCTGCGGAAACAGCTATGTCCACGCTGCGTAAAGTGCCATCCAAGGAGAAGGGGCAGCGCCTCCCTCAGTGCACGGTGCCCATGGGCCCCCTCGGGGTTGCTCATCGTGTCCCTGTGCACCCCCTTGGGCTGATTCACGGGGAAGGCCCCGGGCCTCTCAGCAAAAGCCGCAGCCACATGACTCACCCTCAGCCTGTGTCTGCTGACTGCCGTTTCCTGTCCCCCCCGCTCCTTCCCTGCCCCTTGCTGGCCTCTGGCCGCCCTTCTGAAGGGACAGCGTGCCGCAGTCTTGCCTGCTCTTTTCCACGACACTGCCCCAGCCTGGGCCGAGACGCCACCTTGGTGTCACCACATCGCCACTGCTGCCGCCCCCCACCCTGCCTCAGGACCCCGGGTCCCCGTGCGAGGTGTGCGGTTGTAGTTGGGTGTTTTTAGGTTTTCTGGGAGATTCTTCCCCACAGAGCCCCCGGAATTCTTTCCTGAAAGAAGAACCTGCCACACATCTTGGGCATAAATGAGCTGTATCTGTGACGGGGACTTTCCAGGCAGGAGCACATGAAATGTCATTGGCGTGGTCGTCCTGACCGGGGCTGGCTTCACAGGTGTCTGATCTGTACAGTCCCACAGGGCCCTGGCAGGGTCCCTGCCCAAGGTGTGCTGCCTTACTTCTGCCACCTTAAACTCGTAAACAAGGGGCTCCGTGTTTTCACTTTGCACTAGGTGCTACGGAAGATGTAGCTAGTTCTGGCCCCGATCATTTCCTGCCTCTCCCTGAAGACCTGAGGCTGAATAATTTGGGAGTGCTAGAGCCAATCTTAACTAGGGCTGCGAAGACTTACGCTCACCTGTCCCAGGCAGCAGGGGGACTTGAAATGAGTCTTTCTGCCCCCATCCTGGCGACCGCCTGTCCTGGCACCCCTGCCCCGCCCCGCAGCAGCCTGTAGGAATGAGTTCCTCTTTCGGGTTTGCCAAGTAAGAACCCCTTCAGCGGGCCTGGCTGGAGTCAGACTCCTCCTCTGCCATTTCCAGTCCCTTTCCCAGAAGCCTGGACACTGACACGGACATCTGTAGTTTCCAGGGGAGCTTTGTCCCAACACGAAGGGGACCCTGGGTCCCTCAGCGCAGCCACAGGCTAGAACTGAGACCATCACCTTTGCGCCTGGCAAATACTTCTGAGTCAATCATCCACTCAAACAACACGAACTGAGCACTAGCTCTGTGCCAGGAGCTCAGTGAACAAAACAAAGATGCCCCTGCTCCTGAGAGAAGACAAGAAACGCACGTTTGTGGATCGGGAAATGAGCACCGGTGTGGCAAAGACAGAGCAGGGAAGGGCGCTCGGAAGGGCTGGGCTGCACCTTGCACTGAGAAGAATAAATCTGATCCACGATCTGAAGGGGCTTTTGGAGGTGAGGTCTGTGAGTCTCTGGGAGAAGAGTGTTTCTGGCGGAGTGGTCAGCAAGTGTCGGAGTCCCCAGGGAATGGGGAGGAGGGGAGGCCGGTGAGGGGAGGAGGACGGCAGAGCTGAGGCCCAGGACAGCGCCGTGCTAGGGAGAGGCCAGTCCTGCATGCCTGAGAAGCACTGCGGCTTGTAGCAAGCGAGACAGTGTCATCGGAGGAGTTTAGAGCCAGGGTACAGCTCGACGCTGTGTGACAAAGGACTGTAGCAAGCAAGGGCAAAAGCCAGGAGGCCACACAGGAAGCTACCCCGTAACCTGGAGGACGGGGCTGTTTCCCACGGCCACCAAGGTGAGCGGAGTTTCTCCTTTGAGCACTCTGCTTGGGGGCTCCCAGCCCAGCCTCGTCCCATCTCAGTCCTCACAGCCTCCTCGCATGGCTCCCCAGCATGCACAGCCAAACCCACCCAGGAAGGAAGGTGTCAGCAAGGCCAGGCAGGGCACCTGCTTTGCTAGAGATGTTGTTTGAAAGAAACCAATACGTTATTTGAATCCACTATCGGGGATGCGGGGAGGTCCGTGCTCCTCACCTACTTACGCCAGCCAGCCTGCAGGGCCGTCTCCAGGCCCACCTTCCCTGCAGCTGCACTACACATGAGCCTGTGTCCTCCTAGTCCCCACAGACAGGAAAGCAAGTCAGGAGAACACATCTGACGACAGTGAAATGTGTCCCTCTGAGGTCAGAAGGTTAGCCGGGCAAGCAAGTCAAACGCACGGTCCCTATGGGGCACGAGGAATCAGATCGTGGAGCGTGGCCCTGGCCCACGGGGCCTACAGGCACACAGGTCTCTTGGGCGAGCAGGTAGATGGTGGGGTCCAGAAGGTTTGCCTGTGTCCCCTTCTTTACCTCCAGCATTGTCTGTTTTTCTTTCTAATATGTGATTGTATTTGTGAAGGAAGACCTAAGCTTTCCTACCAGTCCCAAAGTAAGTCCAGAATCAAGTATGAACATTGTGAAAGTGTACTGTAAATATGAAACCGCTCTCCTAAATTAAGGGAGCATCATCAATCTGTGAAAACAGTCTACAGCACGCTCCTTCGGTGTTTGAAAACACTGCATTGAATACCTTCCAAACAGTTAAATCCTGGACCCTGCCTGGACCCAGCATGGTATGGAAGAGCAGGTTCTGGACCCCAACTCAGGAAGCCTGTGGCCTCAGGCTCCATGACCTTAGGAGACTCAGTTTTCTTATCTGGAAAATGTCCTACCTGCTTCCCTGGTGTTGATAGAATTGTATGGAGAGGAAGGTCCTCTCAAGTGTACAGGACAATACTATGAGGGTCAGCTGCTTCCAAGTTTGATCAATCTACAAAGAGATCCGTAGTCTTCAATTCTTTATTGTTTTCTCCCACAGATTTCAAGACCCAAGTGCATATTGGATAGTACAGACCTTTGAGGGATCTCCCTCCCTTCTTCTCATGGTTTTGTTTGTTTACAGCAATAAGAAAGCCATGTTTCTAAACCAGTCCATAACCTTGGATGGGGTGCATCATGGCACAGGGCACTGGGGTCATTTGCAATCAGGAGTCACAGCTAATGGATTCCTTAGCTTAAAAGCAAATGAGAAGGAGACAAAAAACATAGTTTAAACCTCAACAAACAGTGCTACAGAAAAGACCTCTTGGTGAGGTTTTATGAGGTTCTGTTGGATAGTAATGGTGACCCCACTAATTAGTGTGTTTAAAACATTTCTTAGAGAAAATGGACACCCCCTAAGCATACGGTGCTTTCAAGGTGGTGTCTTAATTACTTTTCTCATTGCTGAGACAAAATACACAACTCTCAAGGCTGAAGGAGGAAAAGTTTATTGTACAGGTTTCAGTCCATAGTTGGCTGGCTCCAAGGCAGGGTGACCTCACAGAGAGGCACCACAGAGGAGAAATGGTTCATGACAGGCAGGAGGCAGCAAAGCAGTAAAGTAGCAAGGAAGCAACCAGGAAGCAGTAAGCGACAACCCTCCTTCTGTCTCTTAAATCCCATGCAGGCTACTCACCCACAGGGCAGGTAGCACTCACACCCGGGATGGGACACTCTGAATCCTAGAATCGCACCATGAGTCAATCCCAGCATCACATACTCCAGATCCAGCCACCTCCAAAACCTCCCACTTAGGACTGTATGAGGCTTTAGGAGACATCTAGACACAGCCATAGCAGGTGGGTGTATGAGGGACTGACACCGTAGAATCTTGGGACAGCTCCTCCCAGTTGGGAACCCCTCCTTACTAAGCCCCCCACCATGGCATCACTGAAGTGCCGGAGGGAGGAGGTGCTCAGGCAACCTTGCTTGCTGAAGGCACACACCAGACAACTCCTGGCCCTGTAAGGTGGCAGACTTATGAACACATTAGGAGTTAGAGCAAGAAATATAGAAAAGTGAGAAGTGTGTTGCAGCAAACTTGGGCTGTGGGTCCCATAACCCTGGTCCAGGCCTGGCTCTAGCACAGCTCTCCTCTAAGCGCTCTGAGCCCCAGGCCTCACCGTGCCAGTGCATTCTGCAGCGAATCACAGTGAGCCACAGCCAAGGTGCTGCATCTGAGCGCCCCGGGCACGCGCCCAGCCAGCGCATCTTCAGTGCTCACCTGTGCCAAGCACTGCACAAGCCGCTGGTACGCGGGTTATTTCACTGAATTTTCCAGTACCTTTTTGAGCTAAGTGCTAATCCTATCTACACTGATCAAGATGGCTTGCATCCACGGCAGCCTAAATCATCCCCACCTGATAGTCTGTGTCCCTCGCGCTCCAAATCCTGGGTTTTGTTTTTGTCTTTGTCTTATGCAGGGCCGCGGGATTGGAACCAGGAGCAGTGTATACTTGGCAACTACTCTAGCACTGAGCCACATCTTCAGGGCCCTGTCTTGTTTAATAAAAACATGTTCTTTTAGTTACAAACGTCCAAGTGTTCTTGAAAATGTCTGTATCTTTCCCCAGCAGCCGCATTGCCATAAAAGGGTTTCCTCTGCATATGGAATTTAGGGTGGATTCCTCTCTTAGGTGTGTAATCTTTGCATACTTGTTTTAGAAACAGACAGAGATTCCCCTGGCTAAAAGTAAGCTTATTATAAGGTGGGGATTTCATAGGTCTTCAGCACTGATCCCCAAGACAGCTTGATGAGGTGGCCCGTTACTATCTTCATTCCACAGAACAGAAGACCCAGGCTCAGCAAGGTTAAGTGACCCCAAGGTAACGTAGCTGATAAATGGTGGAACTGAAATTCAAGCCCAGGCAGCTCTTTGTCCTCATTATTACCCTGCTTCCTCGGAAGGCACTCAGAGGAGGGTGGGTTTGCACTCTCCCCAGCCCGCCCCGCTTCTATGTGATCAGTGTCCCTGAGTACATTGCCACTGAAAGGTCTCAGAGCCAGGTAGGTGCTTTGCGTACACGTCACACTGCAAGTCAGCCCCAAACCTGTTAGATCTGCTTTATGCGGAATAGGGAGAAGACCGAGGTAGCTTATTTTCTTTCTTGTAACTTTTAACACAGGAGCAAGAAGCAAACTGAAAGCATTGTATTCTCAGAGTACTTTGCAGGAGGTAGCTCCTCTAGCAGGGTTTTAATTTGCGGCTTTAATTTTAAATTATAATACAAAGCCTCTTGGTGCTAGGCTCGGTGACACACCAGTGCAGTCCCAGCACTCATAGGCTCGTGGAGGAGAATCCCAAACTCAAGTCCCACCTTGGCAGCTTAGTGACTTCATTTGACCGTGTCAAAAAGAAAACTACAAAGGGGTGGAGGATGTAGCTGAGTGTGAAGACCCTGTGCTCAACCCCTAGCCCCTGAACAGACAAGCAAACAGAATATCTTAGTGTCGAATTTGGCCTTGAAATGTCCTTTAATATGAAGGTCTGTTCAGATACCCAGCGTTAAGGTTTTAGTTTCTGGTAGACAGGTAGACACTCAGCCTTCCCTTACTAAGCTGACTTTGTGGTGCCAACCTTCTAACACTCTCAAAGGGGACCTTCTAGTGGTGTAATAAAATCACTGCTGTGGTGATGTACTGCATACGTATGGAAATCAAGGCTATTTTATTAAGAGACATTGTGCTTTATGTATAGAGTTAGATGGTACAAGTAATTTAAAGTAACAAAGGTCCTGATTTTGTTCTAGAACCAAATCACTGTGCTGATTCATCTTTGGAGTGGTTGGATGTCAGACAAGTGAGGGAAGTAGGGGGCAGTTTTACACCCCCTGGGGCTGGGTCCCTCTGGAGTCAATGAGAGTCCTCCCGGCCATACCACAGCCAAGTTAATGGCATCATTTCTCTGGCCGTTAGCTTGTGCTGCCCAGATCTCTGTACAGTGTCAGCAGCCACGGCTCTCTGGGGCTCTCTGAGTAATGGGCTGGTAGAAATTCATGTCCTGCCTCCAAATCAAGTTGTTCATGGTCTCCTGGGGCAAACATGCTTTCCTTGATGCTCTTCTATGTGTTAAGAGGTTCTCAGAAAGACAGAGGATTCTGAGGAGCAGGAACCAGGGGGAAGGGCGGGGTGCCTTCTGGAAAGTTCCTGATTAGCTCTGAAAAAGTGACCCCCAAGGTATGGCCCACCAGCACTGGGGTCTGTGGCAAAGCAGAAGCCCCTAGATGGGTACTGAGCCTGGGAGAAGCAGAACGGGAAGACAGCCCATCTTTTTCCTGCTTAGAGCCTTGGGGTATGCAGAGATTCCTCAATATGGGTGGGGTAGTTGGATAATTTTCTGGACCGCTGCTCACGGGCCAGCAGCCCTTTTAGATTTCTGGCTTTTCGCCTTCAGTGAACTCACGGCCATGTCTCATCAGGGCAGTGACCAGCTCTCTTCCACCATGCCCCTCTGCCATGGTGTCCTGCCTTAGAGCCTGCCAACTATGGACTGGGACCTCTACAAACCAAGACCAAAATAAACCTCCTTTTAGTTGCAGGTGTCAGTGACAAGTGATAGGCATGTGTACATAGGCACTGCCTCTGAGCCAGCTGGTAGTGTCTACTGATACTGATCATCACCTGCAAACCCTTGGATGCTGAACCTGTCCCGTGAATTATACTTGTGTTTCTGTCTCGATAGATTTTGGTGGTCAGCTGACTATCCTCTGGAGCCCGTGTGAAGAAGGAGACTTTGATAGCTGGGGTTTCTTCATTCCCTCTTGGGCAGCCTGACTGAAAATGGGACATTTTGCTGTCTAGAGCCTTGTAATTTCCGGGAGCTGTAAACACCTTTGGGTATCTGAAGATAACTATGCATCCTGTCCTGAGAGAAAAAATGTACACACTAAAATTTTCTATGAACTTCAGAAAGTGGCCATCCCTGGGTCTTACTTTAAAAAAGTTCATCTGGAGGCTAATTAATAGTTGGTGCCCTGGAACCCTCAGTTTTCTCACTCTCTTCTAATCAAATCTACTAAAAGATATTTTTGTTAAAATGAGACTCTCTGCCATAACAGCAACCTTAATTTTTCACTTCTTTGCTGCCACTTTGAAACACAATAATGGTGCCAAGACAAATGCAAATAATTACTGACAATGTCCTATACAATTTCTTCTTCTTCAAAATATTTTGTCTTAAGCAATTGAATAATATCAGAGCAGAATTTCCCCAAATACTGTCCTCTGGCTCAAATTTTTGTCATCTACAGGGCAGAAAAAGTTTTGTGAAATGGAATGAAACCATTGTGGTATAGTAAAAATAGAAATAAAGCTAGATTCTAAATTCAATTTCTGTTTGGAAGAATGTGGCTTTGCTACTAGCTGTCTATGGACTTTTAGAATTTTCCCACTGTCTCTGTTACTTTTCTCTCCTTGCTGAGATAAAATACCCAATGCCCAAAATTAAGGAAGGAAAGGTTTATTTAGCGCGCAGTTTATAGAAGTTTCAATCCATACTTGGTTGGCTCCAAGACAGAGTAGCAAGCACATGGCAGAGAGCAACAGTTCATGATGGTGGAAAACAGCAAAAGCAAGAAGAACAAACGGGAGGAGCAGCAGCAAGCAACCTCTTTCTCTCCTTTATATTGTAAGCAGGCTACTCACCCTGCTACATCCAGTGCAGGGTAGGTGTAGCACTCACACTCATAATCCCAGCACTCACACCCATAATCCAATTGGATCATGAATGTAGCACTCACATCCATAATCCCATTGGATCATGAGTCAATCAAAAACTCTAGAAGCCCAACCCATGACTGCATGAGGCTTCAGGGGGACATCTAGACCTATTGTTACTTTTGCTGTCTTCTACCACCATGAACTGTTGTCCTCTGCCATGTGCTACTTTGCTTTGGAGCCAACTGAGTATGGACTGAAACCCCCACAAACTATGAGCTAAATGAATCTTTCCTTCCTTAATTTTGAGTGTTGGGTATTTTGTCTCAGCAATGAGAGAAAAATAACCAAGATGGAATTTGGTACCAGAAGTGGGATAGTTGCTGTAACTACACCTAGCCATGTGATTCAAGAACCTTTGGGAATGACTTGTGGGAAGGAATAGGAAAGGTTTGGAGATGTCACCTGAAAGAGAAGTGCTAGAACGCCTTCCACTGTTCTGTATGGGAGATTCTGGTCGGAGCTCAGAAGACCAGAAGGCCAATAGAAATCCTGCCAGTAAAGATGGGGTTCAGGAGTTTTCTGCTGGGAAGAAGGACCACACTGCATGCTGGGTTCCAGATGATGCATGCTATGACTTGGGAAAAAGTTGGCCTGCATTTTGCTCTTGTCTGGGGACTTTGCCTGATACTGAGATTAAGGGCAGCAGACTAATTAAACTGGCAGAAAAAAATTTCAAGGCAGTCTAATGTTGAGGTATTGTTATGGGTTCTAGGTCTTCAGCTGAACTCAGGCAGGACATTTTCATAGGATCCAGGCCCTCAGCTGGATGCTCTAGTCTTTAGTGTGTGGACAGATTTCCTGCAGTCTTGTATATGATTTTTTGGATGACTATTATAAATAATCTATAGAATATGTGTCCTGTATTGTATTTTTCCCCTTGTAAAAACCCCAAACCACAGCAAAATTGGTACCAAGAGTGGGGTTTTTATTGTGATGTTGCCTGGCCATGTGGTTTGAGAGCCTTTGGAACTAATTCAGAAAAGTTTCAAGAGACTAGCCAAAGAGGCAGCCCTTGTGTGCTGCAAACTATACTGGAAACTCTGATTAGAGCCTGGAAAATCATAGTACTGATAGAAATGCTGCTGGTTAAGATGAAGCTCAAGAGGCTTCAATTGAGAAGGACTGCACTGGCTGCTGCATCCCAGGTAATATATTGTGCTTTGGCAGAAATTTGGTCTGCATGTTGTGTTTAGAGATATTGCCTGGTTGGAAAAAGGAAAATTTCAGTGTAGTCTATTGTTGGGATGGTGTCATGGTTACTGCTGAGAGCTTTTGGCCAAATCTATGTTTGAAATTAAAAGCAAAGAGCCAGTAAAGTGATATGAAACATTTGGCCAGAGAGGTGGCTCTAGTGGAACTGTGGGTTGCAAGGTTGAGAAAGAAAATGTGGTTGTTAAAAACAGGACAGTGGAAAAATGAACTGAAGCCTTTCACCTGAAGATAAAAGTGTGTTTGAATTGCAGGAGATCCCCGTTTTTTAGACTTGCCATGCTCTATTGAAAATTAATTGGAAGTATGGACTGTGATTGTACTAGTTCTTTTAATATGTTTTTATGTTGTTCTTAGGTATATGTTCATAATCAGGTTAATTATTCAAAGTATTGTGTTTTAACCTTGAATTTTGGTCACTCTTTAAATATTTTGTTTTTGGTGCAGGAGTAGTGCAAAAGAAAAGTGAATTGTATACATACATAACTGTTATATTAATGCAAATGTGAATAGACTAAGATATGTTAACTTTTCACAATTCTGCCAATACAGACTATAGATTAAGGAAATGTGCATGGTTATCAAGTTGACCCAGGGTGGATTAAGGTGGATTCACAACTGGTGGTCAATTTATAACACCCAGCTGAACTAAGTAAGCCTGGTGCTGGGTGCAGGAGGCCCACCTGAGAATTGTTGCCAGCAGCATAAGAGACAGAACTGGAGAAGAAGTTCAGGCTATTGGGAGCTGAGAGAAGCTGTTGGGAGCTAAGAAGATGTTGCATCCATTAGAAGTTGTAAGGAGCTGTTGGTTCTCATGGAGGAGCTCATCATGCTGGCTTTCCTGATGAACTTGGCTGTTCTCATTGTGAGGAGCCCAGGACCTTGCTGTCTCTGAGAATGGCTTCGGTTCACTTTGGGGGAGCTCTGGTCCTCACTCTGAGCATTGCTTCCCAGCTGTGGAGGGGAAGATGATGCATTGCTCAGTCTCCTGGAAAAGCTTGTTGCGTTGGCTTTCCAGATGGGAACTCGGCTGTCCTGATCATCAAGGAGCTCAGGACCTCACTGTTGCTGAGGATGGTTGTGGTACTTTTCGGGGGAGCTCTGGTTCTTATGGTTGCTTCCTGGCTCCAGTGCAGATCCCTCAGCCTGCTAGCACAGATCCTTCATCCCGCTGCCACAGACTTTCTAGATTCCATTACTGACTTTCGGGCCTTCCCACTGCAGATCCGTGAAACAGGCCTGCATGAGACATTGTCATGGGCTCCAGGCCTCCAGCTAGACTCATGGGAGGCATTGTTATGGGCTCTAGGTTTTCAGCTGAACTCATGCAGGATATTCCTGTGGGATCCAGGCCCTCAGCTGGATTCCTTGGTCTTTAGTGTGTAGACAGATTTCCTGCACCCTCTCATATATCATTCTTTGGGTGACTATTACAAATAATCTTATAAAATGTGTGTCCTGTACTGTATTGTTCCCCTTGCAAAAACCCCAAACTATGATACCCATCTTCTCAGCCTTTGTTTTTGTTTTCACTAACATGAGGAAGTTGGACTAAATCACAGGCTGGAGAACTGCAGCCAAGTCTAGCGTGTAGCATGCTTTTGTAAATAAAATTTTATCGCACCGCATCCATACTTACTCAGTTCTGTATTATCTGTGGCTGCTTTTGGGTTCCAGTGACAGAGCTGACTAATTATGATGAAGACCATGTGGCTCCGCAAAGGCTGAAATGTCTACTGTTGGCCTTCATAGAAAGGGTTGTCACGTTGCTACAACCAGGATGCTCCCTCCATCCCTTTCCACCTCTTGGTGAACTATAATTCTCAGAGGCAAAAACGATGCTATCCTGCCTGATTTAAGAGCTTACAGGGAATAGAAGTAAATGATGGATGAACCAAGACACAGCACTTGTATTGTGGTGCTGCTTGGGGAAGTCTAATGAGGAGCCAGTTGGAACTGTTTAAAACAGTCACACTTCATCTGTGCTCAAAACTGTGTCATAATCCAGACATACATTGGTTTAGCATGAACTTCTCACTGTAACCAAATCAATGAAATTTTGAAAAGTTACTCCAGCAATAAAGGTGAATGTACCAATTAAATTAAGGAAATCAGGCTAGCATCTATATTCATTTTCACCCAGTCCAAATCCTGTTTTTAAAACTTTTTTATTAGTGTATGTCTGTGATGCATAATAAATACACTCATCTTGTGGAATTGGTATATGTGCTTATTGCATCTTATTTCTTTTTACTTCCCCTTCCCTTGCCTTTCCCATGTCTGCCCATCTGCGTGCATCCCAGAACCCCTCCTCACTTCCATAAAGTTTATCTCTCTGTCTCCTACTATGTATTTCAATTATTTATTATTTGGCTTTTTCATATAGGAGAAACCATATGATATTTAGCCTTCTCTATCTGATTTATTTTGCTTCAAGTTATGGTCCGAAGGTGCATGCATTTTCCTACAAATAACTCAAATTTGTCTTCCTTTCTTGCTGAGCAGTACTCCACTGAGCATGAATACCACATTTTCTTTATCCATTCATCTGTTGATGAGCATATCGGCTGCTTTCAAGCTACTATGAATTGTGCTACTATACACGTGGGTATGCATGTATCACTATAACGTGGTATATTTAACTCTTCTGGGAAGATAACTAGAAGGGGAGTAGCTGGGTTGAATGAAATTTCTATTCTTAGTTTGAGGAATCTCCACACTGACTTCCATAGTGATTGTACTGGTTTACCTTCTCACCAACAGTGTAGAATGGGTCCTTTTTTCCACACAACCTCACCAGCATTTGTTGTTTCATGAGACCATGATCATAGCTATCCCTTCTGGAGTCAGATGAAATCTCAGTATCATTTTGACCTTCATTTCTCTAACGGCCAAAGATGATGAACAAATCCTATTTTGAAATGAGCAAGGGCAACAAAGAAATGCAGCCCTTCTGGCATGGACAGCAAATGCAGTGTTCACCTGAATGTGAACTTGCTGGGCTGGACATTCCGGAGACTGATATATTTTTATGATCCATGTTGTCCAAACCACACTTTCCAAAAATCCTGAGCTGAGAAGTTACTATGCCACAAGGGCATGGCTGCAGTGGCAAGCGTCCCAGGGGCTGGGGTTTCCCAGTGAGCCAGACATCCAGCAATTTCATTAGACTGGAATGTATCCTCTTCATATTTGCTTTTCCTATTCCTCTTCACTTAGTTCTCCAAAGAGTGGTTATTTGAACTAAGTGCCATGCAGCTTTTCCCCTTCTGAAACCAAAGAGGTAAGCCATTATACAAAGTGATGAGAAAATAAGATAGGGAATAGTCCTGTCGGTGCCCAGAAGCCCAAGTCCAGAAGAATGGGAGAATCCTCCTCCTGCTGATACAATTTTACTTTACTCTTGCAGTCTCTCCTTTCTGCTCTTTTGTTGGAGTGGTATCAAATGGGACATACTGTCTCAAATGGAAGGGCAGACATAATGATGAGGGGCATAGTGTTAGAATGCTTCCTTCTTTCTTTACAATCAAAGGAGGTCTGGATCCCAACATAGCCAGTAGAGTTCCTCAGGGTTGGTGTCTTAGTTACTTTCTCATTGCTGGGACAAAATACCCAACACCTATGAGTTAAAGGAGCAAAGGTTTATTTCAGTTCATAGTTAGCTGGCTGCAAGGTAGGGCATCACGGCAGAGGGGTACAGCAGAGGAAAAACCATCCTTGGTGCAGCAGGCAGGAGGCAGCCTACTGGTTGGTGACACCCACACCTAGGGTGAGTCTTCCTGCTTCAGCAAGTCCATCACCCACACCCAGAACTATGCTGAACTAATAAATGGGCTAATCCAGTATCACACAGCCATGATCTGGTATCACACCCATGACCCAGTCACCCCAAGAGCCCTACCTATGAGCACATGAGGCTTTGTGGAGGGGTGTCCTAGTTACTGTTTCCATTGCTGAGACAGATACCCAACACTCACAGTTAAAGGGGCAAAGGGTTATTTAGCGTTAGTGTGTGGAGGTTTCAGTCCGTAGTTGGCTGGCTCCAAGGCAGAGTGGCACGTGGCAGAGAGGCATCACAGGGGAAAAACAGTTCACTGCAGGCAAAGACAGTGAAAGCAACAAGGGACCTTAGCAGCATCTTTGTGCACCTTTTATCTTAGCCAGACTACTTAGAGTGGGTAGCACTCACACCCTTAATCTCAGTGCCCTTTCTCCTAGCATTATAGCAGTGTCACACAGTCTAGATCAGCCCCCTCTGAAAAGGCCCCACCTAGGACCACATGAGGGTTGGGGGACATCTAGATACAGCCATAATGGGGGTGAGGGAGGCATCTAGATAGAAGCCCTAGCAGTTGGTTTGGGGTTGGGAACATAAACCCAGGTCTCCAGAGGTGCCCTCATTGGAGGATAGCAGGTACCTGACTCCTGAGGAGCTGGGAGCGAACCAGCGACTTCCTCGTGCCTTGGATATGAGGTAAACTGGGCACAAGCTCCAGCTCTGTACATCTGAGTAAGTCCTCAGTGAGTCTCCTAGTCACTGTTCCTGCCTAGAAACTTGTCTTTACTCCCTCCCGAAGGACATGTGCCACCTCCTGTATACATTCTTTTTTTTGAGTGCTTTTTTTCCGGGATGATTCCCAGTGTCTTTTCATGTGTGTCATAGCATTTCTCCACCTTCCTCCTGCCTCTCTGCTTTAATTTCTTTCTTCAGGAATTATGGCTTATGCCTTTTCTTTTATAAGAGAACTTCTTAAACTGATACCTGCTTGTCTCAGTTACTTTTCTTTTTGCTGACACAAAATACCCAAAGTGAAAGGGGGAAAGGTTTATTTAGCTCACAGTCTGCAGACGTTTCAGTCCATAGTCATAGACGGCTGGCTTCAAGGCAGGGAAGCGTGGCCGAGGGGCAACGCTTCTTGGTGCCAGAAGATACCAAAAGCAACAAGAGAGGAGAGAGACACAAGCCTTTACCTCCCTTATACTGTGTGCAGGCTCCTCGCCCTAGACCAGGGTGGCAGTTACACCCCCAACCCCAGCACTAGACAATGAACCAGTCACACACTGTAGATTCAGCCACCTCCAAAAAGCCCACCCCCATGGCCGCAGGAGGCTTTGGGGGGACATCAGGCACAAACCATAGCATTGCTCTTGCATGGCTTACAGCTCTGCCTTCTTCACTCAGCTCATCCTCCCTCATCTTCCATCCAGCTAAAAGAAAATTTGCAAACTCTCTTTCTATTTGGAGGCTGAAATCAAAACAAACCTGGAAGGATTTGCCTGAAGGAGAGCTGCTCACATTTTGCTGTGCGTGTGTGTGTGTTGAGGAAGCAACTAGGTAGGCGGGATATGACCGATCTAATTGATGTTCAAGCTGTGGGCATCACAATCCCTAGCTCTTCTGCCCTTAGCTCTTTACTTTTCTAGTAGAGAAACACTTGCATGGCCTTTTAGGGGGCTAGAACATCGGTCACAGCCCACTGTGAAGATCTTAGTTCCAACGTTTATCTGTGTGCAAATCTTAGTTGTATATTTTGCTTTACTGTCAATGATTTCTTATTTAACTCCTGAGTCTAAACTCCATAGAGTTTACTGTTAGCCTAATATAGTTGTAATGCTTTTTAAATGAAGTACTAAAAGTTCCCACAATATAATTTTATTAATGTTTTTACACAGCAAAGGCCGCCCCTTTTTGCTCGTGGGCGTCATCATCAGAACTGTCAAGGGAATGTGTTCTTTTCCATGAAGTTTTGCAAGCAGGAAAGTTTCTCACATCTGGCTTTTTGAACAGAGACTAGTGAAACAATTGCCCTTAGTGGTCTCTAGTCTACCTCCCGGCCCAACCCACAAAACCCCAGTAAGCCGTAGTGTAGGTCAACAGGAGTGAAAAAATACAATGAAAATGCTTTTGCTAATGTGTAGTATTTCATGCTCATTAGCATTAAATTTGCAGAGCCACATTTATTAAAATGATTCAGTGGGAAAATGTTTGCTCTAGCTTCCAAAAAACTGAGTTACAAACAAACTCTTGGAAGAAAAATCCTGTCTAAATTTAGAACTTCCTAGATTAGCTCTAGTTTTCAGCACATACTTTTCCTTTTGTTTGCGCATGTTGTCAGAGTACAGCTATCCCGAGGCAGTTTAGGAGAAACCTTGGGGCCAGCACCTGTCTGGTAGAAGCCGCCCAGGTATGCCAAGCCGGGAAAGGAAACTCTGCAACCAAAGAAAGTTCTGGTTTTAACTTGGACTGAATTTTTGCATTGCCTTTCCTATGTTGTTATTACTCTGCCTGTATAGAAAGAACGGATAGATAATGTAAATTATCCCTTTATACGTTCTTTGATGAGCCAATTTTTTGTGAATGTGAGTGTTGAACAAACTCAAGGTTTCAAGCCAGGGCATCCAAATCGGTGTATCACTGAGTGATCCTGTACAAGATAGAATTAGCAGATCTTGTATTCACCTAGAAGTCTTTGCTCTTGCAAAATTTCTACAGGAGCCAGGTTGATCACAAGAGGACACAGTTATAGGGTCTTTCTTGTGGTCTGCTTACCTGAAGGACAGAGGTGCTTCTTCGGCCTAACTAACCATCACTGAAAAGGCTTCCTGGTGAATGTGGCTCTTGGGACATGAGCCTGCTTCTGGGCACGGTGCTCTGGCCTGCTCCAGTCCTTTGCACTCCATGCCAAATTACTACGAGAGACAAGGTGTGCCTTCCACAGACACTGTAGCTCTTTTGTTCCTGGGATTTGTAAGTGGCATTTTATTTCAGTAATAATGACTGGTCGAGAGGGCATTTCCCGATACTTAATGACCAACTGGAGGAACTGTGGGCCTGAGGCAATGCATATAATATGCTATGAAACTCTGAAATTTGAAAATGTAAAGGAAAAAATAATTACCTTCTTATGCATGTTCCCATGGATACTGAGTTTTGTTTATAGTTTTAGTCTTTTCCTAAAGGTTAAAAAGTCCAGTTTAGCAACCAGTGGGAAATAAGCCCTTCAGTCTCAATATCCACTCACTTTAAAATGTTTGACATTACCTAGTTAGTGTTTTCCTTTAAGATACCTGTCGCCCTGAAATAGGACGTGTACCATGTGATATGGATTGCCGTAATAAGTATTCATATTTTATTGAACAGTTTGGCTATTAGTATTTAAAATCAGGTAACCTCATAGATAATAACATTCTGTTCCCCTAGATTGACAGTAACTTTTACACCATTCTTTCTCCCCTCCAAGAAGGGTCCACTTTTCAGCCTCCAAATTGCATGCACATATTTTATGCATTAGTGCCAGGAACACCTCCTCACCTATTATTATAGTGCATAACTCAGAGATTAACTTTTAAGCATGAGAAAGAATATACTCAGAGAAGTACCTAATACTCCATAATTTACATGGTAACTATTTTCTCTCTACTCTTCTAACTTTTGGAGCACTATTTCTTTTCAAACTCTTATGGAAAAGGGAGACTTAATTAAATCAGTTTCTTAACATAGTGGAAGTGCAGCCCAAATTCATACAACTGACTTCTTTTTACATATTCTAGGGATAAAAAAAAAGCCTTAGAAAAATTTAGACATTTAGTTTCACCCTCAACTTCCAACTTTCTTTCACAAATATTTTCCAGCCAGTACTTTTATTTTTCTTTCACCATTCATTTATCTATTAAGTATTTTTAATGTGTACTGAGTTCTACAATAAGGCAGATCATAGAAGTATGCAAATATAGAAGCCAAGCTCCTCTATTACTGAAAAGTTCTGTCTGCTGAGAGTCAGAGAGGTACTAAACTGTAATACTTTGCAGGACAGGCCATGCTAGAGGTGTGATAAGATGCTCTGAGCACAATGCAAGGTGACCCCTCTCTTAGGGATTTAGGAAAGCATCTTAGAGGACGTGATGTTTATCATACATGAACTGGAAGCGTGCTCACAATTACAAAGTTATTATTATTTGTGATACTGGGGGTTGAACTCTTTGCCTCATGCGTGTTAGGGAAGTGCTACCACTGAGCTACACCATCAGTCTTTTTAAATTTATTTTGAGATAAATTTTCCCTATGTTGCCCAGGCTGGACTCAGACTTGCAATCCTCTTGCATCAGCCTCAGAAGCTGAGGTTACAAGTGGGTGCCATTGCACCTAATATATTATTATTTTGTTTCCTTCTTCTATTGGAATATAAAGATAGAATATAACTCACTTTAGTGTCAAATAGAAAAGTCTGACAGTGGTTATACAGACCACTTGAAAACACCTATCCTTCCCCACCAAATATTGATATCTCTAAGCAGTGCTGAATTATATGAAAAAGTGTGTCTTGATGTAGTTATGACATGTTCCTTTTTTTTTTTTTTTTGTCTTTTTGAGTCAGGGTCTCCCTATGCAGTTCAGGCTGGCCTTGAGCTCACTTTGTAGCCCAGGCTGGTCTCAAACTCACAACAATCCTCCTACCTCAGCCTCCCAAGTGCTGGGATTACAGGCCTGCACCACCATGCCCGCTGTGACATGTTACACTGACATAGCAATAGAGGGGACAGTACGAGTCCTTTGGAGAAGCAGGCAGATACCTGCCCCTGGGTTGATTTCCACACTGACATGCAATGCTGTGAGCACTCCGTGTCCTGTGTTTATAAGAGTTCACGAGGAGAACCCTGACATCTTTTCTTCTATTACTTTTACCTGTAGACATCCAAATCGTGCTCCGTGCCAGTGTGACTTATCTCGGCCCTTAGAATTACACGGCACAGGCTAAAAATGCAAGTTTGGAGTAGGTGGGAAATAGAGGGCCCAGAACAGAGCTCTTTAGGGAAGGCTGCCTGGACTCTGGGGGTCCAGCAAGGCCTGTTGGCACGTAATGAACGGATAGTCCCAGCGGTGGCCGGCGTGGGCACAAGCAGCCAGACAGCACCCAGCAAGTCCTTGGGGGCTGCGGAAGCAGATCAGCTTCCCTGAACAGAAGGCTGGGCTGGCTGGGGAGTAAGGAGAACTTAGATTAAAAAGATAGGAGCAGAACGGGGAGCAGATGGCCAGTGGCCCCATCATTACCCTGAGAAGTACAGATGGGTTGGTAAATTCCTCCTGTCCTTAAGAGTCCACATCCATGTCGTTTCTGGATCGTTTCCCCCGACCCTTATGCCCATCCCAGATGCCTCTTACCCTATAGCACGGACTGCATGCTGAAACGATCTGGCTAAATCCCAGCCCTGCTTTCCCTGCCGCCTTGGCCCTGCCCACAAGGCAAGCCTTCCTGTTCAGCGGAGTTCGTCACATGCACTGGGAACCAGCACGGTGCTGAGCCTCCGGCAGCACGTACGATTCACCCAACAGCACCTGCCGGCCGGCCCTGGACCCGCACGTGCTGGCAGCTGCAGAAAGTCGGGTGGAGAAGGAGCATGTCCGTGATCACATGGCGCTGCTCCTAGAGAGCCATTCTCGGTCCCTGCACAGAGCATTCATAAAGGAATTGAGGGAGATTCTTTTGATCTGAGTGTAGGGGAGCTCAAAGCCAGAGACTTCAGCCTGGGGCCACGGCCTTGCACGTCTGTGAACGTGTGAGGAGCTAAATCTGGCGGGACCAGCGGGGGACGCCCAAGGCGTTGACCACTAAATGGCTAATCAGAGCTAAAAATAACAAAGCTGCTGTTGCTGTTTGAATGTCCCCCACCAGGCTCAGGTTGGAATCTCATTCCCACTGGAGCAGTGTGAAGAGGCAGCGCCTTACAGAGGTGTCAGGTGCAGCACCACAATTCGTAACAGCTAAATCTGGGAGCAGCCATATGTCCACCGAGAGACGAATACATGGAGAAAGTGCACACAATGGAGTACTATTCTGCCATAAAGAAAGATAAACTTGGTCATTTGTAAGGAAATGAGTGCATTGTGAGACCATAACGGTCTTAGAGGGAAGGAAGTACAGCAAAGAGAAGTAGAGCGGACACACAAGCTTAAACATAATATATTTTTTCTTATATAAGAAGCCAAAAGTATAAATAGAGTAAAGTAAAAGACAGGCAATAGGAAAAAAGAGAAGGGAAAAGTTACTGTAATCCAGCATGGACAGCGTATCTGAAGGTATACTTTGATCTAGTGTAACTGGCATATGTGTTTCACATGTTTTTGGCCTGCTGGTCTGGCTGTCCATCCATATTTATGATAAGTAACTTGACAAGGACTTTTACATGAAACTTACACTGGCAAAATGTTTTAGAAAAGAGAACAGGAGCACGGGGAAAAAGGATTGATGTGCGTTACGTACATGTATGGATTCCTCACAACGAGTATAATAGTTACATGCTGCAAACACATACTAATAAAAATTTAAAATTCTAATTAAAAAAGGCGTACCCCTCTAGAAATGGACTGTTTTAAATTACTGCTCTAAATTTATTTTGAATATTATGGTTAGGCCACTTACTAGATTCTTGTTTCTTTTTATTTTCAAATTTCCTATTTGGTTGTGTTTTTAAGGCTTAATTTGTTTTATAATTACGTGAAATACTATACTTTCTAATTTTAGGTGAAATCTATGAAATAATATTTATTGTATTGAAGAGTGCGTAGCATCCACCCTCAACAGATAAGTGGATAAAGAAAATGTGATGTTTATACACCATGGAGTACTATTCCACCCTAAAGAAAGATAAACTCAAGTCATTTGTGGGAAAATAGTTATATTGTGATACAATAATGTTACATGAAATAAATCTGATACAGGAGCTTAAATGCCACATGATTTCTCTTACATGAGAAACCCGAAATATAAATAAAAAGTAAGAGATAGATTAATAGGACACAGGGAGATAGAACTTTCGCGAAGGCGGAGGGGATCGAGAGAAGGAGGGAACCAGGAGAGGGAGGGGAAGTGGAACGACACTGTGTGACGCGTGCGTATCAGTGCCCGCGAGGGCGTGATCCTTCCGCACTGCAAACACGCACTAATAAGAAACAGAAGTTGAAATAAAAGAGGTATCGGGACTCCAGGGCAGTCTCCTAAAGGGTGCAGGCTGCTGCTCAGGAGCAGGCGGTCACCGCGGGAGGCGGCTCCCGACGGGCGAAGAGCTCGCCCGTCCATCTGCGGCGCCTTCTCTTCGCAGCACAAGGAACAAGCCTCCCTCGCAGGGACTCTGTCAGCGGTGGGAAACAGACTGAGACAGTCGCCGGGACGAGAAAGGTTTAACGTTTTAAACAGCGGCCTTTCCCGGGGAAGGTACAAATACCTTCGAGGGAAGAGGAACAGCACCGCCAGCGTGTTCACACCAACATGCACGTCGGTGTGGCCGGCACAAGGGCTGGCGCAGTATTCCCCCGGGCCAGGCCCCGGGCGCCGTTACACTGTGAAGGTCCGCGAGGGAGGCAGCCTAACCCCACTGAGAAAGCAGTGGGCCCAGAGACCGCTTTCCGACTCGGCTCTGAGGGCCCCTGGCTCGCGCACGCCCGGCCGCCTCTCCAGTCGCGCCTGCCCGCGCCCATCCTCGGCAGCCCTCCATGGCCGAGGCAGCAGCACAGGCCTCCACGCTGGACAGGGGAGGAAATCTGTTCTTCCGGCCCTTCAGACCAGGACTGTGAAAGGTGCCAGAGCGTCCAAGCTCTGAAAAGCAGAGCTCGGAGGTGGAAGGGAAAAGGAGGAGAAGCAACGAGGCTGGCTTGAGCTGCGGCCAAGCAGGGACCAGGTGGCTGACAGCACCGTAGAATGAAGCAGTCCGTGTGCTTTTGCTGTGAAAGAACTGAGGAGTTTGGTGGAAGGAGGAAAAGCTGGCTGCCTCGCTTCAGAAGGATCACATGAAAGCGGGTGGGAGGTCCTCAGTTCTTTGCTGGTGTCAAAAGGCAGGGTGTACCTGCCCAACTGACATTGCACTGTCTGCAGAATTACTGCGAATTTGTTAAAGAGGCCACCTAAGCTACATCCTCAGGTCAGTAACTTTTGGTCACAAAAGAACTCAGAAGACCCCTTTGTTCTTTCCCAGTGGCACTCCAGACAGAGCTTTTTTACTGATGCAGCCAGGCAGTACCTCAGGGTACAAGAAGCCCTGTGTTGCTGACATGTCCCAACACCAGGGTAAGTGGACACCCGAACAAGCAGGGAACAGCCAGGCACATACTGATGACCTTTTCTGATCATCCCTGGCTTCCCCAAATCTCTGCGGAGTTTAAAGAGCTGCTCTGGGGTGAATATGAAGTCATAATTCAAGGAATGATTCAGAGTTGGATAAAAATGAAATATGTTTTAAAGTTTTTGCAGTTTCCCATGGAATGTGAGCCTCAGCATGTACTGGAATTATTAAACATCTGCTTTATCAGTGTAGCTCAGCTTCAAGAACCGATTGGGCTGAAAAACAAGCTAAACATGCAAAGGAGGCCCAAAAGTTTAAGATTCTGGAAATGAAAATGTGAATTCACAAATTCTTTTAAAGTTTCTGACCATGTGAAAACTATGAGGAATTTTTGTATCTACCTAGCTCTATGAAAGTACATTCTCTTTCACAAAATGACTAACTTGCAAAACAAGAACTGAGAGTTAGGTTGGAGATCTGGCATCTGAGTCTCACAGAGTGCACTTTGCATACATATATGTATATCTGATCAGAATCAATTGACAACTAGCAAAACACTCCTAAATATACCGTTTGGTATTAATAGACCTCCCTAGCCTGTCAATGCAAATTTTTTCACCTGGTGATGACCCAAGTTTCACAGTCTATTTTTGGTCCCAGAGAAGGAGTACTCTTTGGATCAGTATCTGTTGAAGGAAAAGGAAAAACACGACACAGAGGGGTAGGTGAGGATACGCAGTGCCGTCAAAAACATCAGCCAACCCACATGGAGCACTTTAGAGTTGTTCCAAATTACGGGAAGGGGGGTAGTACTCCCCACTTTCATACCAATCAGTTTCCAACAAATATTGTTGCCGGCAGAAGTGACCTTCCCATCACACATGCTGTGTTCTTTAGATGAAGCAAGTCCTAAAGCTAAGATCTGGGGACCAGCTCCTGACAGCATTCCCAGCATTCTTATCTTGGAAATAAGTTACTTTTTTTCTGAATAGGAATCCTCCTGAGCAGGAATCTGGACGTTATGTCAAACCCTCTGCTACGGTCCACCCCTTGCAGCACTTGGATCCTCCTCTTGTAGGTTCTACAGACCCAGTTATCAGGGAGACACCAGTGAGCTTGTGTTCCTGGTGGGAATTTAGAAGAGGGAGGTTGGTGTGACAAATTACGTCCCCTGCCGCTATAGCTTGTTTGATCCTAAATCTCTTACTCATCTTCTCCGCCCTTGATTACCTGTTCAAGATTTTTCTCTCATTCTCAACAAGCTTCACTTCGGATCTCAGTGGATTCCTTGTCATAAGACCACTTGGTTATCTCTGAGGGTGAGCCTGGCCATTACGCCTTGTCAGACTGTAGTCTGCGTTGTTTCACAGGTGGAGAAGGGAGTATCAAGCAGGATCTAAGTGGATCACCTAGGTCAGTGCTGGTGAACCTATCGCATGTGTACCACAGTAGGTTGTTTATCACTGAAAGCTCTAGAAGGTCTTCCATTGCTGATCTAGGTTCTACTTGTATTCCTTATGACCCTTCTTCCTTCTAATGATCAAACTCAGTCATCCTGTCCAAGATAGTGACTCCTCTTTTTTGCCTATTTGCCCCTTGGTTCAAGAAGCACCAATGTATCAGCTACAGGTATAGTTCAAAGGGGATGTTTCTGCATCCCCCATAAGGAGCATTTCCCTCTTAGGAACCAGGGCCTCAAAACCTACATGGTTTGGTGTTTAAGGATTCTTGAAGTAGGTCACTGGGAGTGATGGCTGGCAGAACTATTCCTGCTTCCACCCCTTAGTTCCTAGATTTATGCATTCTACCCATTGTGAACACAACACCATGCAAAGGTCTTTGATTTAAGATGTACCCTGTCTCCTGAACAATGTGCTCCATCCTCACAAAGAGTCACCTTTAAGCCGGCTAATCAGCTAAGCTTTCAACAAGTCTGTCTGTGTCTTTGTTCCTTCTGGCTGCCAGCCACTCAGTACCAGAGCATGCAATAGCACCAGTGCAGTCCATGGACATGGGCCCATTTCAGCAACTCCTCTGCTAAAAGGTGAGCTCCTTGCTTTGCTTGATAGTATATGGATCCCACTGAAGAGTAATGAACACTGTAGAAGCAGAAGGGGTAAGGGCAGAAAGCATAAACCCATATCTGGAATATGTGTTCATTCAGGTTAAAAATGAATTAGGAGATATCGCATACGGCAAGCTGACCAGAGTTTCTGGTTGGAGTCCTTGCGGGGTGTTACTATGCTCGGGACTCAGGAGAACTCTCTGATACTGGAGTGTCGGACATCTGACAGTGGCAGTAGCTAGAAAAGTTTTGGTACGGGGAGAGCCAGGCAAGTGGGCCAAGGCACAGCCCAAAGCCCTGCTCCCGTGGCTGTTCTACTCAAGGGCCATGGTGCCACGCTCAAGTGGCTGACGGCAGGTGCTGGCTGCCCTCAGTCAGTTAGTCACCGTCAGTCCTTGTGTTTAGTGTCTCTTTATTGTGGTTGTTAAGGTGCAGTAGAAAGATGCTCGTGCTCCGTGCCCCTTCACAGGCCTACCAGGTATCTCTACTTCAGACCGTTGCCGTCTCCCGGGCTTTCTGCCTCTAGCTCCCCGCCCATCTGCTCCAGCCGTGTGCCGCTGCTCACAGGTCTGCACATCTTCCGACTCCAGGCCACTGATTTTTCTATATGAAGTGGATGACAAATGTTATGGTTTAGAACTCAAATGTCCCCCAAAGGCTCACGTGTTCGGGGGGGGGGGCTTTGGGGAAATGACTGGCTTATGAGGGTGCTGTACTCATTACAGGATCGATCCACTGAAGAGCTCAGAACAGGCCGTGCTGTCAGGAGCCAGGGCTGGAGAGCAGAGGAGGGTCACTGAGGGGGCTGCATCCCCATCCCGGCTCTTCCCCTCACCCTCTGCTGCCTGGCTGTTCTCCGCTCGCGCCCTTCCACCATCCCCCCGTGCCTTGGAGCCAGATGACGCAGCCTGAAATCTCTACCAAGTGTACCAAAGTAACCCTTTCCTCCTTTAAACTGAGGGCGTTGGGTGTTTTGTATCAGTGATGGGAAGGTGACTAGGACACCCAGGGACTATCTGAAGATCTCCCTCCCCCGTCTCTCAAGGTCACCCTTGACTGGGACTGCAGTGTAGTCACTCTGCGTTTTCAGGGGTTGCACCCCTACCCGGGGCTGACCCAGCCGCGAAGCAAATCTGAACTCCTTTGTTAATCAGCTGGTCGTGGAAGCTTCCACACAGCGATAGGCGTGAGCTGGAGAAGCGCTCATGCCGAAATAGTGGCTGATCTGGAGGTTTGTGCGGCTTTACTATGCTGCCAGTCTGGCTTGGGTATAATCCCAGAGTTGCAGTCCAGTCTTAAAGTGGTATATTCCATGGCCTATCCAGCTCAGGATGGGCTTCTGGACGCACACCGTCACGTGGTGTCTCATGATTAGGTACTCTGTTAATACTAGGTCCCCATAGCGTGCCAGAGCTGTTATTCAGAATTGTAGAATTCTCTTCTGCAGGTAGCAAAATGTTGCTCCGGAATCTTATGGGTATTATTTTCACACTGGGGCTTACCAAAAATTCCACTTGGCATCTGTATTATTCACTTTTTTGTCACTAGTACAAAATACCTGCTACCTGCTACCTTAGTTACTTTTCCTGTTGCTGAGATGAAATACGGGATACCCAAAGTTAAAAGGAGAAAAGTTTATCTAGCTCACAGTTTGTAGAGGTTTCAGTCCATAATCAGTGGACTCCAAGGTAGGGTGGCTTAGCAGAGGAGAATAGTCAAGGTGGCAGAAAGTAGCAAAGCAACAAGCAGGGGTCGGGGGGAGGAGAAAGCCTCCTTTTGTCCCTTTTATTTTTTCCAGACTGCTGGGGTTAGGGCAGGGCCAATCCAACCAGTGGACTGATCCCCTGTGCAGTGCTGGGATTAAGGGTGCTGGGCCTGGGCTGGGAACGTAGCTCAGGGTTAGCGTGCTTGCCTAGCATGTGTGAGGTCCTGGGTTTGATCCCCAGCACCACAACAAAGGCTTCTGGGATTAAAGGTGCGTGATTGCTGTCAAGTTTCAAGCTTCTGTTTGTGTAGTGAGAGGTACAAGATGCCAAAAGATGGCATCTCAGAGATGCCCTTGAGAGGAGCTGTCTTTTACTTTCAATGTGATGCTGTGGGATGCCCACAGTGAAGTAAAAACTGTACTGATGTGGCTGGTCCCTAAGGGCGGGCACGGCCAGTAGTAAGATTTCCTTCAGCTGAGCTCAAAAAGGACTGACAGCTGAAGGCAGTCTTCCAGCAGTCTTTCTAGCAGCTAGAGAATTAAATTATTTACTGGTGGGAAATTGACATTGGCTCTTGATTCTGTCTGATTAATGTGGGTCTCTCCTCCTTGAAAATCTTTCTACTAATTATTTCTAGACACCCTCAGGGGATGGCTTCTGGTCATTCCTCTCAGTTACGCTCTGCTTCCCCCTATTCCTGTCCCCTGGATATCAGACCACCTGAGGGGGAAGAGTGCTGCATGGAATATGCTCTCAGTTCCCAGGACACACCCTAAAGGAGCCCTTTGCCCCAGATCTGTAGGCCACCACCACACGTGTAGATTGTGAGGCTTTCACTTTTTTGAGGGTGCAGAAAGGAGCCCATTGGGAGACCCATGGCCAGTGGCCGAGGTAGATTCCAGGTTGCTCTCCGGCCACAGTGTCTCTGCACCCTGGAAAGGTAACACAGTCTTCTCTTCCCTCCCCAGCTCTCAGGACGATTTGCACATCAGCCCTCATGGGCCTGAGTGAATGACAAGTAAAAGCTCAAACTGGGATTTTCTAGTTATTGTTTTGGATCAGTCTTCTGTTACTACATGTGAAATCGTCGTTCCTGTGAATACTGTGTCCATCATTAGCCTTTAAAACTTTGTGCGTATTGATCTTGATGATATGGCCCACACCGACACAAACCGATGTCAATATTTTAATAGTTTATTTTATTTCATTTATGCATTTTTGTGGGCTGGAGATAAAGCACCAAGGTACTGCACATGCTAGGTAAGCATTGTCACACTTAACCACACCCCAAGTCCAGTCTTGTTATATTCTAGGCAAAAAAGAAGGAGAGAGAGACAAAAAATTTGAAATTAACAGCCCACAATCAAACTGTAGATTTATGGCAGGCTGTGTTTTTAGCTTCCTCATCCCTTGCCCGCCTCTTTGATACCAAGAAAGTAGTCATGAACAGGTACATATGAACCCAAGGGACTTTGAGGCATTAAACAAATTCAATAAACGGTCTCCAGATGATGATATTAAAGCTTTCACATGATAATTTTTTTAAAAAATTGTAATTGTCTAATCATTTGTAATAATAGTTTTTCCACATTGTAAAAATATTATATGCAACATTGGGACATTTGGGTTACACGATTTTTTAAAGGCCTACTCATTTATGTGTTATTAAACTTTTTTTGAAGCTCACATCATCGCTTGTTTATATACTTCAAATCCATAAACAGAGCAGGATAAAATGAACCAGTAAAAACCTAGCAGGAAGTTAAAAATACAGCTTGGGAAAATAAAGCCGAGCCAGGTTAAAGTTAGTGGATGAGAGCAGAGCCAAAGTTCCTGACCAGTCGCCAGATCTGAACTACGGACTCCACTCTGGGTGCTGCCATGACCCAAGTGGAGACATCCTGATTCATGTGCTCGCTGAGCTCCACCAGACAAAGCAAGGGCACAGGTAATGCCCACGCTGTAGTTTGGATGTTGAGAGGCCCCAAAGTCCATGTGCTGAAGGCTCAGTGGCTCCAGGGGAGGCAGTAGACGCTCTAAGAGGGGGAACCTCGTGGGTGGTCCTCAGGTCGCTGGCGGGGGCCCTTGAGAGGAACTGTGAAGTCCTCCTCTTTCACTCTTGCTCTTCTTCTCTTTTGGTCCCTGGCCACAGAAGTGGGAGGATTCATTCACCATGTGCTTATGCTGTGAAGTGCTGCCCTGCCACTGGTCCAAATGCAAGGCATCTGCCTGATCGTAGGACAGAATCCCCCAAAGCATGAGCCAAAGTAAACCTTTTCTCCCTAAAAATTAATTGCCCCAGCTGTTTCATTACAGTGACGGGGGCGACAGGAAACGGATATGCCTATAAACTGTCTCATACACTTAAGTGGATGGAGAGTCACAGTGAAAAGAAGGGTAGACTTTGGTATTCAGAAAATGGGGATGAGCGGGTGTAAAGACAGTCTAGACACCATCACTCCATTCAGTTAAAAGGAACATAGGCCAAGTGACCGGGTCTCAGCCTGGCCCCCCACTCCCACCTCAGACGGCAAAGGCCGGGTTGGAAATATGTATTGGGAAGTGGGAACCACAAGCAGGAGCCAGAGACCGGAAGGGTGAAACACAGAGGAGGGAAAACCAGCACACGAAGGTGTGACGAGCTTGGCCACAGATCCTGGCGAGTGGCTCTCAGATCCTTGCGGGCTGCTGGAGGCACCACATGAGGGACGCTGCAGAACTGTCTGTTCAGAAGAAGAAAGGGAAGCATCTGCCCCTGAGAACCTAGGCTCAGCTGGTCGCAGTTCTGCTCTCCAAACCTACTCCTCCAATGTTCTTGGCATGGACCCAGCAGAGGTGTGGGCATGGAGAGGAGACAAGGTCCTGACAGCCTGCACCCACGGGAGGATGCTGAGAGCCCGCCTGGGGGCTGGAATAAGGGACAGGGAACACCCACGGCACTGAGGTGGTTCCTAAAGGTGCTGGGTACACACTGCAGGTGGAAAGCTTCCGTGTCTTCAAAAGCATCTTTTTAGGTCATTAGACAATTGCTGATTCATAAGTAAAAAACCCGGTAAGAGTTAAGTGCTGTCAGAACATCACTGCCAAGCACTGCCCTGGACATTGAGAGTCTGTCCCCAAACACAGTCAACATTTGAAAAGTATGTCGCTTGCTTCCTGTGTCAAAGTGAGAGCTGGAGATTCTGAGAACAGATTGTGCCAAGTGTCTCATCTAGCGCATGTTGCCCGAGTTGATGTCCTACTGGGTGAAGGGTGGGAGGGCTGACTGCACTGTGCATCTGGGGGAGAAACCACTCCCATGTCACTCTCAGGCCACCGCTGGTTTTCCAGAAGCAGGTTCTTTTAGGCAGGGCAGTTCAGGTGTGGTTTTCAAATGATGTGAATTTTCACACTGCGCTCCAGCAGAACCCCTGAAAAGTTTTCTTCTTTGAGACTCCCACTATGATTCTTTTAAAATCAAGTTAAGCTACAGCAAATGAGGGGAGATCCTACTCACTGATCCGTGCTAAGCAGGTCCCTACTGCTCATGGTAGTGTGGTTCTCTAGAGTACTAAGAGCTCTGCCACTGGCTACTCACCCAGCCCTGGGAGAAGTGCCTGGAGGCAGTGTTTTGAGTCTTGATGGACAGCTGCTCCACTTCTCTCTTGGAGAATAAAGTATAGTGAAATCACAACATGAACTTAGAGGAAGAGCTCAAGAAATGCTGTTAAAAAACTGGAACCCTTCAAGCTGGAAAAACAGCAGTCAGGGTGGAGACTGTTGTGCTGGGGCTCAAAGACAGCTGGCAGAGAAGAACTGGTTTGCAAGCTAGTCTTCTGTGATCCTGCCCACCTAATGCCAGCCTTAATTAGATCATTTAACCTGTCTGAGGTTGTAAATTTAATGTTAATCAGTCAATTATTAGCATCTAAGTGACATTTGTACTTAGGAGAATTCTAAAGGGATACAAGAGCTTTAAAAAAACACTTAACTGTTAAGTTAGACATTATTGTCTGTATTCACAAATAGAATATCCAAGGTGCAGAGATGCCAAGGGACTCCTCCCAAACCATGAAGCAAGGAAACGGTAGGGCTGGATCCAAACTCAGGCAATTCCACACGGTAGTGCCATGTCTCAGCCCCCTTCCTCACCGCTGGGATGGACACCTGACCTCCGTAACTTCCAGGAGGAGAGGTTTGTTTTGGCTCGTGGTTACCATCCATGGTTGGTTGTGGGGCGCGGTGGCAGGGCCTGGGCAGAGGGAACCTGCTGAGGTCACAGTGCCTCAGAAGCAGAGAGCAAGGGGAGGAGCCAGGGAGGAGGCTCTTCCAGGCCACACTCCAGCAGCCTGGGCCCCACATTCCACTGTCCTCCCTGTGTGCCTTCCAGAAGCCCACCTCTGAACGCGTCAGAGCTGGGGATGTCATTCTTGAGCTAAATCATAACACCTCCTTTCCTTGGTTTGATTCACTACTGTGGACCACAGTCTGACTGTATTAAATGGAAAATTCCAGAAATGAATACTTCATATATTTTAAATAACATGTATTGCAGTATGTTATAATTGTTCGGTTTTATCTTGAGTTATTGTTGTTACTCTGCTGCGCCGTGTATAGCGGGAATGTCATCACAGCTATTTGTGTACAGGGAAGACCAGTGCACGGGCTTTGGTGCTGAGTACCACGGGCGTCCTGCCATTTATTCCCTGCGGATAAAGGGGACCGCAGCGCCTTTGTAATCTACGTTTTCAACGATCAACAACAAAACCAACTTGTCGCACAGCATAACAGAGTCCAAGGGAAGGCGCCTGCCTTCACTAGTGCAAATTATTCTTGTTTAGCTCTCCCCTGGGCCGCTTCCACCTCCCAGGGCCCGGGAAGAACTGGGAGAAACGGTGCACAGAGATCCCTTTAGTTTAATCCCCCGCCCCAGCTGCACGGCGTTACTGCGTGCTCCTCAAACAGAAGCAGTCTGCGTCGGGCCGCTGTGAGCCGAGCTTACTGCACGCTCTGTGAAATCTGCAGCTAGGAAACCCATTTGTCAGCGTGACCCTCTTTGAGGGCTCCGACTCCTGCTCATTCGGCCGCAGACCGTTGCTAAATCATGCTGCAGAGAGCGCAGAACAGTGTCCTCTAAGCTGGGTGCACTTCCTCCGGAGTCGTCTCCTCGGGCGTCCAGCGCGGAGCGGAAGCAGTCCGGGCCTCACTCGGCAAACCGGGGCGCGCAGCCGGGCCTCCTCTTCACTGAAGTCGGTTATTCGTCCGCTCAACCGGTGTTAGGAGCACAGCGCGGCAGGCTGCGCGGGCCGTGCCGACAGCGTTCACGAGCAGAGCGGCTGGACTCCGTCCGAGACGCCTGGAGTCCGAGGGGGACGATGAGCTCGGCTGGACTGCACGCGGCCGTGCGCGGAGAGGGAGCGACTGCGGACGGCTCCGCCGGGAAAGGCCTTCACCCGAGGCCTGAAGGATGCGCGGGAGGCACAAAGTGTGCGGGTGAGCGGGACAGGGGGCGTCTCCCGGCCTCCAGGCCGCGACGCTGACCGCCGCTCCGCAGAAAGTCCCCGGCGTCCCGGCGTCCGGGCCTGGACTCGAACCTGCGGAGAGCGCCCTGAGGCCGGAGCCTCCGTTTCTGCGTCGCTAGTCCGCGCCTGCCAGCCCGCCTACAGGGCGCTCGGCGCGACGACTGGGACCGGAGGACGGAAGGGACAGACTCTACTTGCGGCGGGCCCGGGCCCACGCGCCTCAAGGTGGTGCGCGCACACACACGCGCACACGCACGCACACGCGCACGCACACGCGCACACACGCACGCGGACACGCACACACGGACACACTCGCACGCACACACGGACACGCACGCGCGCACACACAAACGCGCACACGCACGCACACACGGACACACGCGCACACGCGCACGCACGCACACACACGTGCACACGCACGCACACGCGCACGCACACGCGCACGCACACGCGCACACGCACGCGCGCGCGCACACACGCGGACACACACATACACACACGCACACACTCGCACGCACACACACGCACGCACACGCGCACACACATGCACGCACACACAAACACGCGCACACACGCACATACACACCACGCACTGCAGACGCGCGTCATCGTCACAATATATGGCATGGTCACAATACACGGCAACTGTTTAAATTTCAGAAATTTATCACCGAGAGAGACACACTGCCACCTTCCCCGGAAACAGCCGCGCGGCCTGGAACACCCCGCCGTCCCCCGCGCGGCCCCGAGTCCTCTCTGGAAAGCGCGCCGCGGCGGCCGTCCGCGCG
>NW_004955429.1:22847705-22903556 GCF_000276665.1 Chinchilla lanigera
GCCTGGGGCCGGGCACGGACGCCAGCCCACCGCGTGCAGTAAACTCCTACGTGGCCCTTGAGTGCCCCTAGCAGCTCTGCAGCTCTCAGGGTGTCCCCGCGAGAGACTTCCCACGAAACGTTCAGAAAAGCCCGCTGAGCCGCGCGGTCATTAGTCACCCAGGTATTTACACTGTTTTTTCCCATTTCCTTTCTCTCTTGGCCTCCGTGGTCAGTGGTATAAAATTCCTGGGAACTCCCACCTAAATACCAGCTTCCTGTTTATGCTCCCAGCGGCTTTCATGTTTAGATGTTAAAAACGGTAACCAACAACTGCAGAGGTCTGCAGGTGAAAAGAAAAAGAAGAAGGAGAAGAAAAGTCCCCCGAAAGGAGCCGGTCGGAGGTCCGGGTTTATTTTTAATTACTTTTGTCAAAATCACGGGGGCCTGAGAAGGTAAAATGGAAATGTAATCGAATGCCTAAGATCTTGGTTCCGTGTCACTCGGCTCTTGTGTCTGCAGGAACGTGTACAATACGGTACAATAAAGTATGAATGTTTGTATTTCCAGCCGCTGAAGCCCCGCCCGACTTCCATGCGGCACGGCACTCTTTTGTTATAGAAGGTTAAAGTTCACTCATTAGCGCAACCCGCGCCCCCGTGTGTGTGCCTGGCACCTCTTCATGGCTATTCTTCATTAAGTTCTGCTGCAGAACGTTGAATTTATGTAGCCCCTGAGCTGCAGCCTCCCCGACTTGGAAAAAAAAAGCCCTAGAGGTCAATTCCTCCAGCCCTTTTCTGGTACAGAATTTCCCGTCTGGCTCCCAGGGAGTGGACAGCTGTCCTCTGATAGAATCCCTCTAGAACTGGGACCCTCCCTACTTCCGAAGATAGCATCACGTCTTGACCATCTTATTTTTTAATAAAGGTTTTCTATATATAAAACAGGGATCTGTCTCCACTTACAGAGTCATGCAGAATAAATCTAATTTCTCTTCCCTATGACATTACCCTTCAAATATTTGGAGACAGCTCTCATGTCCCCTCAGTGTCTTCTCCCGGCTAAACATCTGCAGATCCTTCAGCTATTTCTCCCGTGGGCAGAGTCTCCCACACCACCGCTGCGATATCTAGAGTTGCTCCAGCTAGCAAAAGTCCCTCTGAAGCCAAAGGCGTGATTCAGTTCATGCCGAACCCAGCTTTCGGGACAGCCCAGGAGGTTTAAAACCAAACGGAATCAGTCAGGTCCAATTCAAGTTACTCAGACAGAGCTACATTTTGGTTTTTGGAGTTAGTGCTTTTCCACTCTCAGTTAGGAAGGACAGGCCCAGCTATGCCGTGTAGAGACAAGGAAAAGCCCTACTGCGTGCCAGTCTTCCATGTTTGGAAAAGCCCTCTGAACAGGTATTATTTACAAGCCCAGAGGTCAAATAATCCACACAAGGCCAGGTCGCTAAATAGGTGACAGAGTGAGGTCTGTAACCTGCTCTTGCATTATACAAGCTCCTGCCATGAAGCCCTATGGCTGCAACTGAGGTTCTGAATTTCCTTTTCAGCATATTCTGCACTACACAGCTTTAATTCCAGGCTAGTGTATATATCATGTTTATATAGCGACAAGGACTTTTGAAATACGAGTTAAGAACTTTAGGGAGGATAAAAAAGTTCTTTTTGGAAGCAAATGAAACAGAAATTTCCAGTTAAAGCCAAAAGTCATCCTGAACATGCTTTTCTTCCAGTGGCGTTACTTAACAGCAAAGTGTTATATTACCCTTGAATTTCCTGCCTGGGCTGAGGGTAGGCCAGGCCCTTGATGCTATTTAAATGTTTCCATGTATTCCAGCTCTATCACCAGCAGGGCCACCGCCCTTTGCTCGCGCCTGCTCTCCAGCGTGTCCGTTAGTCAGGGAGGGAAGAGTATGTTTCCCAGGCACACACTGTAATTTTTTCCCAGTGTTGGTAAGCTTGCCAGAACAAAACTAAAACCACAAAAAGAAGATTTAGATCAGCCTCTTGATCGCCCTGCTGCTATTCTGCAGTTTTGGGAGGGCTAAACATCAAACACTTGCAACTGTCATCTACACATTCCTTTGCAGAGTAAAGAAGCATTGGCATGAACCCCTGCTAGACTATTTTCTGCTCCAAAATGTTGGAAACTCTTCCTCTCCAGGAAAATACTGCACAAGAGGCACCGTGAATTCATGGAGCTGGTTTTGAGGAAAGCTGTTACTCTCTGCAGTGAACCATCCTGTGCTGACATCCGGCCAGGTGGGCTCTATACCTTAGCAGGGAGGTTGCTTAGATGTTTAGTTGCTTCTGATTTGTTCGCTATGATGAACAGAGCCTGAGACACCTGAGAGATACTTTATCTTAGTATGCAATCTGCAGTAGCCCTTGAAATAACTGCCATATTGACCTGTTTGTTTTCTGCTTTATTGTTTGTACATCTGTCTATGGTCCGCTCCCGTTCTTGTGCATGACTAGTAACCTCATCCGCCTTGTTTATGACCCAGCCTGTACTAGGTCCTCAGGAAAGACTTTTTAAAATGAAAGAATATATCTTTTGTACAAACACTTTGCTCTTATATTTGTATCTTGTTATAAGTGAATTCACAGAGATAGACAGTAGAGTGGTGGGTGCCGGGGTTGGGAAGAAGGAACACCGAGGAGATGGCATTTCCTGGGGACACAAGCTCAGTCGGGGAAGACAAAATGAGCTCACCAGATGGACGGTGGTGATGGCTGGTGCATCTACTTGATGCCATCAAACTGTACTCTTAGAAATGTTAGGGTGTTTTATCAGCCTGGGAACATATAAATTGTTATGCTAACTTTACAAAAGTATATCTGAGATATACTTGTAGATAAATGCCTGGACCTGGGTATGTAAACGAATTAATTTTTAAAAAATATAAAACAAAAATAAAAATTACTTTATGTACAATTATAAAATGGTTCACATGGTCAATTTTAGCACAATAAAAATAAATTCTTTGATTTGGAACCCTCAGGCTAATGATAAATGTACGTATTTTAAATCTTGGTCTGTGTCCCTACACTTCTTTCCAGATGGTTGTCAGCACACATCCCAACCATCCGTGTGAGAGGAGGACACTTCCCAATGCCACCAAACATTTGGTTTTCTCATTCCCTTTGTTCTTTGTATTTGATAGGCAAGCACACACATGTACTTTATCCTTTTATTTGGATCATTATACTTGTATTGAAGGTGAATATCTTTTCATGTATTTATTATTTCTTATTTGTGAGGAATCTTTGTCATTTCCCACTTTTATTGGGCTATTTGTTTCTTTGGATTGATTTGTATGAGTTCTGTATAGTAAAGATGCTAACTCCTGGTCCATTCTGTCCTTTGCAAGTAACTTTTAGAGGTGGGTAGAAGAGGAAGGAAGGAAGAATGGCAGGGAGGAGCACCCTGCAGACAGTGGGCCGAGGGGCAGTGACAGCTCTGTGGCTTGCTCTTACTGGACGGGAAAGCTGTTTCTAGATCAACAAACAGTATCCACTCCTTTGTTTAATGAGCTTGTTTTGATGTGAATGTTACATACTGGGAATCAGAAGTGGGCAGGACAGACTTGATTCTTTGCCCATAAAACAAAAGAATGAAATGTTGAACCATGGCAGGTGGTATCCAGGTGTTCTGGGACAGGAGATGGTCAATATGAAGGAGCCATCATGGAAGGCCATTTTACATTTGATGTCAGAGATGACCTCTCTAAATCCATTAATTCGACTTCAATATGAACTTTTTCTTTCCATCTCAGAAATATGTGGAAAGGTTTCTACCTGTAGTTCCTACATTTGTGAGTTGTCTCATGACGAAAGAAAAAGTCACAAGGCAGTGAGTTAAAGAATCTTGAAAAATAGAGCATCGTTGCTCCCAGTCGTATTTTCCTCTTCTTTTGCCCTTTGACACCTTTTACTTGATTGCTTTTAGGCCTGGATTAATTTTGTCTGGCTGAGGCCCACGCTAATTTGCATGGCTATTCTACACACAGGTTGAAGCCATGAAGACAGCAGGCCGGCCTGAATGCACAAGCCAATTCACATCCATCAAGCGGCCCAGAGCTCAGTATACTTACTGTGGAAGAATGGAGGATAATGAAAAATCCTACCACGACCTGAAATCGTGACTCACGAGGGTTGCCCTGTGGTCAGGCCTATGGGTAAACCATTCCATCATCCTTATGTTCCACTTGTCAAACACTTGCAGATTCCGTTCTGGGCTTTGGACCTGTAATAATGGCCCTCATTGTCCCCCGAACCATAATTTAGCCTCAGATTACATAATTAATTGCGTTAGGTGGGGTGGCGTCTTTCATTTTATACTCTCATCTGTGATGTTAACATGAATCCTTGTTTTGTTTGATGATGCCGGATTTTGCGGAGCCACACCAGTTGATAAAATAATCAAGTGGTGTTGTCATATTTAACTGTTATCCTGAATGAGTAGCTAGAAGGCTTGGTTATGTCTAAATGAAAATCCAGGATGGAAGAGTCTTCTCTTTCAGTCTTGAACGTTCATTTTGTTCATTCACTCAGTAGACCCACTTTTTCTTACTTTCTTAGAATTTATTTGTGTTAGTACCTGTTTGCAGTACAGACTGATTACATTCATCACAGAGTTGGTCCATGTACGTGACGCGCCTTAATTTTTTTACTTCCCCTTCCCCTCTCCTCCCTTGCCCCTCCCTCCATCTCTTGGTCCCCTCCGTAAAAAAGATCTATCTCCCTATTTCTTATTCTGTCTTTTGTTTTGCCCTTTCAGTTATTTATAGTTTGGGTTTCTCATGTAAGAGAAAGCATGCAATTTTTAAGCTTGCATGTCTGATTTATTTCACTTAACATTATTGTCTCAAGTTGCATCCATTTTCCTACAAATGACTCACATTGATCCGTCTTTATGGCAGAGCAGTGCTCCGTTGTGTTTAAATACCACATGCTCTTCCTTCATGCATCTGTTGATGGACATTTAGGCCACTTCCAAGGTTTAACTGTTATGGTTTGTGTTGCTATAAACATGGGTATGCGTGGATCACTGTAGTACGATGAACAGACAAATATTTACTTCAGGTAGGCTTAACATGCCTTAGGAACTGTGCTAAGTTTGAGGCAAGCAACATGCTGTCTAGCCTCAAAAACTGCAGGCCCTCCTTGGGCAGAGTACAGAGGGCAGTTACATCCCAGTCATCTGGGCAACATTATAAAGACACTCAAGCCTGCCCACCTCATGCCAAGCTCACCTGAGGTCCTGGCTCTCAGGCTCAGAGTGAGGTCTACAACAGACATTTTGAAAACACTCCTGAGGGAATTCTGATTACACCCTGGGGTGATGGGCTGCAGGTGTGGGGAGCTTCCCAGAACTCTGTAGAACTCAGCCTCTTTCTGTGGGGCATCAGAACTCTCAGGCCCTCTTTGGCTGATCCTGGGCTAGCCGTAAAGCTAGGCTCCTGACCAAGGCAGCCCACCTGTTTTGGAAGGGTTGTTCCCAGTTGCGGGGTGAGGCCTGCTCTTGCTGCCGATTCCCATGCCAGCTCTGGACAGGTAGGTCTCTACTGTACTTCGTCCTGGGCTATGATGAGCTCCTCCGTCTACCCTGAGCTTACCTGGTCACCTGTCCTCCAAACCAGTGCTTTGGTTTGGCCTCACATGCTGGTGTCTGTTGGGACCCTGCAGTTCCTCCTCATGCCTGTCTGATTCCCCTTTGTTAAGTGGAGACACAGGGCACCCAGGTCACCAGTGGCAAACTCCTGGGCACCTGGGCTGAGCTCACTGCTCCTGTGGTCTGGGAGTCAACAAAGTGGTCAGAAAAGTAGCTCTTATGGAAGTGTTGCACCAAAGAAAGGAGGCAAGCAAGGGGACTCAGCTACTCAGAGGCCAGGAGAGAAGGAAAACTCAGCACAGTGTCCTAGGGAAAGAGAAAGAAACCTCTCTGTTGTCAGAGGAGGTTCCAGTTGGAGGGTGGGGGTGGGGCCAGCTCTTCTGGCCAAGTGCCCAAGGGAACAGGAAGGGACAACAGGGCATGAAAGTTCTGGCTGCTGCCCGCCATGGCCTCTCTACTTGGGCTCCACTTAAGCTGCTCTGGGTGCCATCCTCCTCCAGCTCTGGTCCAGCTCTGTCCTGTGCAGCCCATCCAGGAGTGCATGCGTCCAAGCTCTGGCAAGCTGTGCAGACACCCACGGGAACATCGCCAAATACCATTTTTGAGTGACGGCAGTATTTTGCCTCATGCAAAGCCCATGGCCGGCTTATGAGTTCTGGTTCTCCTTTTAAATTCCCAATGTCAAGTCTGATTATTTCAGATGTGATATTCGGCCTGAGTATGTTTGACATTAGTGACAAGTCAGAGAAGATATTTTCAGTATTTTACAATTATGTTTTAATGTCACATGGGTAACACCTGGCCCCCCGACTCACAACTTTTACTAAATGAACAAGCTTTATAACAAAGTACAGCCAAATGTAACCAGGACAATAAGTTAACATGTTTTTATTTTTTATCAGGTTGTGCCCATTTGTGACACCTTTTGTTGCATATAATTGCTGCACACCAGTCTTGTTAGTTCATTCCTTCGCTGTTACTGGGCCCTTGCTCCCCAGCATCACCTGCCGTGCTTCCCAAACTGGTCCCGCCCAGACCTCCCACTCATCCCTGTCATGTCCCCCTGCGGCGTAAAGACGACCAGGACCTGGTCCCTTCCCTGACCTTTCCCAGTCTGGGGAGCGTGACAGCCACACAGCAATCGTTCTGAGGTGGAAAGCTCCAGGGGCACTTGGCTGGGCTTGGAGGACACAGAGCAGCTAAGTGGGGACAGTGTGCAGAAGCAGCAAGCACAAAGCCATGGGGTCTCTAGGACAGGCTGGGTGGTAGGGGGTGGCTTCCAGGGAAGAGTGTAGGGTGGGGTGGCAGCTCTGGCCAGGCCTGGCCGGAGAGCACCAAGACCAGCTGCTGCCACTTGCGGTGACTGAGTGTGACCTTCCCGCTGTGCCACCACTCGCATGTGCCGCACTCCCGGGTCGTGCGTCCTCGTCTGCCCTCCTCCGTCTTTGGGGGTGGAGAAGGAGTTGTCGAAGGCTGTTTCTTTCTTTCTTTCTTTTAAAGTAAACCAAGCTAATCACTGCCTGAATGCCCACTCAGGTGTGTAGCAGCCCTACCAGCACATCCGTCTCCTGGCTAGCCTGGCCCCCCAGAGATGTATCTCTGAGCCCTGGGAGAGGCCTGCATACCAGTCTAAAAATAGGTAAGCAAAGGAACATAGACTCAGGATAAATGCTCTTACCAGGCCCCAGGCAAGTCAGCTGTATCAAGTTCAGGCTTCCTCCTGGCCAAGCCGCAGGGTCGTGAGAGACTTCCCATCTTGGCTTCTTGAGCTGGGAAAGGAGAGGAGGAGGTGGAGAGGCAGGATGTGGTGGACAGATTGTGTGCCGCAGGGAGGGCCCGCGGCTCCAGGCAAAAACCCTCCTACTGACTGTGAGCAGGGCTCCCCAGTTAAGCATGCACATGTGCATACACACACACACACTCACGCATACGCACGCGTGCACACGCACAGCCCTCAGACAACCCTTGCTGCAGTCTCCTTCAGTGGAACCTGGGATTGGGATAGTTCTCTTTTGGGGTGGCCAGCCGCTCTGGATGCATGGTTTCTAGGGTTTTCTGAGTATGTACAGCCAGCTGCAAGACCGCAAAGCACAATATTTACTCTGACATAAACTCTGGGTTCATGAACTATGCAACAAAACCCAGAAAGCAGCAACTTATCGGTGATAACTGTCAAATAACCTCGGCAAGCCCAGTCGTGCAGCCACCGTGGGAGTCCCTTTCCTGTCCCTATGCCCGTGTCTCCCTCCCTGTCCTTCTGTCTGTTCAGCCAGATCCTGGCAGGCGGGGCAGTTTTGTTCCAGAGCAGAAGGAGTTGGAATCAGAGTAAGTTCCAATCCTCATTCTGTTGGTTCCAGAACAGAAAAGACACTTTCCCTTTGTTTCCAACCTCTTTCCAGAGAGAGATATTTTTTTTGAAAGTTACTCTTAGGAAGATGTGACAACGTAGTCACCTCTGGATCCCGGGAAGCAGTCTGGGGGGCTCCCATTAGCAGCATAGATGAGCTGTTTTCCTAGTGTCTTAAATGTGAGCGCGCTGAGCACATTTCTGGGGAGTCACACGAGGGGACGACTTGTGTTTTGGGGTCTGACAAGGATCCTTAACAAAATACCTAATGCAGCCATTGTCAACAGTGGGGGGCTCATAAATTTCAAAACATTGAAATGTGTGAAGTTTGACCTTTCTTCTCACTCTTTCCTCACTCAGGAAGCATCTTCCTCTAAAGTAAGTTCTCCTATCTGGCTGTAGGGTAGGACCGATGAAAAAGGAAGGGAGATGGAATTATTATTTCCTGCATGACTCTTGGCTTCCAGGTCTAGAATGGCCAATGAAGGAGAATTCTAATCTGGGCAGGGCTCCTGAATCAGTTACAGGAAGCCCAGAGGTAGCACGGTATGTGGTTCAAACCAGCCTGAAGTCACATTGCCCGGGTTCCCTTGCTAGTTCTGTCGCCTATACGCGACACCGCTTTGGGAAAATTGCTTGATTTCTATGCAATTCGTTTCTTCTCTAAGACGGGGGCCCGAGTTACCTGCTGCTCAGGTTCACACGGCTGTAACGAACTAACACTCGGGCTCCTGGCAGATGCCGTCACAGAATAGTGCTCAGTGAACGCTAACTCCTCTTTCTACCGCTGTCGTCATTTGCAACTAACAGATCTGAAGACACTGCGCATTAACGAAACACCTTGACTCATTTGGAAAGATTGACCTGGCCTTGTAACCACTGTAACGAACTGTGACTTCTGCTGGTGTACATTTTTTGGAGGAAAAGGCACAAAGGGGAGTGTGGAAACGTGTTCCCAGGAGAGTGTGTGGTCTCCGAGAGCCGAGCACTGAGAGTCATTGCGCCCCGTAGAAAAACACTTTGTTCCCAGAAGGTACTTAACTCCCATTTGGATCATGTTCTTACTTGGACCTTCTCCTTTTTATTTGAGAGACTTCTTGCAGTTGATTTAGTTCAAAAGACCTGAAGTGCGGTGGAATAAATTTGCTTATGGTGATGGATGGGCATTTTGACAACCCAGAGCTTTGCTTCTAATGCATTTTTAGTAGCACTCAATATCACCAACCAATGAAATACCGCAGGACACCCTTCTGCGAGGTGCATATTTCTCTCTGGTTGCGGAGAGATTAGGTGGTCTATTTAAAACCGCCCAGAAAATGGGTGGCAGAAGGCTGAGATGCCATTAGGCCACACTTGAATGCAGAGGTAACAGGAAGGGGCTGGCTGTCCTCTGCCCACATGTCTTTAATTAGAAACAGAGGACGTCAGGACTTCTGACTCCACTGAGAAGCACAGTGAAACTTTATTAGCCCAATTAAAAATCCCTGTCACCAAAGTCTGTGCAACTGAACTTCTGGAGGGCAGATCTTGGGGTAAATATTTGTGCCGTGGCCCCTGGTGCTAATGGCGCTCGAGGTCCCTGGGGATCCCTGGAACAGCTGTGGGAAGAGGAGGGGGCGGTGGCCAGGCTCGGGCTGTGCCTTCCCCCAGGCTCGAAGGACAGTCCGAGTTTTTTTTTTATACCATCCTCCTGAGGAGGAAATTACACCATACAGTTTTCCCCAAGCCAGATGCAAAAACTAAAACCTTGAATCCAAACGTCCTCCCTCAAGTGAAAACATTCTGAGACCTCAGAAATGATCACTCACCAAACACTGTTTCCCTGACTTGTAATTTGGTCAGTTATCGCTGGTTTTAGAAAGGTTCTGGGTGGTCCCTTGTCCTCAGGGAACTCTGTAGGTTTCATGGTTTCGGTTTCCGGAGTTTTCTGCTTGCCTAGGAGTTCCAGGGAAACTGACCTTGCTGAGGAAGTCAGCTGCGGAAGGTAGCTCCACACCCAGGGAGGAAAAGCCTAATTAGGATTCCTCCCCTTCCTTAAACCCAGGAGTTGGCAGGAGCAGGCCTGGGTGGAGGTGGACACTTTCAAATTTGATCCCTCGCACACCTGCCTAAGAAGATGCTCAACTTAAAATTTCAAAACATTTTATAATGATCTGTACATTTTTTATAAGTGCCATTAGATCTCCTTCTGCCTCTTTCCGGTGTCAGAACTGCTAAGGTTCACCGTTCTCCCTCCCCGGGGACCCGGTCTGTGTTACTTGGGTGGTGTGAGCCTCTGGTTCCTGAATACCTTAATGCATTCCTCTAATTTGAAGTATGCAAACTAGGTTTCCTGCTTCACAACCGTCCCATGCAATTTGGTTGAAGAGCGGAGCACATTTCACAGCAAGAGGATGGGGACCATCCAAAGCGGATGGAAATTGCTCAAATGAACAATTTGCATTTACTGTCCTCCTGGGGGAAGGTAAATGCAGAAACATCTGCTGTGGAAGGTAAGGTCTCATCTCCGACTCCTCTAACTCTCTCAGTCCCCGTCCTGTGCAGCACAGCAGTCACAGGAGGGGTTTAACATGCCCACACGGGAAGCCTAGCGGATGGTCTGAGGTACCACACTGGGGACTGAGAGTGTGGAAGGGAAAACCAGGTCAGTTGGTGTGGAAACAAGGCGGAAGAAATTCGCGGTGACAATGGAATTGGCTGAGAGGTGTCAGCAATCACACCCGAGCAGTCCGGGGCTGTGCTCCAAGAGAGGAGGCCATGATCCTGCCTTCTGTAATAATGATAAACACAGAAAGCGTAGCCTGGGGCTATAAGTGCCCAGAAATCTTTTCATACCTTCCCGACCTGGCCAAGCACTTCCCTTTCCAAAGCGGGGAACAACTGTGTCCATGGAAATGAATCAAGCAGAGGACAGTTGAGATGCCAAGCGGAGAACCACCTCTCTGAGTCCGCAGATCCAGCCCTCGTTCTCTGACCTGGGGGAGCCTGTGTGGGTATCAGACACGTGTCCCCCTCACCGCAGCATGGAGATTGTGGGACCATCAGGCAACACCAGGTCCTAGTTCTCATTCAGTTAAGGCCGCTTTTTCATCAAGTGTCTCTCTCCAAAGTCAGTTTTCTTCTTTGCTTTCAGGGTTGTTGTTTTTTTCTGATTTCATTATTGTCCCAAGTTTAACATCAAGAGTGGCTGGAAGGGAATGAAGACAGTGTCTGCGCGTATGTGAAGCTGAACAGAGAGAAGTTGTCCCTTACGGATCACAGTGATACTCACCCACAGAAATGATTCTTCTAAATCCAAACCATTTTTATGGCATTCTTCAGCCTCCCAGGTCAGTGGATATAACTGTTTCAAAGTTGTTCAGCTGTGACCTTGATTCATCTCATTGTCTCTAACTAGGCCGCTCTTTAAGTGCGGTTGGGTTCTACTGGCCAAAGATCTTAGAAGTAAGTCCTGAGCTCAGACCCGTCACTCATCCCTCTTTCCTGCCCTTAAGGCGGGATCTTATCGTTGTTGGTCTTGGCACATTCTTACATCCTGCGTGTACGGGCCCCAGACGAAACCCCCGACTGTGACCAGCTGGGTGGATGTCACCAGGGAAAACCTCTCATCACACAAGTCACTTCCTCTCTCAGGCTGCAGCCCCCAGGCTGGGTCATCCAGGGGTAGGGAAAGTAGGCCAGTTTAGGCTGGAGAAGGAGATTGTGCAGCTTATTTAGATGTGTGTGTGTGTGTGTGTGTGTGTGTGTGTGTGTGTGTGATCCATTCTGAGACTGATACTACATCTTAGTTAAGGGAGACTTTGGAACTGTCTCTATTTCCCTTCTATTTCTGAAGGTCACATTGCTGTGATCGAAGCCACACAATTCACCAAAATTAACACTGATGATTTAGCTTTTCACATACAATTTCGTTTGCTAAGAATCAGCATATTTCTATTTTCTGTCTCCAGATATTGCCAATTATATGTGCCAGGGTTTGGATATAGCAGGGCCAAGCTTGGATGCCATCTGCACGCAGAGACATTCCTCACACGTCCTGCTCCGCAAGGTTGTTGCCTGAAATCCTTAGACAGAAAGTTTAGTTTAGTGTCACCGTCTGACATAAGGCCTCTATGCCAAATCGGTGGGACAAGGTGATCACTGAACATCTCCTGCGAAGGTGTCAGCAGAGTGTACAAATGCTTGTCTGAGGCTAAACTTTACAGGTAGTTGGTGGTGGGACAGGAAGGGTGGTTAAAAGTAGAAGGTCCGTGGGCCACTGAATGGATGAGGACGTCTGGAATTGCACAAAAAGAGACAAGCAGGGAAAATGAAGGCGCCTTCGCCCTCTCTGCAAGCTGCCCGGTCTATCCGTGGATGACGCAGTCATGGGAAGAGCAGGCCTGCGAGCCAAGCCCCTTGGTGGGGGAATGCTGTCTGTCTTCTCTCAGACAACACTGGCAGTGGCTCACTCTTTGGAGCTTCCTTGGCCACCAAGCCCAGCAGCACAGAAAGCTGGGTCTGTGTTCACTTTACTGTGTTCTGATGCACCGCAGAGCCAGGACTTGGTTGTGAGGTCCAGCCCTCATTTACCCGAGGAGAGAAGTAGGGACTCAGCCCTGTGGTTTCCAGTCTTTTGCTCGTGGTGCACATCCCAGGGCAGAAGTCTCTAAGCCCTTGCTGCAGGTCTCCAAGTGGGGAGCCACGATACCAAGGCAGAGTCTGCTCTTGACCCACTCACCCTTCGGGTTCTTCAAAAGCCAAACTAGCTTTTAAGAGATTCTAAGAAGAGGAAGTTTTCAGGAAAAGTGCTCTTAGAAGACCAAGCAAACTCCCTGCTCCTTTCTTTACCACTTGTTCTCCTTCCTGACCCAACCAGCAACTCTTCCCCAAGTCAGCTCCTTCCTTGACAGCCCGGTGAGAAGCGAGCAGAAAGGGCTCATGACGGCTTCTGAACCGTCTCTCCCAAAACTACGGGAAGAGCGTACAGCATGTAAATGTAACGGCAACTTGAAAGGGCCGGGGATCACCTTGGTCAGGGCCTGTTTGGAGAGACTGACAGTGGCTGGATGACCTTTCATCTTGACAAAACTGGAAGAGTAGTCACAGTGTCCTGCAATCACTGGCTGTATTTTTGCTATTGTGCATATTAATATCGTAAGTAGTATTTGGTTTCACTATCAGCATTTGTTTCAACATAATAAAAGCATTGCATTTCCTCAAAAATTTGACAGTCATATTCATATTTATGATCTGACTTTGAGAACCTTTATTCTTTTATACTTCTACCTTTTTTTAAAAGTCATATGAAAAGAAAATGAAGATTACTCATTTGACTGAAATCATGTTAGAAACGTTTCTGAATATATTTCCTAATGTTTCCTGATTGATTGCCTGGGAAATAAATAACCCCAAATGATACCATTATATTTATATTTCTACATCAGGAATATTTCCTTTATTGCTCTGGTTCTGAAACAGATTCCCAAGAAAGTGCATAAAATATCAAAATAGCAATTTCGATATCTGCCAACCCTGAACACTTGGGTCTCAGCACGAAAATGTGTAACTAGTGAGCAAGCTGCCTGTTTGTCAAATATAAATGTGGCAAATTCTAAGGTGGCTCCTCTTCAACGAAATTGTCTCAGCATGCTTAGCAGCAGGGAGAGTGTTTGCTGTGGAACACAGGCAAAAAACCAATCTTTATATTACATTTCCAGGAGGGTATTATATTAAGTTCCACAGAGAAATGATGAGATATTCCTGGCAAAATGGCACATTTCCTTTCAGAATCACCGACTCCATTTAAATGTGATCAGATCTTTAGAGCACGTCGGTAATGTTCTGCCGGGTCACAGCCTTCTCTCTGCCTCCTCGCCGGGTCCTCTTCCCTAACCGAGGGGATGTTAATGAATTCTGAAACATGACTCCCAGCTCGGCTTTCCACGCAGCTGACCTCCTCCAGACGCACTCTGACTCCACGTACATGCTCTTCGAGAGACACAATTTTGTCTTGTCTGGAGAGCAATGTAATTAGGAAGCAATTTAGCCCACACACGCAGCCTCCGTGGTCACTTGGCCTACCTCCGCCTGTGCCTGACGGGGCTGGTTTTGTTCTGCCTTGGCTGCCCTCCGAGATGTGCAGCAGCTCACTGGTCCCCATCCTCACCCACTTGCAGCCCCGGCTTGGCCAGCCTCCGAGGAGGGTGTCAGGGGCTGCCTGTTTGGAAGCCTGGGGGGCCGCCCTGGAGCCCGGCGTCCGCCCCGAGTCCCGCATGACCTCCGGGCATGGGCTGTGACGCCTCTGCGAAAGAGACCAAGGGGCCTGGCACAGCTGCAGACCCACACTGTCTGTCTCGTTTCCTTGACTTTATTTACTGCGCGCCTGTAGTTCAGAGAGCGTCAGAGCCCTATTCATCTCCCTCATTACACTGCTCCCGTGCTTTCCCTCCTGGAATCGCTGTCCCTCAGGCTCCATTTGGAAGCCATCTTTAATTCATTCCCTTTTACTGATAAGTTGCCGTATTCCATGAATTTGGGCTGCTCATTTATGTGTGCAATACCCTAGTTAGGGCCTCCCACCCAAACCGCAGTGACAGCTCCCCAGCTGTTTGCTCTGCACTCAGTCTCACTTTCTCTGACCCTTGCATCGCCATATGATCAGAGCACTTTTCCAAATGCATATCACTGGTGGTTTTATAAAGTCATCGTCCTGCTCAGAGATCTCCAGTGGTGTTTCAAGGCCCAGAGTTTCCGTAGCTGGTCTTCTGGCCCCCTGTCAGTTCTTATAAATAAAGTTTTATTAGAACATAGTCATGGCCATCTGTTTATGGATTGTTTTTAGCTGCATTTATGTTATGGTGGCAGGGTAGAGTCATTTAGACAGAGACCACATGGCTTGCAAAGCCTAAAATACGTATTATTTGGTTCATTGTGGAAAGCATTTGCCAATCCCTGCACTAAAATATGGTTTGTAATTTCCTATTTAGTTTAATTTCCTTATAGTCTGGGTTTTCTTGCATTAGTGCCTTGACTTATCTGAGTCCACTTCCTCCAGAACCACCTCAAGACCGCTGTCTTCCTGGAGGCTTACAGACTCCCATATCAACGTGATCTCCCTCCTGTCACCCACCACACTTTGCCGTGGCACTTACTATTACTTCTGTTGGAATAGTAATGTGTATCCCGTTGCGTCCTCTGTTGCTCCAGTGAAGTCTTAAACTCCTACAGAGCAGAAGCTATGCCTTCCGCACCATTAACACCCCCCAGATGCCTGAACATAGTCATTCACTGATAGCTGGAGACTTACTGGACTCACAAAAAGGGAATCTTTTCTTCCAGTGGCTTCCAGAATAAACAGTCAACATCCCCTTCTATTAAAGACAAGATGGGAAAATGAACACAAACTATGCTCCTTCAAAATAGTTAAGGATTTGCTGTGTTTCTTGTTTTGTTTGGATAAGTGGTTGAGGAAGTCCCCAACTCCTGTATAAGAGTCTGTCCAGGAAAGAGACAGAATTAGAACAGCAAGAATGAACAGTGGGTGGGGCTGGGCCCCCCCACCCGTCAGCAGTCTTCTGGAGGGAGCCATTTCACCAGGCTGGCCAAAGGAGTGAGTAGGGGGTGCTCGTGAGCCTTCACAGGAGGGCTTCAAGTCTCCTCTGATGAAGACAGCATGGAACCTCATGCACACGGGTCTGGTGAGCAGAAAATCTGAGCCAGAAATTATATGAATGAGAGAAATTTGAATCTCTGAAATAGCTCTGTGATAGACAAGTTCTACAGTTTGGATAGGTGTCCCTGAGGGCCCATGTATTAAAGTCCTGGTCTCCAGCCTGGAGCCCTATCAGGAAGTGGTAGAATATAGAGAGGACCTAACAAAAGGAAGGTAGGCCTTCAGGGGAATGCTCTTAAGGGGATTTGACACTCTGGCCAATTTCTTCCTTTCTTTCTGCTTCCTGACTTTCATGAGGTGAGCAGTTTCCTCTGCCACTTGCCTCCCACAATGTGGCCTTCTCCCCATAGGCCCAACAGCAGCAGAACAGTGACTGTGTATTGAAAACTTGAGCCATGAGCCAAATAAACCTTCATGCGTTTTAAATTGGTTGTCTCAGGTATTTTGTTATAGTAATAGAAAGCTGACTAATGCAAGAACTGTGTTAGCTTTCTGTGGCTACTGTAACAAATTACCCAAAGCCAGGTGATTTAACACACATTTCTTCTCTCACGGATCTAGGGAAGTAGTTTCCTGGGCTAACGCTAAGATGCCAGCAGGGCCATGCTCCGTCGGGAGGCTCCAAGGTAGGCTCTCTTTCCTTTCCTGTCCCAGCTTCTAGTGGCTGGCAGCAACCTTCAGCTCAGGGAAACCGCACTCCAATCTCTGCTTCCATTAGCACATTGTCTTCTTCCTTTTATCTGTGTCAGATCTGGTCTTCTCTTTTTAAATTTTTTTGTTTCCTTTTTAAAATTTTTTTTATCAGTTTATATTTGTGATACATAATAAACACATTTATTATAAGGAATTGTTGTCTATATGTATATTATCTCAGACTGACCCAGGACAACTTCCCATCCCACTGTAAGATTCCTATTGCAGTTTCATCTACAACATTCTTTTTAGCTATAAAAAGTAACTGCAGGAGACTTAATATTTGTTTCCTCCTAAAATTTATATTTAAATAATAGGATTTGTTGCATATAACCTGATGTTTTTATATTCATTCATATTGTGAAGTGATTTCTGTTGTCAAGCTAATTTACATGTCCATCACCTCACAGTTATAAATATTTTTGTGTGTGGTGAGAACACAAAATCTACTTTCAGCATATTTCAAGTGTAAAATATAATACATTAAATCTCCAAAATTTACTTATCCAACGTAAAATTAAAGTTTGCAGCCTTTATCTCTGCATTCCTGCATCCCCATCTCCAGCCCCTTGGCAACAACTATTCTGTTCTCTGCTTCTACAAATTTGACTTTTCTAGATTCCCCATACAAATGAGATCATAAAGTGTCCTTCTGTGTCTGGTTTATTGAACTTGGCAAAATGTCCTTGAGGATCATTCATGCTGTTAGAAATGGAAGAATTTCCTTCTTAGGGACTGAACAATATTCCATTACATGTGAATATGCAGTTTGTGTATCAGTTTCTCATCTACTGACAGGTGTTTTTCTATAGCTTGGATATTGCAAATAGGGCCTTAGTGAACCTGAATGTGCAGGTATCTCTTCAAGATAATGATTTCTTCTCTTACAGCTTTGTAAAATAATTTGAAATCAGAAAGTGTAGTAACTTGAACCCTCTTTCACAGACAGCTTTAGTTCTCCAGTCTTTGCGGTTTCATTGAGTTCCAGGATTATGTTTTCTCTTTCTTAGAAAAATGCACCATAATTATGACAGGAATTTGACACAATCTCTGGATTGCCTCAATTTTATAAACATTTTAATAATATTCTTCTAATCCATGAACATTGATATCTTTCCATTTATTTGTGTTTTCTTCAATTTCTCTTATCAATATCTTATAGTCCTCAGTGTAACAGATTTTCCCATCCTTAGTTAAATTTTTTCTTAAGATTTTTGGATGCTATTATAAAGGGGACTGCTGTCTTAATTTCATTTTCAGATAGTTCATTGTTGGTTAAAGAAATGCTACTGATTTTTGTGTGTTGATTTTGTATCCTGTAACTTTACTGAATTAATTTACTCATTCCAACAGTTTTTATGGAATCTACAGTTTTCTACCTGCAAGATCATACCACTTATAAACAGAGATAATTTTATTTCTTTTACCTGGGTATCGTTAACTTCTTTTTTCTTGTCTGAACACTCTGGGTAGAACTTCCAGCACTATATTGAGTAGAACTGAGAGTGGGCCTCCTGGCCTTGTACTGGATATTATAGAGAAAGGTTTCGGTAACACCACTCCCCTCATGAGTATGACTTTAGCTATGAACTTTGCATAAGTGTTTTTATTGTACTATGTTGTAGTAGATTCATTCTATTTGCTTGAGAATTTTTCTCAGAACAGGTGCTGAACTTTGTCAAATGCTTTTTTCTAGGTCTATCAAGATTATCATTTTTATTTCATTCTGTTAAAGTGTTGTATCACATTTATTAATTTGCAAATAATGACCCAATTTTGTTTCCCAAACATAAATCCCACTTGGTCATGGTGTATAATTTTTTTGATGAGCAGCTGAATTATTTTGTTAGCTATTTGGCTTGCTGGCTTTAAGGACTTACATCTATGTTTATTAAATATATCGACCAGTCTTGCGGTACTTTCTGTTTGTTTGTTCTATTAGTACACGTTTGCAGCACGCACATTTTACAGATCATCCTGGGGAGCTGGTACGTGTGCATAACAGAGTTTGTGAGGTTTCCAATCCCGTAAGTTTTTGAAGTTTAAGATCAGATTCTCTTTTGAATGTTTGGCAGAACTCATCAGTGAAGACATCTTTAGGACCTGGATTTTTCTTTGCTGTGAAGTTTTTGATAACTGATCCAACTTCCCATTTGTTACTGACGACTCATGCTTTCCATTTTTTCTTGACTCAGTCTAGGCAGGTTGTATTTTTCTGAGAATCCGGCCATTTCTTCTAAGTTATTGAATTTTTTTGGCTCCTAATTCTTCAAAAAATCCCTTGGAATTAAATTTGGCCTAAACCTGCCTCCATACATTTTTAAAGTTTGACCTAACACTTTCTCCCTACATACCATTGTGAACTACAGCCTAACCTGATTTGTAGGCACACTTTTGAAACAAAGACCCAAGTCTTAACCAGTCATAGCTACAGAACTTCTAACCAATCAGATGCCAAAAGTTACCAAAACATGCAAGAAAATGCTGACCACAGCCCATCAGGGTATTTTTTTATGTCACATTCTTTTCTCCCACTGTAAAGACATGTGGTGTGGTGGAAAATTCTAAACCATTTTCAAGCTGGACTAATATGTGATTTATAAATTGGTTCTTTATGCAAGCTCTTTTAGGTTTAATTTGTGTAAATTTTTCTTTTTAGCTCTATTATGGTACTTTTTATTTCTGAAGCATCCAGTATAATGTCTTAACTCTTGATGATATGATTAAAATTTTTCATGGTGTATTTGTTCTTCTTTTGGGTGCTCCTGTTGGGAAATTTCTGAACTTTTATGGTTTTAGAAGTCAATGCCTCTCCCAAAATTTGCAAAGTTTTCAGTCATTATTCATTTAAATATTATTATTGTTGTTTTCAAAATTTTATTTTAAAGAAAAAAACCCACAGAAAATAAAAAAACAAAATGCCAACATGATATGATAGGAGGGTAAAAATGGTTAATACATTGTGTATTGTTATCTTTAAATAGTTACTCAGAGTACAAGATATCAGCATTTAATTAAACAATGTAAGCACAAACCTATCTTTTCAATGAGCTAAGAGAAATTAATAGTATAGCTATCTTAACTATTATCTATCATCTATCATCTATCTATTTCATTTTCCTTTTGCTTTTCCCTTCCTTCTTTTCTTCATTTCCCCAACCCAATTTCTCTTTCCTTTTGAAGTTTCTTCCCATTTTACAATATCTATTATACATTTTGGATCTTATTTACTCTTTCAGCTTCTCACACGAGGGAGACAATATGATGTTTACACATTTGCATCTGGTTTATTTCATTTATGAGTATGGTCTTGACTAGCATCCATTTACCTATAAATAAAGTGTATATCCCCAGTTTATCCTTCTTTATAGCTGAGTAATACTCCACTATGTAAAAAGACCACATCTTTTTTATCCATTCCTCGGTTGATGGGCATTAGGGTTGTTTCCAAGATTTAGCTATTACAACTTGTGCTACTATAAACATGGGTGCACATATATCACTGTGGTATGATGTTTTAATTCTTCTGGGAAGATATCAGGAAGGAGAATAACTGGGTCAAATGGGACTTCCAATCTTAGTTTTTGAGGAATTTCTACACTGATTTCCACTGTAGTTGCACCAGTCTACACTACCAACAACAGAGAAGGATTCTGTTTTCCCCACAGTTTCTCCAGCATTTATATTGGTTGATTTCTTAATGACAGCTGTTCTTTCTGGGGTGAGATGGAATCTCAGTGTTGTTTTAATTTGTATCTCTTGAATGACCAGTGATGTTGAACATTTTTTCATATATTTATTCACTGGTTGTATTTCTTCATCTGAGAAGTGTGTATTCATCTCAGATGCCCATTTTTGGATGGGTCTTTAAATTTAGGAGGTTGAATTTTTTGAGTTCTTTTTACATTCTAGATAGTAATCCTTTATCTGAGGAGCAGCCGTCAAACATTTTTTCCCACATTGTGAGTTGTAGTCTCTTCATTCTGTTTGTGGTTTCTCTTGCTGTTCCAAAGCTTTTTAGTCAGATGAGATCCCAGTGTGTTGATTCTTTGTCATAGTTCCTGCACACTCAGGGTTTTATTCACACAGTCATTGCCTACCCTAGTCCAGCAGACATAATATTTCTCTCTTAATATTTAGATCTTTGATCCGTTTTGAGTTTAGTTTAGCACATGGTGAAAGATATGGGTCCAATTTTAATCTTCAGCATGAGCAGAGCCAGGTTTTCTTTTTTTTCTGGTACCGGGAATCGAACTCATGATCTTGTGCTTGCCAGGCAGGTGCTGTGCCACTGAGCTAAATCCCCAACCCCAAAGCCAGGTTTTCCAGAACTATTTATTAAAGAAGCTATCTGTCTTCCAGTGATGTATTTGGCACCTTTGTCAAAAATAAGATGGTTGACTATGTCTGGAGTTGTTTCTGCATCTTCTAGTCCATTCCATTGATCTTTGGGTATTTTTTTTGCCAGTACCATGCTGTTTTTATCACAGTAGCTTTATAGTATAATTTCAGGTCAGAGAGCATGATGCCCTTGCCTTGCCTTTGTTGAACAGAAATGCCTTCGCTATTTTAGAGCTCTTCTGGTTCCAAATGAATTTTAAGATTGTTTTTTCTAACTCTGTAAGACATGCTATTAGAATTTTTATTGGAATTGCATGAAATATGTGTAACAGTTTTGGAAATATGGCCATTTTCATTATATTGGTTCTTCCTACCCAAGAGCAAGGGATATCTTTCCATTTTATGATATCTGCTTCAATCTCCTTTTTCAGAGTACTGTAGTTTTCCATGTAGAGGTCTTTTACATCCTTCATTAAATTCATTCCTATATATTTCATGTTTTTGGATGCTATTGTGAAAGGTGTTGTTTCCTTAGTTTGTCTGTCAGTGAGTTTCTTATCTGTGTTCAGGAAAGCTATTGATTTTTAAGTGCTGACTTTGCATCCAGCTATGCTACTGAATTTGCTTATTAAACCTAGCAGTTTCTTAGCTGAGTTTTTAGGATCTTCTATGTAGAGTATTATATCATCAGCGAATAGTAATAATTTAACTTCTTCCTTTCCTATTGTTATTCCTTTATTTCTGTCTCTTGTCTAATTGCTCTGGCTAAAAGTTTCCAGGGCTATTTTGAATAAGAGTGGAGACAGTGGACATCCTTGTCTTATTCTTGATTTTAGAGTGAAAGCTTTCAGTTTTTGTGCACTTAGTATGATGTTGACTGTTGGCTTGACATAAATGGCTTTCATTAGATTGAGATAAAGACCGTCTATTATAATTTTTGGTGGGGTTTTTATCATGAATAGATGCTGGACTTTGTCAAAAGATTTTTCTGCATCTATTGAGAAGTGATCTGATTTTGTCTTTGGCTCTGTTAATGTGGTGTACTACCTTTATTGATTTATGTATGTTGAACCATCTCCACATCTCCAAGATGAATCCCCTTTGGTCATGATGTATAATCTTCTTGATGAATTGCTACATTCTGTTTGCCAGTATCTTATTGAGGATTTTTTCATCTTTGTTCATTGGGGACTTTGGCCTGTAGTTTACTTTCTTAGTTGGGTCCTTCTCTGGTTTTAATATCAGGGTAATGCTTGCTTCAAGGAATGAATTTGGGAGTATTGCTTCCTTTTCAACTTCACTGAAAAGTTTGAGAAGGAGTGGTATTAGGTCTTCTCTAAGTTTCTTGTAGAATTCAGCAGTGAATCTATCAAGGCTCAGGCTTTTTTTGTTGGAAAGTTTTTAATTACATATTTGATTTCATTGATTAATTTATCTAAGATTTTTATATCTTTTTGATTCATCTTTGGTAATTCCTATGCATGTAGGAATCTGTTCATTTCTTCTGCATTTTCCACATTATTAGAATACAAGTTTTTGAAGTAGGTATAGATGATCTTCTGGATTTCTGCAGGGTCCATTGTGATTTCATCCTTTTCATTTTTAATTGCATGGATTAGAGTCTTTTCTTTCCCTTTTTTGATAAGATTGGATAAGGGTTTGTCAATTTTATTTAATCTTTCAAAGAACTAACTTCTTGATCCATTGATTTTTCATAATTTTTGTTAGTTTCCAATGCATTAATGTCTCCTCTGATCTTTATGATTTCCTTCTCATATGAGCTTTTGGCTTAGCCTGCACTTCTTTTTCCAGAAGTTTGAGGTTCAACATTATTGTTTATTATTGCTTGCTCTATTTTCCTGATATAGGAAGTCACTTCTATGAATTTCCTTCTTAGGACTGCTTTCACTGTGTCCCATAAGTTCTGGTATGTTGTATTGTCATTATCATTTAATTGTAGAAATTATCTAATTTCCTTTTTAATTTTATCTGTGACCCACTGGTTGTTTAGGAGGGTGTTATTCATTTTTCCATATGGTTATGAAGTTCTTGTGGCTTATTCTGGTATTGATTTCCAATTTCATTGCATTATGGTCTAATAATATGCATGGGATAATTTTGATTCCTTTGCATTTAAGCATGTTCTATGGAATATTATGTGGTCTATTTTGGAGAAATTCCTATGTGCAGCTGAGAAGAATGTGTATCCTGATGTGGGGTGGAACATTCTGTAGACATCTATTAGTCCATTTGTTCAAAAGTTTAGTTCAATTCTAGTGTTCTATTGTTGATTTTTTTATCTAGTTGATCTGTCTTTTTGTGACAGTGGAGTATAAAATCCCTCATTACAATTGTATTCATGATTATCTGATTTTTCATTTCCATTAATATTTGTTTTATATAGTTGGGTGCACTGGTATTTGTTTCATATATATTTATAACTGTTATCTTTTCCTCTGTGATTGTTCCCTTTACAAGGATGTGGTGACCTTCTGTGTCATTCTTAATCACTCCTGGCTTTAAAATTCCTTTTGTCTGCAAATGGAATAGCTAGTCCTGCTTTTTTCTGGGTTCCTGTCACATGGAATATTGTTTTCCATCCCTTGACTTTCAGTCTATGAATTTTTTTTTAATTAAATGTATTTCTTGCATGCAGCATATTAGTGAATCTTGCTTCTTGATCCATTCTGCCAGTCTGTTTCCTTTGATTAGTGAATTGAGGCCATTCACATTGATGGCTACAACTGACATGTATTGACCTATCTTTGCCTTGTTACTTTCCTGTTATTGGCTCCCCCTCTTTTTTTCTTCTCACTCTGTTTAACTGTTTTCCTTTCCCTGTGGATTCCTTCTGTTGGGGTTCATGGAGTTGTAGCCCTTGTTACCTCTTTCTAGAATGCCCTTCAAGACATTGTGGAGTGCTGGTTTGGTGATCATCAATTTCCTTAGATGTTCTTTGTCATGGAAGTGTCTTATTTCTCCATTGGTTTTGAAAGACAGTTTTATGGGGTACATCCATCTGGGTTGAAGGTTGTTTTCCTTTAGAACTTGAAATGCTTCACTCTAAGCTCTCATGGACTTGAGGGTTTGTGCTGAGAAGTCAGTTGTGATTCTGATGGGCTTTCCTTTACAGGTGATTTGTTTCTTTTCCCTAACAGCTTTTAAGATTCTATTCTTGTGTTGAATTTTGGGAATCTTGACTATGATAAGCCTGCCTGTAGATTTTTTTTAATCATGGCTAATTGGAGTTCTATGTGTCTCACTTTTCTGCTTGTCAGATTCTTCGTCTCTACCAGGAAAGTTTTCTGCTATGACCTCCATGCACAGTTTTTTAAATATCATTTGTAGTATCCCCTGCTTTTTCATTGATGTCAACTAATCTTACTCTTCTTTGCATCATCTAACTGATGCTACATTGATTTCTCATAGTCCCTTGCTATTTTTAAGAAATCTTTCTTTTCATGATTGCTAACCACAAGCCTGTCTTCTGTATCTGAGATCCTGTCCTCACATTGGCTTAGTCTGCTGTGAATGAATACTTTCAACGGAGTTTTTATTCTCCTGAATATCTGCTTGAATCTGCCTTCTGGATGCCATTTCTTTCCTATGCTGAGCATTCATGGCTTCCTTAATTTTCTTAAATTCCTCTATTCTTCTGTCTGTATCTGCTCTAGAATCACTAAAAATAACTTTCATTGTGGACACCATCTTGAGTTATCTGAGAAATTATTTCTGATATGATTTTTTTCTAGAGTCTCATTCAATTGCTTTGTTGTTACTACTTCAGAGAGGCCAGGTGGGTGGCTTTTGCATTGTCTCAACTCATTGCCCCTGGGTTTGCCTTTGGTGAACTGCATGTCTGGAGTTGCATTTTGTTTAAATGTCCTCTCATGTTCATTTTCTTTTTTTAGTTTAATTCCTGGGGTGATGTTTTTAAGTTGTGTATTGTTTTTGCTTTATTTCTAGTATTTAGAACCCTTAGCAAATGACTTCTAGTCAATCTCCTTCTTAGATTACCAGGAGAAATAGCTGTTTAGCACAATTATGTCACTTTTGGCTATAGCAGTACCAATGACAATAGCATAAAACACAGCCTAGAAAATTACAAACTGAAGTAACCATTAATTTGCCACCTTTAACCATAGGAACTAGATTTGTGTTTATATAGAAAAATCTAAAACAAACCAAAAAATTGTATGAAGTATACAAGTCCTTAATATGTCAATTTTGCCCTCAGGGGTTAAAATTTAAAATGGGTTAGGGAGAAAACAGAGAAGTGGAAGAAGAGGAAGAGATTAGAAGTACGAGTGGAGGACAAAGGGAGATCAAGCTAACTTTGGGAAACTGGTACAGAAGACTGGAGAGAAAGAAAGAAGAACTGAAAAAGAATAACAGAACAGAATCACAACCACAAAGAGGCTAGAAACCACATTCACATTCATATAAAAACAAGTTTAAACAGTGAGGGAGAAAAAGCCAAAAACATAAAACAAACAAACAAACAAACAAACAAACAAAAACCAAAAGCAAAACTACAAAAAAAAAAAAAATGAGGGAGAGAGAGGAAAAAAGTCTGCTGTACTAGTAGACAATGTATGGAGACAGAGTCCAGATCTGTGCTGATTTATCTCATCAAGCCAGCAGTAGCTCTTTGATGGGGTAATGAATAGTCTTAGCAACCCTGCAGCAGTCAGAGCACTTTCCATGGGGTTGAGCCCAGCTGTGAACTGCTAGATGGAGCTGGGAGCTACTCTGAGTGCTGTGCTCATCCAACCCCTACTCCAGAAAGGTTTCTGGCCAATCAATCTCTCATGTGGGACAACTGAGCTCTCAGCACTCCTTACCAGATAGCACTGTCCCCATCTGCTGCTGTGCTCCACTGCTGCATGTCTCTATGGAGGCCTTTGTGGTTGCCTCTGCTTGCTGTGTGTCTGCAGGTCTGAATCACTCCTCTCATCAGTGTACCCCCTCTCAGGGAAAAGGTGCCACTGGGCACCTCCTCCTTCCTTGAAGTTTCTCTCTTTACTCTTTCCATGGCTTCAATTCACACCTCAGTTCCTTCCTGGGCCCAGGGGGACTCACTTCCCTCCTTTTTGTCTTCTCCCTGTTGCAATATTCCAGTACCTGGATGATAAGACTTAGAGAGGCTCTTTTTCTGCTGCTTACCACTCCACTATCTTCTCAGTTTCTCTAAATATTATTATTTTATGTCCTTTTTCTCTTGCTTCTAAAAATTGTATGAGTCTATTGGTCTTCTTGACAGTGTTTATTAAACTACAAAGATTTGTTTGCTCTTTTTCATTCTTTTATTTCCTCTGCATAATTTCTTTTGTGTTTAAATCATCATTCTTTATTCTGCTTGATTGAATCAGCTGATAAAACTTTCTATTATATTTTTCATTTCAGTCACTGTATTCTTTAGTTCTAGAGTATTTATTTGACTCTTTTTATAAGTTTTTTTAATGAGCTGTTCTTATTTTCTGTGCATTTCAAGAAGCAATCAGCTTTTAAATATTTTTTAGACTGGTTTAGGTAGAAAAATACATCCTCTGTGATGGACACAGGGACACCATCTCGGTGAGACTGGCTTCAGATTGGGATGAATGTTTGGGGCTGAAGTCTAAACCAATTACACATTGTAAAACCTGATAAATATCACAAACATTATGTGATCCAGAAACAGTTATGATATGACAGGGTCCCTCTAAGGTCCAAACCTTGGTTCTCAGAGTGGTATTTTTGGAAGGAATTGTAGGACTCCAGTCCCTCTTTCTCTCTCCCTCTCCCAATCCTCTTAGAAAGAGCATCTCAAATTCCTCAAAGACCCCCCCCCCAACCCAAGGCCTTACTTCTTAAAGTTTCTACCAGCTTCAAATATCTCCAGGCTGGAGACCAAGCATCAAACACATAGGCCTTTGAAGGACACACAAGATCCCAACCCTAACAGATCCATTTACATCTCCTGTATGTCATAATGCTGGTTAGCTTCCATATTGTATGGTGGGAGTATTCATGGACACATTCTCAAAATGCAGTGACTATTGATTGTTTAGCTATGCTCGAAAGAAAGTACAGTCTGCCTCTTCTAGGCCCCTGAATTAAAATTAAGCATATTTTAACATATCTTAGCTAAAATATCTTATTTTAAAAAAATAAAAAAACCCACGTGATTATATGTGACTGTAACAGCTGTTCCTAGAACCTTGGAAAGGGTCAGGTAAGTGAGTGCCCCTGAAGCACAAGGCTCATGAGCTTCGTGGCCAGTTTATCCCTGTATTTAGGAGTTATCAGGTGTGAACCGTGTAGTGACTGAACAGGAGAGAGAGCTAATGGGCCTATCCCCTGCAGAGGGAAGAGTATTCAGTGCCAGTAAGGTCACTCGGTTTACCATCCTGCAGCTTGGCAAAAGTCTTCTAAATTTTTGGCTCAATCTATGTTTTTTAAACCTTATGGGAAACAAGTTTCCAGCTTCTCAAACAGCTAAACACTGAATTACTATATGATCCAGAAATTACAATCCTGAACATATACCAAAGGAACAGAGAGCAGTGGCTTGAATAGACGCATGCAAGCCAATGCTCAGAGCAGCATTATTCACAATAGTCAAAAGAAGAAAACAGCCCATCCCTGAGAAATAAAAGGAACCTATTATCGACCATGTGTCTATCAACAGATGAATGGGTAAACATACGTGGTATAATCACGTGAAGGACTATTACTCAGCCATAAAAGGGATAAAGTTCTGATACATGGTACAACATGGGTAAACACGGAGAAGAAATTATGCTGAATAAGAGAAACCAAACACAAGAAAACAAATACTTTATGGTTCCACCTACATGCACTATTTATAATAGGAAACTCACAGAGGTAGAAAGCAGATTAGAGAGGGAGAAGAAATGAGGGATTATTGTTTAGTGTATCAAGTTTCTGTTTGGGGTGATGGAAAGGTTTTGAAAATAGATAGTGACCATGTTTGCAAAACATCAGGAATGTAAATAACATAATTGAGCTGTATGCTTAGAAATTGTTAAAACTGTAAATATCTGTTATGGATATTTTACCACAAGAAAATAACATCAAAATAAGAGCAAGACAAGCTTGAGCATTTGAAATGAATTTTTCTCAAAATAAAGTTATTCATGTATAAAAATATCTTCCTGGTTTTTTTATGTGAAAATATTTTAAAATGATCTCTAGAATAAGAATTGGAAAGGGTTCACTTCATACTAAATACATTATATGTAATATATATTATGTATTAAACCTATTATATATATTAATTATTGATCCAGTGCAAAGTGATGTCAACTTGGTAGCCATTCAGCAATCCTCCCTCTACTTGTCAATAATCCACTATGGATGGATTAAACAGCAGTGTGCATGAAGTGTGGAGGGGCAGTGTGGTTTACCACTGTTGTCTTCTAAGAAAGAAAAACAGAATTAGTGGTGATTGGCCTGAATTCATTTCTCTCTGCGACCAAGATCCCCATGGGCTGTTCGAATGTCTCCTTGTCTGTCTGGTTAGATCCTGACGGCCAGCTGGAGGGGAGGCAGGCTCACCTAAACTTCATATGCAACTCCAGCAAGCACACAGAAGTTTCATGCAGAGGGTAAGAGCATTGGTGAAGGAGGGTCAGTGAGTGGACAGGAAATAAACGTGCTGCTCCCACACTTTAATCCACTTTTCCAAATGTATCTGCCATCTCTGATTTCCTTTCCATGTTCCAGTTACCTTCTCAATTTCCTTATCGAGGATTTATTCAAAGCCTGAATTAGGTAGCATAAGTAATGATTAAAACAAACTCCAGAGTGGTTTGCACAATAAAACTTTCATTTTTTATTCATGCAAAATCCAGTGTGACAGCTCCTCTGAGGCAGCTGGTTTTCTGTGAGGCTACTCAGGAGTCCGAGCTTCTTCCATCTTGCAGCTTTACTATTTCCTAGGGTTTCTGAGGTTTTCTTGCTGGATTTTGTGGATATAATGATTAGGGAAGTGAGATTGTGACAAGGCATGGGGTTGCTTTAGGCAGGATGTGATACATATCTCTTGTGCCTGCATTCCATGAGCCAGAACATGGCCAATGGTCCCAACTAGCTGCAAGGGATTCTGGGATTCACAAGTGGTTTGGGTGAGGACACAACTGTGTTGTTTGCTTGTTTGTTTGCTATGGGGACTTTCAAACCACATAATTGAACGCCTTTTGCCATTTGCTGTTCCATTCTTACTCCAGCATCACAAGACAGGAGCAGACTTGCCTTCCTGGGGGAGGAAGTGGAAACACAGAAACCTGAATGCAGGACTCGAGCCTGGATGGGACGCCTGGCCTATACACTTGCTGCTGGAGGCGTGGGGTGCCTTCCCTCACGACCTGCTGCGAGCACTGGGGCAGCGGAGGACAGCCTCTTCCCAGGGGGAGACCCGTGTGGAGCATCTGGAGTCCATATGCTGCTGGTTTCCACGAGGGCTCTGAGTGTAATGGCAGGTATTGGGCTTAATCCCTAGAATTCTGCAGGGTCTGCGTTTTGTCTCTAAGATCCTGTCTTCCCCTTTGCGTTCTCAGAGGGCTGGCTTCAGTGGACAGAATCTTCCTTGACAGCTGATGGGGAATTCTCAGTGGAGGACCGTTGACTTTGGAACACTTTCTGCTGTCACTCCCACAAAGCCCAAGTTTCCTGACCTATGGGCGTATGACAGACCCATCTGCTTTTTGCAGTTAGTCATTTGAGGGCCTTAATTCTAAAAAGGCTGTGTAAATTTAAGCTGAGGTGGTGCACAGAGGAAGTGATATTTATTTGGCCCCTCATCTCACTTCCTGCCCTCTTCCTTTGACTGTCCCAGGCCCAAGCAACGCTTTTGCCAGGATGTCCAAGACACACCCAGCAAGAAGTGCCTCCTGCCCTCTCTCTTGAAAGATCTCTACCCATTCCTGTCTTGGCATTTTATTTCCCATGAAAATGATCCCGGAGAGGAAGCCTACCTCTACCATGTGGTCACTTAATCATTACATGAAGAGCAATATATAAAGTTGGTTAGATTCATAAGTGGTCCATCAGGAATGGGTTGTTATGGGAAATTAAAGTGTATGGTGTGCAATGTTAACTCTCTGAGGTTGAGATCAAGAATGACCACACTTCTAAACTTCCTTCCTCAAGTGTGCCTCAGGCGCAGAGGGTCCTGACTGGGGTGGGTCGTGTGCTGACCCTAGAAAAGGCCCTTGGTGCTTGTTCATCTACCCACTATTAAAGATGCCTTACAGATATCTGAGCAGATGTGAATCACACTAACAGTATATGAAAGCAGCAAGGCTGAAAATGCACTTACTTCAAGATTAGGGAACACAGCTGTCAAGTGATGGTGAGAGAGATAAGATCTGTGTTTTAGTTTTCTGTCTCACTTTTTCTGAACATTTTTTCATTCATGTTTGGTTTGTCTGTATCACAAGGGAGGAGGAAGGGAGGTGCTTTGGGAGGATTCTTTCAGATGCAAGAACTAGCGTATGTGACCGAAAGTGGGATTTACCTCCTCACCTAGCCAGACATCGTAGGGGTGGGATTGTACCAAGATTCGTTAGTTCTGTGGCACCTTATACTTTGTAGTCGTCAGGAATTCCCCTCATAGCTACATGGTGGCTGCTGAAACCCTAGATATCATAGGTTCACACAAATGGGGCCAAAGGCTGCAATGCCTTCCCTCTTTGTGTTGGAAAAAAGACCTTTATTAGAGCCTCCAGCAGACTCCCCCTTGCACCTCCTGGGCCTCACGAAGGTCACTTCTCATCCTTGATAAAATCGCTGGCAAAGAGGAATAAAATTATCATGACTAGTTTGAACTAGTGGCTCTCAAATTTGAGCGTAAATCAGAATCTCAGGGCAGGGGGCTATTAAAATACAGATGCTGTACTCCAGAGAAGATTAGGGATGGGCCTGATGATGTGCATTTGTGATAAGTTGCCAAGCAGTTCTGCTGGGAGTCACATGTTGAGAAGTACTGGTTTAGATCAATTTAAATTCATTTTCTAGGGCTGGGCAAATGTCACCTTCCTGAACACAGAGACAAGATCTGGGAAACAGGAGATAAAAACATTAGAACAAATTCGTTAGGCACCCAGCTTCATCCATGATAGGTTTTCATATACTTCCCTCCCATTTTTTGAGGACATACCCAGACTCTTTTGGTCTTCTTTTAAGAGTGTTACAGATTATGTGATTTTAGTGAAATATTTTCATTAATTTGATTCCTACAGCAAGTCTTTTTCCTTTAAGACTAACCTAAATCCATCAGTATGTACTCCTTAGATGATACAGAGCTTACATCATTTCAGTGTCTATTACCTTTTGACCTTCTCTGTAAAATATTAGCAGTCTTCGTGTTTGTGCAGGCAGCAGCTTTATTAGGCCCATCCTAAGTTCCTCACTCTCTGCCTCAGCTCTTCCCAGCCTCGGTGCTTCTGTGTCATCAGCAAACTCTCCTGCACTGCCAGGCACTTCACCCTCCAGGCCATTAACAGGTACGCTGAGCTAAATAACCAGAACTGCTAACTTGAACATGAGGCGTTAGCAGCCTCTGAAACAGTTATGCCAAGGCTGGCAGCAGCCTGAGACCAGAGGGTCGGCTTCTTAGATGAAAAATTAAAACTCTGTAATCCTTACTCAATTCTATCATTTCCTGTGCAGAACTTGTGGGGAGAGTCTGATTTATCACTTTTGTTGTGTGATTATACAGACTGTGGTTTGTTTTTGTTTTGTCTTGGGTTTGGGGTTTCTGTGCTTTTCAGTTTTATTTTGTAGAGTTGCGCGTGTCTTTGCCCAACTCAGCCACAAAATTTTCCGTTTAGATCTCTGGTACATTTTTAGTTCATTTTTATAGGTAATATAAAGATTGAACCAAAGTTAATTCTTTCGTATGTGGATATTGTATTAATTAGTTTTGCACTGTTGTGACCAATATCTGAGATAATGTCTTAGTTGTTTACCCACTGGTAGGGCAAAATACCTGAGACCCTCGAATTAAAAGAGGAAGGGTTTATTTTTAGCTCACGGTTTGTAGAGGTTACAGTCCATAATTGGCTGGCTGTAAGGCAGGGCAGCATGGCAGAGAGGCATGGCGGGAAAACAGTCACGGTGTGGTAGGCAGGCAGAGGTGGGGGGTATTCCTTCCTTTCCCTTTGTATTCCATCTAGGCCACAAGCCTATTGGTTGGGGCCACTCACACCCAGGGTAGGGCTTTCTATCTTCAGTAAATCCATTTACCTACACCCAGCACTATGCTAATCCTATCAGTGAACCAGTTATCACACCCTTAGTCCAGTAGCACACACCCATGATCAGCCGCCTCCCAAAAGCCCACCTATGAGGACGTGTGGCTTTGGGAGGACATCTAGCTACAAACCGTACAAGACAAGCAATCTAAAAAGAAGAAAAACTGTTTTCGTTTAGTCTCAGAGGTTTCAGTTCTCTATCATTCTGGGTCGTGTTAGGTAGCAGAACTTCATGTGGGGAGTTGTGTGGGAGCAAAGCTGCTCATCTCATTGGGTGGAGAAATAAAGATAGAGAAGGGGGAAGGCCTGGGGCCCCCAACTTACCCTCTAAGGGCACGCCATGCCCTTACTTCTTCCCACTCAGTCCCACCTCCTCAAGTGTTCACCATCTGCCAGGAGAGTCAGGCTAGCAACCAAACTGTTAACATGAGACTTTGCAGGCTATTTAAGATCCAAGTCATAATAAATATCCAATTGTTCCATCTCCATTAATTACAAACATTCTACTTTCTTCTCTGAATTATCTTTACACTTGCACCAAAAATCAGTTGAGCATATCTGTGTAGGTCTATTTCTGAGCTCTGTTTTTTCCTATTGATCTTGTTGTCTATATCGACGTCAGTATTATACTGATTTTAATTACTCTCTTCTTAATTACTCTGTTTGGTCCATTAATGTGCTTATTTATCTTGATACAGTGTCATAGTCTCTTAATTACTGTAGCTTTATAAATATTAAAGTAAGACAATGTAAAATATTTGTTCCTATTTTTCAAGTTGTTTTTTTAAGCACTTTACATTTCTATATGAATTTTAGAATCAACTTGTCAATTTCCACCAAAAAATTTCCTCAACATGAGGATTTTGATTGAGAATGCATTGTTTCTGCAGATGCATCTGGGAAAAATTTGATAGTTATACTGAGTCATCTGAAACATTGGCTGGTAAATCACTCCATTTCTTTAGGTATTTCGTATTGCCAGGTTGATCTCCAAGGCTTTCATATTTTTACGCTATTATAAATAGAACTTTAAAAATTTTCATTAGCCAATTATTCATTGGTAGTATATAAAAATAACTGATTTTTGCACATTTGTTTTATATACTAAAATCTTTTCAAAGCCGCTTAATAGTGTGGCTTTTTTTTTTTTTTTTTGGTAGATTTAGTAATATCTTTTACATAGCTGGTACCTTAGTTACTTTTCTTGGTGACAAAATATTTGACACCCCCAAGTTAAAGGAGGAAAGTCTTATTGTAGCTCAGTTTGCAGAGTTTCAATCCATAGACGGCTGGATCCAAGGCAGGGTGGCACGGCAGAGGGGAGTGACAGAGGAGAAACAGTCCAGGGCAGGGCAGGGCAGGCAGGAAGCAGCCAGCCGGAGCCTCTCTTTCTCTTTTATTCCATTCAGGCTAAAAACCTATTGGTTGTGCCTCCTACACTCTGGGTGAGGCTTCCCACTATGCATACTCAGAACTATGCTAAACCAATCCGTGGGCTAATTTAGTTGTTACATATCCTTAATCCATATTCACACATCATAGATCCAGCCACCTTAAAAAAGTCCCATCTATGAGCACATGAGGCTTTAGATACAAACCGTAACAGATGGTATCACCAATAATAAAGATGATTTCACTAATTTTTAAATATGAATGACTTTTTTCTCTTTATTTACCCATTCAGAACCTCCAGCACAATATTTAATAGTGTTGAGGATGAATATTCTAGTCTTGTTCCTACTCTTCTGGGAAAAGTCTTCATTCCTTTACCACGAGGGTATGCAATTAGTTATGTTTTTCATGGATAACCTTTTAAAATAGAGGGAATTCTTTTGTTTCCTAGTTTTCTGACTCTAGGAATTCCATTTACAAGTAGATTAATTGGGCCACTTGGATTTTTCTTATGCTTTATTTTGTTTAGTTTCCATTGCTATGTTTCTGGGTTCACTAATACTTTCCTCTATAATGCCTAATGTGCTTTAATTCTACCCAGTGTAATTTTCATCTCAGATGTTATATTTCTCATAGAATTTCAATGTGGTTCTTGTATTTTTCCTGTCTATACTTTCCTCCTGTTTCTTTAACACATGGAACACGGATATAGTAGCTGTTGTCTACTAATTCTATTATCTATGTTATTTCCGAGTAGGTTTCAGTTACTTGTTTTCTCCTCTGATTGTGGATCATAGTTTTCTGTTTCTTTGCATGCTTAATGTCTTAGACTGTTTAGTGTTACTATAAAAAGTGCCTGAGACTGGGAACTTTATAAGGAAAAGAGGTTTATTTCAGTTCATATTTTTGGAATCTGAAAAGTTCAAGCTTGGGTGGCCGCATCTAGCAAGGAGCTCATAGCACAGCATGTGCTATCATATGGCGGGAGTGCACACAACAGTAGTGAGCAATGTGTGCATAGAAGGCCAGACACGTGGGGTGGCTTTTGTCTGCTTTCCTGGTAACTAATCCCGTCCCCTGTTCCCTAAATCACTTTGCAGGCAGGCTTCTCCCTACTCTGTCTTTCACTTCCTGCCCAGGGTTGAACAGTTCCACTCACCATGTGCTCCCTACCGTGATATACCACCACAGGTCCACAGCAATGGGACAAACCAGAGACTGAGACTGTGAGCCAAAACCACCCTTTTCTCTTTGTAAGGAGATTATCTCAGCCATTTGTTACAGTGACGGAAAGCTGACTAACACAATGACCTTCATTTTCAGTTGTTCCAAACAGGGAGGCAAATCTGGTTCTTATGACCCCACCTTGGCACTACCACACTTTCAGAACCTTTGCCTTGGATCAAAATTTACCAGGCTTAGGTGCATTTCTTTTAGGACTCCCCCTGCCCCATTAACAATTATTCTACAAAATCAGCCAGAGTTTGCAATTGAGGCATCAATGTTGAAGTTAAACAGGGGAAAGTTTGATATTGTTTCATTTTCATGGTTTGATCTAGAAGTTATCTACCCTCCCTGGGCTGAACCTCAGTTTCCTCATTTATTGGAGGGAAATAATGGTGTTGTGATATTTAACTTTTATGTATCACCATGGTTGAACTGTAGTGCTCAGTTGTTTAGTCCAACACTAGTTCAGACATTGCTGTGAAAACATTTTATAAATATAATTAAGATTTACCATTGATTGACTTAGGGACATGATATTTGATAATGTGGGTCGGATTCATTCCATCAGTCAAGAATTTAACAAAAACAGGTTTTCCAGAGAAGAAGGAATTCCGTCTCAGAACTGCAACACAGGGATCCTACCTGATTTCTATCTCACCAACTTGCGTCATGGATTTTGATCTAAGATGACAACTTGAGCTCGGCCTGCCAGCCAGCCTTCTGGATTTGCTACCTGCCAGCTCCACAATCACGTGATGCGAATTTCAGAAATACCTCACAGACAGTTTTTGGCGAGACTTAAAATTGATAGTGCTTTATAAAACAGTGATGTTTACTAGGTCTTCAAGCATCATTATTCTCCTATAAGTAATTTTTAAAATGTGTTGGCAGTAAGTCCAGTGAAAAGCCCAGAAGCTCCCAAAGAAAGGACCAAGATCACTCTATTCAGCCTTCTTCCCCTGTGTCTAAGAAAGCTTGATGCACGGTAAGGGCTCCGTAAATAGTTTTTGAATAAACTAATGAGAGTAAATAAGGACCTTCAGGCTCTCATTAACTCCCAATTAACAACTGAAGATCTTCACACAATCCTTCTGGGGACAATATCTTAAACCAGGCGTGGACAAGTTAAATGGGAAGCAGCATGTTCTATGTGCAGAGCAGGACAATTCTAATTATCAGTTCTTTTCACCTCTCAGTTCCCACAGTATAAAAATAAATATTAATTTTAAAGAAGAAGAGAAGACAATGTATGCTTCTGATTGCACTCATTACTTACAGAAGGTTATGACACACACACTGTAACAGACGTGCCAGTTTTTAAAAGGAAGTGTCTCTTCCTGAAGTGTGTCAGGCTACGTATTAAACACACTACATATGCAGTATGCAGGTTCCACGGGGGAGGCTATTGGGAGCAAGTGACAGATATTTTCCCACAAGCTTCTAGCTTGTACCCTGACTTTCTGAGTGGGGTCACCCTTAAGTTCCTTCCACTCCCTCTCCCCTCTTCACTAAAGCAGCCTCTAGGGATAGTAAAACAAACTTGAGGGCCAGGCCCAGGACACTGAAGTTGGGGGAACCCAAGGTAGTGGCAGGGTGAGGGTGGGCTGAAAATGAAGGAAATCAAATCCTTAATTTTTCTACTGAAAATCCACAAAGCAGTCTGTATATGTCAGCCTGAATGTGTAAAGCAGGAGCTCAAAACTTCTTAGAACTAGGGCTTCCCACTCTAAGCCCTAGAGAATTAAGAGAGTGAGAAAGGACTCTTTTCAACTAGGAGAATATCCTTCGGCTAAACACATTTGAACTTCTCTTTTTCTTATGGGTTCTTTACATTATTGTCATTAATATGAAAACTTGGCATTTGGGGCAATAAGCATCTATAATAAGCATCTAGAGATTATGAAATAGAGATTTAAGCCAAAGATCTGTATGGACTTTCACCCTTACCAGCCTATTTGCTCGAGCAGATGTATGTATTAATTCAGTTATAGAAATAGTAACTTAAATAATGGATGAACTCCCTTACCATTTTCTGTAGACAAAGGGATTTAAGCAACAGGAAAAAAGGCAATTGTATTCATTCTAGTAAACAGGTATATTGTACAACAAAGGGAAAGAAATGAGGATAATAATGGGAAGTATTAGATATTTTAATTTATTCAGTGTTCTTTCTCTTCTCACAGTGGATTTAGGAAATTAAAATGTGCACACCAAAGTGGTTGAAACTCTAAATCCTACAGTGCCCTGACGTGTGACTATTTCAGTCACATAGAAATTTAAATTTCTTGCTTTGGAAGAGACAAGATAATGAGAATATGAAAAGATACACTTGTAATCCAAGGATGAATTTTATAATGGTGCTTGATTTACTTATTTAACCTTTATGATTTGATTCGTGCTGCAAAGCTGACACAAATAAACACTAAAGGAGGCATTTTGGAACAAATTTACACTTGAGAGATTTGGTAGGGAAGGACCCTCACTGTATATGGCTTAGTGAAAGTCTCTTTGACACTTTTTACTTTGTACTTTTATTGGCTTTTTCTTGCCAGCTTTAATTTTCCATAGCTGAATCATTACAACTATTGAAAAGAAAGCTGACACTCACGCAAAAACATAAACGAGGACTTGATTACTTTTAAGATTATGGACACTCCAGGAAACAGTAAAGTTAGCACACCTGGTATAAAGCATACTTGGATTACTTTCACATTTAATGAAAAAGATATTCCACTGAGCATTAACACTAAACAATATTACCTAGAAATTCACTAATAGTTTTGCAGCTTATTGGAAGATTCAGGTTTTATTATTCCCACTATAACAAAGAATGATAGGAAAATGCCTTAAAATTTGAACAAGTGGCTTTGAAGCCATGCCAAATTATTTTTCCCTCCAATTAGTAGAATGTCCTATCAAATACAATTGTGAAAATTTCAAGAATGTCTACAGAGACATTACGAATTACATAGGCATTAAATCACTTAACATACGCTGGATCTATGACTAGAACAGGACAACTCTCTGAACAAGACAAAGTAGTTATTGAAAGGGCTGATGTACCATGGGACATAGCGTAGATTTTTAATATGTTCAGCAAACCATTATGTTCTCACTTCATTGAGTGTGAATGGTCCCATTTCCTCTAAACTGAATTTTTGTTGTTCAACAAAACCAGCTATTATACCACACTAAGAAACAACTGCAGTACAGACTGGTTTCCCTTCCTTCCTGTGAAACTTCTCTGGAATTGCCTACTTCTCTTTTATGCAAGAGATTTCTTTTTTCACCCTCTTTCTAAGGCTTACTAGTTTGTATCATTGTGAAAGTGTATTTTTCTTTTGAAATATCAGATAAAAAATTTCTTAGCCTTATATTGTCTCATAAAGATTGTACTGTGATTGAAACCAGACTCAGATTGTAGATCTGCTTTTTTTTTTTGAAACACAAACAAGAGCAATTTCAATAAAAACATTCCATTTCCCACCAGAGACACTGGTGCTGGTAGTCCAGGTATTACCCTATCTGCAAATATGCATCTAACACGCAGGGCCTGCATGGAAGTATTTAAAAAGCTTAACCTAAGATTTTCATATTAAGAATGGAATGCAGTATCTTTTGATTCCTTAAAACTCTAGTTTTAAAGAAAGGCACATTTTAATATGGTCTTGGGAAGAACCTGGGGCTGCCAGTAAGTTATTCCGTGAACTAATGAGCTTACCTACGCCCTCTTCTCAACTGTGTATCCTCAAAGCTTTGAAAGTTGTGTAGCTAAATGCGAAAGGATGTTTGCCATTGCCCTGTTTATAGAGGCCATCGGCTGAGTGCGGCCCAGCTGTTCAGAGGGCCCTCGTGAAATAAACTGCAGGGTGATGGGAGGTGGGCTAGCCCAGTGGTAAAGAGAAGAGACGCTGGAAACAGGCTGCCTGGTTTTGGACCCTGGTCCCGCCACTTACTGGTCGTGCTATTTTAGACAAGTCATTTCAACCTCAGTTTTCTCATCTGTGGAGATGCTTGTACGTAGCTAGCCTTTAAAGTCGAAGTAAAGCATGTAATAATAATTATTATTGTGCTCAGCACCTAGGACAGTGTCTGGCACACAATAGACACTCCATAAATGTGTGTTTAATAAATACAAAGAGATAGCAAGAGTGCCCAGAAATAGTTTGCACTCAGAAAGTAGCTACAATTACGGTACATTCATACAATGGGATGTATGTCAAGCCCTAAAAGAGAACAACCTCCAACCCAGACTTGTGTACCCTGCAAAACTATCTTTCAAAATTGATGTTGAAATAAGATACGTTATGACAAAGGACACCTGAAGAAATTCATGACCACCAAACCAACACTAGGCACTGATATAAAAACTGTATATCAACATGTAAAATAAATAAAAATAAAACAGAAATAAGATATGTATGAAAAAGCAACTACAAGGTGCTACAAATTTCATAAGACAATGACCAAAATGGACACCAATACCCACACATATTTTTATATGTACACATTCCTATGTGTGTGCGCACACACACACACACACACACACACAAAGAAAAGATCATCTTTGGAAGTACCCACAGGCACTGGTATGTGAGGTTTCCTTTGCACATCATTTGTGCTGTTTGAATTCTGAAGACTTACATAGGTAGGGGATTGGTTTTCAGAGAAGTAGATTCTTTCTTGCAAGTACTGAGGATGAAATCCAGGGCCTTATGAATTCTAGGCAACTGCTCTACTACTGAGCTACATCACCAGCCTTGGAAGCAGATTCTGAGTCACACCTGGTGTGCAAGACATTTACTGAGGATGCGTAGAGGAGAGGAAAGGGAGTGGGAGTGGGGTCCAGGAGAAGCTGGCCTGCGGTGGATTCCCCGCGGAGGCCTCAGTCAGCTCCCAGAAAGCCCTGACGCTAGCCGACCCATCAGAGTTGCCCCAAGATGCTCTGGGTGACTGCACCGTCATGCTGCCGATACACCAGTCACTGGACGCAGGTCATCCCTGGCAGGAGGCTGAAAGGATCCCCAAAGAGCGTGGACACTGAGCACCACCCTCCAGCAACATTCACAACAGCTGGAGAACAATTCCCTCCTCCTGCAGAGGGCCCAGGGTGCCTCACAGCATCTGTCGCGTCATTTGCTCTTTCAAGGAAAAGTGGCACAGCTCTCACGGATTTCACTTCCATCCTCAGTGGGGAGAGCATCACACGCAGCCGGTAGTGTATGCGGCACAACTGAAGGGTCCTCGGGTCCACCTGCCCACATCTGCACCCACAGTTCTACCCCCCAAAGCTACATGGTGCTCCAGCAGTTTTCTGAGGGATGGTTGGAGGGAGTGCTTTCTGGGGAAATTATTTGTGCACACTAACTGCTTTAATGGGTCACTCAGTAATTGTTTATTACATATGAATAATTCAAGAAGACATGGAATTGGCCAATAGAGAACAAGATACCGAATTGTGCACCTCTTCTAGTTTAGATATTATTAGTATTACTGGGAATTTAATTGTTGGGATTCTCAGGCCAACCAAAAGTACATAAATATTCTATAGAGCAGAGCCCTAAAAATAGGGTGCATGCCTCTCAGAGGTGGAAAACGCATCCACTGGAGCCTTCAGATAGCAAAGACATTTGTTATGGCAAATAATTTGAAGATATATATCTTCAAAAGAAAAATAAGGAAGAAATAAAGACTCCCTAGTATTTCATAGACACATCAGGTCCACAAGGCAGACTCCCTTATTTCAAGTACAGTAGAACGGAGCCTCAGTGAAGAGCCCTAATTCCTCAACACGAAGAGCAAGACAAAGACACCCTCACTTTAATGCCTTAGGATACATTTTGCAGTTCACTCATTCTTAGTCAACTGGAATCCCAGTTATTTAGTTTTAACGAAGCAAATCTTCACAAAGTCATTACATGGCATCAGCTACTGGCTGTTTGGTAACTGCTGTCCTGGATTAGATCTCAAAACAGAAAAAGGAAATTAACAGAAGAACTAGAGAAATGCAAATAAAGCCTGTCATTTAGGTAAATATTGTATTGATGTTAACGTGTTAGTTTTGGTAAGTATACTATGGTTATGTACAATAATATTAAAGCGACCTGGGTGAAAGCTGTATGGGAATGCAGTTTCCTTTGCAATCTTCCTGTAAACCTAAATTCCTTCCAGTAAAAAGTGCTTTAGAACCTGTTTGAAATACAGCTTTTCACACACATTACTGCTACCAGTGAGCACTGGCTCGGTGTTCCTCTGCAGTTGTAGAGCATAATTGGAAATGGATTCGTGATAAGCCTCTGATTTTATTTTGAAGCATAAAGGTGTGTGAGTCTCAGCCCAAGATTTAAAAACATCTTATGAAATATTTACACATATTTGGAAGTCACTCTTTCTCATCTAATAGCACCTTATAGTGTTGGAGAAAATGCTGCAGTAACAGTCAGCAAAGTAATTTACATAAGACAATGGTGCAACATGGGAAGGCTCTCTCTAGTTACAAAAATTAGTTGGAAGACACAAAGCACGAAGTGTTAATCAAGATCATCCACTGTGGGATAACTGCTGAATAAATGGTTGCTGAACGGGTGAAAGTTAAGACGCTTCCAAGAGGATTCTTTAATGGAGCTTTTAGAATCTGTTTCGATAATGAAACTCGTGGGGTTAGGGATGTGGCTTAGGAGCAGAGCTCTTGGGAAGAATGTATCAGGGTTTGGCGCCCAGCACTGCAAAAACAAAACAAAACAAACAAACAAAAAGAGTAATGATAATGAAATACATGAAGACGTGCTTTCACACAGCCCGCCAAAGAATAGACTTATTTAATATAGATATAGTCTCAGTGGTAGACGATTTCTTTAGTTAAAAAGAACTGGGAATTGGGGGGTACTGGTGTATGTATAACCACTCACTGAGTAACTGTTTGACAGAATTGAAGGTAAAAAGATGCCAGGGAAAATGCAAAGACCCCTCCTGTGAGACCCACTTACTGCATCAGTCACACAGACAGAGAAAAGAATGTGAACCTGAAACACACAACAAGTCACACGACAACATCATTGTGTTTACTTGAAAGAAAAATAAAAACAGAATCTTAAAGACACTGGGAATGACGGCGAAAATCTGCTGTGCCCATAGAGGGTGATAAGCCGTCTCATAGCCAAGCACTTTAAAACAGTATTCAACTTGAGATACTCATTATTGTTTTATAAAGTCTAATGTTTAATGTTCCCAATTTGTTGACTTTTTCTTTGGCTGATATACTAGCCAGCAGATATTCTAAGAAAATATTCTTAATCTGTCTATTTGGGATAAAGGCGAAGAGAAAATAATTTTAAAATGAATAAGAAAATAATCATTTTCAAAAGAAATTCATGCCATGAAAGAGCACGTTCCATTACTTTGGAAATGGATATCTGGAAATATTTCAAATATATGTGGTTTTCATTTTTTAACAGTAATGCAAAAATTCCTATCTGTACATAAAAATAGTAGCAACAGAATTTTCTAACATGTCCAAATCTTTCCAAGTGAAGAATTTTATCACAGTTTGAACATGCTTTAAGCAATATTTTAAGTCCGTTTTCCTGGTTAGTTTGCAATAAACACCATTTCACATCCAGAAATATGAACATTTAGTAGCCCATAAGATACTTTGGCATAACTGTGGATGTGGATAGAACTTAAAAAGCAGTATCATCATTTAGTAGGGAATAATTTTTAAAATAACTTCTCGTGCTTGCATCTACATATCTCTTTGAAGTGTAGTCTCATCTGTTATAACCATTAAAATGCAGTGAACTCAAAATCAATATAAAAAATTTTTATTTTGCTATATCATAGTGCTAAATCAAAATTATCCCTAATTAAATTCTTAAAACCTTACTTCAGCTTTGTTTCTTCAAAAACATTTATTGTTCGTATACTATGTTGATCCTATGTTAATATTTAACATAACATGTTAAAGCAGAGTAGAGCATATACATACATACAGATGTTAAATATTAAATATTTTAAAACTGAATATACTGGAGACACATACTCAAAAATTTTTCCCATTGGGGGACATTAATCCAGCATCTTTTATAGAGGATAGCCAGTCAGAAACTGCAAAGAAAATGGGTTAGCACATCCTTTACAAAAATAGTCCCTGTAATGCACATAACATGTCAACCCTGAAGAATACATTAATTTCCCAGTAGCAGGCAAGAAACACTGGAAAGTGAATGACATAAACCTTTTTGGAGCTTTTGCTCAAGACTGTCTGGCTAGATGTCATCCTCCTGGAGCAGATCCCCAGGGGTTCTCATTCAGCAGGGTGGCTGTAGACCCGAAAATCTGGACTTTTAACAAGCACCGTGAACTGTTAAGAAGCAACACCTCCCTCTGAAGATGATGAGAGTAAGATCTGGTGGGTTGATGTGATCTCACCAAAGCGGTAGCTCGCCATTCGGAGCCTGAACCGCACAACCTTCCCTGTCCCATCCTTTTCCTACCCAGTGCCCTCCTTTGGGGATGTCCTGCATCTGAAGTGAAAATCTGCTGGCATCCTGGTTAGAGAAGTGCTGGCTGAGGGAAAGCAAGGAAGGCGCTCACAGTTCAGTGCTTCACGTAGAAATCCCTCTTCACTTGCAAAAAAACAAACCCTTTGAATGTCCTGGTGAGAGTGATGGCCACATGGCTTTATAAAGCTAGACACAAAAGGTAGTGTGGGTTGTTACTGTTGCCCTGTTGCTAGGAGAACTTCTGCAGTGGAATTTGCCATTAGCACCAGCTTTCCTCCTCCTGTACAGCTCTGCGTGTGCAAGGCAGTCTGCCCACGCACAAAGGCAGTGGAGCCACACCTGGCAAGGCCAAGGCTAGAGCACCAGGTGGAAGGGAAGAGCTCCTCCTGGAGCGTGAGGAACTGGAGGCAAGGCACAAAGGTCTTGAATCCACAATAAGGTTCTTACGATTTTAAGAAATGAGTACTACAATTTCAAATATTACTCTGTTTTTGCTTCTGTGGTTCCCAGGCCTTCTTATTTTTCCATAACAAAAACTATACCCAACAGCATGGGCTGAAATGTATATGGACATTTAGTAACACCTTGGTTTGTGAGCATAATTCATTCCGGAAACATGCTTGTGATCCAAAGCTCTTGTATATTAAAGCAAATTTCCCCATTAGAAATAATGGAAACTCAGATGATTCATTCCACAACCCAAAAATGTTCATATAAAAATGATTACAATACTGCAATATAGCATAAAATAATAAAGAAAACACAAACTATAAAGAAAAATAGGCAAATTAACCTGCACTTACCTTGGGAAACCTTCATGGCTGGTATGAGAAAAACAAGGGAGGAGGGTTGTTGTGTCAGATGACTTTCGCTATCATGAGCAGAATCACTAATCTATTGGCTCGATGGAATCTTTCTTTCTGTGCAGCTTTAACAAGGACCCTGTCCGGTGGTGCTTACTTTCGCCTCCTTTTGAGAATTTTGTGGAAATGTTACATTACACTGTCATTAAAGAGATTCATCGTTTTCACTGCTACAGCCTTATCCAGGGGGTGCTTTTCGACAAATTTTGGACTGTTTCCCACATTTTACACATCTCCCTAATCTCATTTTAAGTGAGTGATTCCTGCTCCTTTTTCTCCTCCTTTGCAGTTAAGATCTCTTCGATAACCTCTCAATTTTGGGAGATGATCACCCATAATCCAAGAGAGAAAGAGAGAGAGACAGAGACAGAGACAGAGACAGAGACAGAGACAGAGACAGAGAGAGGAGAGGACAGGAGAGGAGAAGAGAAGAATGGAGAGGAGAGGAGAGGAAAAGAGAGGAGAGGAGAAGAGAAGAATGGAGAGGAGAGGAGAGGAGAGGAGACAGAGGAGAGCAGAGGAGAGGAGAGCAGAGGAGAACAGAGGAGAGGAGAGAGAGGAAGCACTGGCTCAGCTGTGATCATGTGATGTTCACCATCGCCTACTACTCATATTCCAGGACGTCACTTGTTTATCAAGTTAAAATTTATAGAAATGCTTGCCTGCACTGTGGGACACTTGCAGAGCAAATTACTCGAAATCAAAGGTTGTGCAGTATTTTGTTGGGAATAGGCAGTCACCTGGCCACAAGGTGGGTTTGCTGGCTTTGGGAACGCTTGAAGTGCGGTGAAGGCGGGAGAGTGGAATATTTTATCCAGCGCCTACTTGATCATCCAAATGGACAGTGAGGCTGCCAGAAGTCACAGATGTGCGTGCCGTGTGCACACGTGTGTGGCCACGTGCTTGATCACGTGCCGCAGTGCAGAGCACACATCCGCCTCTCCTAACACCACAGTGCCCGTCACCAACACTGTCCTCTGTTATTTACACGCCAGGAGATGTGCTCCAAGGGGAATGCACGCATACATCCTCACGTATTTCGGAGTGAAAGAAAACAGGAAGAATAAAGAGGTCTGACATATAATTTAACATTTTCAAAATGCTTAAAAATTACTAGTGGGGAAACTATAGCTCTTGCTTAGAAAATCTGCCACATTTTGATGTAAAAATATTTGTCCATTTAAGTGTGTGTGTGTGTGTGTGTATGGTCAGGGTCTGTTGCTATATAAAATGCCCCAAAGCTGGGCATGGATTTCATTTCTGTAGTCTTTCTGCTCAGCACCAATGCGAAGCCATTTGTTCTGTGACCAGGGGGCCCCATCATGTGCCCCCACACCTGTTTCCCAGTTCTGAGTACGCAGCCAGACTAGAGGGCAGGTATGACATTTGTAGTGGTAGATCTACCCACGGGCAAAAACGAGAAAATGCAATGTGACCAGGAAGGTTTCTGGAGCAGTTAGAAATGCGGGAAAATCAACTACACACACTGGCCAGTCCCTCAGGACAAAGCCCTGCTTGGCCCAAGGCCACAGAGCACCTTCCGGTCAGGCTGCCGCCGCACCAGCCTGCGCGCTGGCTGGAAAGCTGGGGTGGGTGGAGCACATGTGGAAGAGCTCAGCCCTCCCTCCCGGGAATCCACACAAAGGAGGCTCGGCTATCACCCATCTACATCAATTATCTTTAACCATTTTTGTAGCATGACTGTCACAGAAAATGCAGCGCTTCTGTGGTCACTAGGAGTGCAGCTCGAGGGAGAAAGAGACTAGGTGGGGACAGGTCCGTGGAGAAGCCTCTGCACTCCGCTCGCTGCCCAAGGACTAGGGGGCCAGTTTGCCAGTGCACCTGTGAACCTCATTTGTGTGGAGGTGGGGAAGCTCTGCCCCACTCCATAGCACTATCTCTAATGAAAGCTTTCTCTCCCTCAGTGAGGACTTGAAGGCCTTCTCAGTGGATCTGAGACAGGAGAGAACCTGATGCTCTCTAAGAGGTCCTTCAAGTTTCCTTCTGTGGCAGCCCCAGTGGGTTGCAGCTGACCCAGGTACCTTGGGCAGTTGCTCTGGAAGATACTTGCTGTGGCTCCCACAGGCTTTGGATGCAGACCTGTTCTGTGTGACTCTGCCCTGCAACCTCCCAGGTAACTATGTCCCTCTGTAGCCCTCCTCAGCCAGGTCCAAGCGGGCCCTTCCATTCTCATGACCAAACAGGGAGTCTGACACCGCACATGCCTGCCTTTAAGCCTCACAAACCACCCCCTTGTCCCCTCAGCAAGTTCAGTCAGGCACTGTTCCCTTTATGCTGCAGCAGAACGCCAGAGGAGCTGATGATACTGAAGGCAGCTAGAGAAAAGAAGGAGAGAGAGAAGCAATTTCCATAACCGTCTGTTATGGCTAAAAAGAGTGCAAAGCCTGCTGGTAGCTGGTGGCTCTGGATAACCAGGGCCTGCTAACCCTAAGAGTCGATAGTGGCTGCATTTAAAGCCTAGGGGTGTTAACCTTAAAAGAGCTATACTTTGCCAATCTGTATGAATTGAGCATGAACCCTCTCAGTTGACTGGTAATACCTTGGAAGTATATCTGGGAGCCCTTCCCCAGGGGGCCCGGAAAAAGAGGGGACAATGGTGTCAATCATCAGCAGGCTTAAGGATCAACCAGTGTCTTATTTCCTTCTTACATGAGGCTGAGAATACATGCTAGTCTGTGAGTCTGACAGCGTGTGCCTGGGTTGTGTCATGTTGAACAGGCTGTTACTATATGTTCCTATCATGAGGAAAGCAAAAGAAGTACAATCCAAGGACAGAAGAAGAGGAGGACAAAGGAAGGGAGAAGAAGGAGGAGCAAGAGCGAGAGGAGAATGGGAGGAAAGGAAGAGAAGCAGAAGCTGAGGAAGAGAAGCGTGTAGGGGAGAAGCAGTGGGAAGGCACGCTGTCCTGCTGGGAGCCTGAAAATCCCAGGCTGGTGCCATACATGCAAGAGAGCACTCCAAGTGCCTGCCCCACGCTGGGGGGAAGCAAAAGAGAGTCCAGAGGCCTCAGCCTTCCCAGAATGCCTGCCGTTCCTCCAAAGGGTCAGGGCCCCCAGCAGAACCACTCTGTGGCCTTGTCCAGATCCCAAAACGGGGTCTGGAGAAGAAGCCGTTGGAAGCTTCTGGAGCAGACCATGGCTGCCCACTGGGGTCGTCCTCAGCCTGCTTCGATGGACTTATGCCACAGAGGAGCCGAAGCTAGCAACGCTGGACCAGGCTTTGCTTTGATAATAAATGAAGGCATACTGGCAGACAAACCTGCAGAGAACACACTCAGTACATTAAAAGTGTTCTTTCATATCCCTGTGCATTGTTTGGCAGAGATGATGTAATTTCATATACATATTGAAAGTAATTACTCTCCTGCAAGCGACTGATGCAATTTAGAGCATTTCAAATGGTGGTTTAGCTCTGGGAGTCCTCGGAAGGCCTCCTGCGTTCGGAGGAAAAGCTCTGGGGAGATGACTGATCCATGAGGGCACTGTAGGCATCAGTGCGTAAATCCATGGATGGGTTCAGAGCTAAATGTGCTGTTAGGAGGGGGGGCCTGGACGGAGAGGTGGTCCCGGGGGGCAAGACCAGGAAGGGAGCTTCTCCTTTCCTGCCCCTCCATGCTCTCGCTGCTTCCTTTCCACCATAGCATGACCAGGTCTCCTCTACAGCAAGCCCTTCCACCAGGCCATGTCTGTGTTTGAGCCTGCGGACCACAGACTGAGACTTCTACAGCTGTGGGCCACCATTAGCTTCTCCTCCTCTAAGTGGTGGGTTTCAGGTATTTTGTCTCAGGGATGAGGAAGTGGCTAAGGGATACAAATAGTGCTGAGATGTAGCCATCATGGTTGTCATTTATATTGTTTAGGCAGTTTCAAAGCAAGACACCAGACTAAGCAACAAAGTCTGTTCTTGTTTCTAAAGTGTTGTCTATGTGAATTATGTTTCATTACACTATTTTCCTTTCATCTGTAGCCTTGAGTCTTCAAATGGTGCACTAACCTGTCATCAGTAGTGTGTCAGGGCTTGCTGTGGAGAGGCAGACATGTTATGGTGGGCAGGAAGCAGACAGAGGGAGGAACAGGGGAAGGGGCAGCTCCCTTCCTGGTTCCACCCCCAGTGACCCATCTCTTCTGACCCAGACCCAAAGACCTCTTATAAAGATTTCTGAGTTACTCAGAAACACCCTTTTTCCCCAGTTCTGCTCCCATTTTGGACATCAGATGATTCTCCTCCCCTCCCTCTCCCCTTCCGTGTCAGTAAGCTTTCCCTCATTGTGAGAAGATACCTCAGAAAACACCTGAAAGAAAGGAAGGCTGATTTTCGGCTCATGGTTTCAGAGATTTCAGTCCATGGTCGTCGGGCTTCATCACTTTCAGGCCGGCAGCAAGACAGAAACATCACACAGGAGGGTGTGGCAGAGGACTGCTTCTCACCTCATTGTACAGTGGGTGGGGATGGAAATAAGTCATAGCTCCCAAAGGCATACCCCAAGGTCCCACTCCATCAGTGAAGTTCCTTGTCCTGTTCATAATATCCCAGTAGCTCATAAAATCAGGAAACCATCAGTGGATTAATTCATCAATGAGGTCAGAGCCCTCAGGAGCCAATCCGTTTCCAGAGTTCCCAACTCGGAACACTGCTCCACTGAGGACCAAGCATTCAACATGTGATCCTCTGGGGGCCATTCCAGATCCAACCCATAAAACCACCTTTCCTAACAAAAATTCAAGTTCCTTGCCCTTGGCTGAAGATCCCAGGACCTGTAAGATCATACCAGAGTTGATCTGCCATGGATCAGGGATGGCCAGAAAGATCCAGGGACAGAAATGGGGTTAGCAGATCCAAAAGCTTTGGTAACACTGGGAAGTTGACGCCAGGGACCATGGCTGTACTGTAGGCAAAGCAGAGCTGAGGAGAGTTGGCATCAGACAAATACAGCAAGCCTGGCAGAGGAAAGCTGTCTATTCAGGGATCCAGAAATGAGAGACACAGCTAAAAACAAACGTGGAGCATGGGGGCCAGGAATGAGTGAGGCGGGAGAAAGGTCCTGGGCGTCTGTGTGTGAGTGGAGCTTGGCGCTGAGCCGGTGCCTCTCATAGGCTCCCCATCACGCCCCTGTGGAGCCGGGGACCATCAGGGACCACAGGCAGCCCCACGGCTTATAGCAAAAAAGCAGCAGAAGCCGCACGCACCTGGCTGCAGCTGAGAGAGAACAACGCAGGGCCCCCCTCTACCTTTAGAGAGGTTCTTAGCTGATGTTCATCAGCATCTTCGCTCTTACGTGGTTCTATAAATTGACACTGGCAGCACTCATGCATTATAAAACACACAAAGCTCTAAGAAGTCATGTGGAAGATGAAAAAGAAGAAATTTAAAATTTATCTCGCGTAGTAAGGAGGAACTATTGTTTCTTCAAACGGTGACAGGATGGTTACCAGCAGAATACGGTGGTACACTTTGGGGAAGACACCAGAAAACCCACTGTATTCAGAAGAGGAGAGTTAGAAGGTCACAGGTAAAGGAGTTGTGTCAGAGACCGGCTTCCCCAACTTTTCTGATCGTGGTGCTCAGAGCAGTGGTGGTTTTGTTAAGACACCCTGGGAGAAAGATTCATTTACCACTGAAAGTTACTGATCCTGGGCATCCGGCACCTCTAGACTTGCCTGAAAGCCCTGGGGACCGAGCTGGAGACTGTGGTGGCCACTGTCCCCTCACAGTTGGAAGTCATTCGAGATACAGAGCGAAGAGCTCATTTTGAGAGAACTGGGAAGGAAGAAACAGAAACCAAGGATGACATGGTGGAATTTAGAGCAATCAACAAAAAATGGCTGTGCACCCCCTGTGGGGCCAGGCTCCGTCTCCCACGGCAGTATGCAGGCAGGATAACTGATAGTTCTGCGAGCCAGAGGCTCCCAGTGGTCATGATGAACAAGCCGCTATAATCCACAAGGTATGAAAAAGGAAATTTATCCCCGTCTCCACCTCCCTTCCACGCATTTGGTGGGGCCCATGCTTTTTCAGACGTGGGGACTTTCCAGGTCACTCTTAGAAATGTCCTAGCTACTTAAATCTCAAAGCACCAGCTCATTTCAGCAATTAATATTGTAAAGAAGAAGTCCCCCCCCCCAACCAGTACACTTCAGTTTGTTAGTTGCCTAGGTAATAGTTCTGGTTAAAGTTCCTGTTACTTTTTTCTCTCAGAAATGGCTGGTTCCTGTGATAGCTGGTCATTACGATGCATATTGTAAGAACCAGTCCCCAGCTGACAAGCTATTCTGCCTCTGCACTTCCTGCTTGCTTATCTCATATAAGCCCTATACCACCAGAGACAGGGGCTTGATATTTTGGGAGTGATCCAAATCAGTGCCGGTCAGTGTAAAATAAATCTGCCTCCAAATTCTGGGTGTCATTTCGGTGTTTCAACTTGCTGTTGCAATATGTTGAGTCCAGTATAATCATCAAAAGCTTCGTGCTTTTTTGGGAGGTAAGACTCCTGTCCTTTCCCACTTTCCCTCGCCCTGGCTTTGAGCCAGTGATGGTAGTAACAAGGCCAGCCTGAACGGCATAGTGAAACCCTGTCCCCTGCCTCCCCCAAAAAACCAGACACATATACATAAAATGATCCCTTTGAGTTTTAGTGTCAGGCCACTGAGAGGCTGCTGATGCCAGAGCTGCATTTGAAGGAATGAGAGACATCCCTCAGACAGCCAAAGAAGGAGCGGGGGCACTGTGTGAGTCAGCTTGCCACGACTGCTAACAAGGCAGCGGAGATAACCAGTGTATGAAGAGAAAAGATTCATTTTGGCTCACGGTTTCGGAGCTTCCAGTCCATGGTCAGCAGGCCCCAGCACCTGCAGGGCACATCCCCAGGCACCCAAAGCCCTCCCCTTGACTCAGCCTGTTAACGCCTCCCCACCTCCTGACAGCTCCACAGGCTGATGGCTGAGTCTTTAACTTACAGGCCTTTGCAGACTTTTGCAACCCCAGTGACAGCTGGCCTCTGGGCTGACCTTGTAACGTGGCACAATGGGCACACTGAGGGGTGTGACATGTCAGAGGGGCTGTGGCAGGAGAAGAGGCCCAAGGCTCCATCCTGGGCGGCTCCTTCTCTCAATTTTGCCTGGAACAATTTTGCCTTAGCTTCCTCGGTAACTTTTCCTTACTTCTTCATACTTCACATCTAGTTAATTACAAGCCTCTGCTGTAAGCCTCTCCATTCCCACATTCACTGCCATAGTCGCCCCTTGCTCTCCTCCCTTCTCCAGCAAAGGGAAACCTCACCTGGTCTCCTCCCCCTGCATCCCCGTCCACATTTTCTACACGGCGGGAGCAGTGGTGTTAAAGTATCAGCCCCAGCTCAGCCCCCAGTCATCTCGCTCAGCAGACTCTCCTGCCCTTCCACAGCCCCGACAGCCAGGGCACCCTGCGAGAGTGTGTGTGTGAGTGTCTGTGTGTGTGTGTGAGTGTGTGTGCATGTGCGTGAGTGTGCATGGCTCACCCACTCCCTCAGGCCCCTTCAGCTTCATCCACGCTGCTCTCCTGTCTCTTCCTCAAATAGACCAAGTTCTTTCCTCCTTCAGGTTCTCTGTTCTTCCGACTCCCTATGCTGAGGATGCTTGTTTCTCGCATCCACATTTCTCTCCTGACTTCCTCAGTCACCGCTAAAATACCACTTTATCAGAGCTCGTCTGATGTGGTTTGGATGAGCGTCCTCCCAAGGCCCACGGGCTAAGAGCCTGATCACTATGGGGGGCAGCCTGGTGGGAAGAAGCCAGGTCACGGGGCGTTGTAGTCTTATGCGTTCCCCGTGCCCGGCTGGCAGGAAGCCCTCAGTGATGGCTGCTAAGTATACGAATGAATCAAATGACGTGTGAGATCAAGACCCTCCGACTCACTTTATACCTGAAGCTTCTTCGTGCTGTGGAAAGCTGTTCCCTGTAGCCTTTGGAGCATAAGACTGATTTCATCATCAGTGCACATCCTTTAGAATATATCTGTTGATGAATTATTAATTATAATTTTATGAGTTTTAATATATTAAACAGTGAGCAGTGGAGAGGAAGTCACAGCATCCGCTGGGGAGTTGGACTTGATACTCAGGGCCGTGTGAGTGTACAGTCCAGTGATTTCTGGATGGGACACTCTCTGGACGAATTGCCAGGAGGAATCAGGTCAGAAGAATCTGCGTGGGGGGACTTCTCCAGTCGCCACATTCCTAACCTGGATCTCATTTCGGTGTAATTCAGTCGTTGATGAGTCGTGCATAGGATTTTTCCTGTAATGTCTCAGATTTAAATTCCAATGGGGCAACTTAGGGTTATGGATAGAATTATTTATCATCATTTATCTGGCTTTTGTTTAATATTAAATGTTCTAAGAATATTTGCCTCTGTTTAAGTGCTATCAGAGTACCACAGTGTATTGACATTTTTATGGACTCCCTCCCAGGTGACAGCTTGGCTTTGTAGAGAGGAAGGAAGGCCAGCGGAAAGGATGAGAAGATGAGTTTGGGGTCTCATCTCACCTCTTGAAACAACGGAGCATTATTTATCCCAATTTAAAGAAGGGTCTTTGTTTTAGCTTCAGAAATCAATTTTTTTCTGAAGAGGCAAGAACAGGAACAAGAAGCAGAAAAATCACAGGGAAAAAAATAAAATTCGAGTAACCGTTATATGATCTTTGAAAAGCTCACTCAGAAGATGAGAAAGTTACTTTTTTCTGCTTTGATGTTTTCTTTTAAAGAGAGACCTTCTAAAAGTGTTTAGCACACATTTAGAATCCCTGCTGAATCACTCATAATAATTTTATGCACTGCTCATGCTGGGGACACATTTTACCAACAGCTGTAATTTTTACAAAAAAATACACCTTGGAAGTCATTTTGCTGACATTCCACAGATAGACTTGTACTAAAATCTTGGCCTCCCAAGTATTTCCAGCTAATCTCCAATTTCTCCCTTCTTTCTACCCAAAATGCCGTTTCTCTTCTTTTTCATGTAATCGTCTCAATTCTTCAAGATTCTATACAATTTTTTCATAGTTATCTCCACTTTACTGATGCATTACTTTTATGGACACAATTTTCTACATCGGTCACTTAGCACCTAATTATATTTCCCATGCTACTTATACTATTAGTAAATTTCTACTGCCTGTAGTTTTATTTTAGCACTTAGATCCTTAGACTTTTGGAAACTGGGGATGTCATAAGATTATATCTAAAGCTTTTGTGTATATGTCTGTGTGCCATTTTAAGGGCAAACGTTTTTATTGCTCATCAGATTCCCAAGAATTTAGTCCCTTGGAGGAAAATAAAGTCTAGGTTATTATATGTAGCACAATGTCTTTACTAACTTAGCTAAGTAATCAAATGGGCATGATGTAGATATTTCCACTCCTTTATCAATTAATCTCTTATTTTCTGAACTCCAGCACTATTGCTATTAGAATTCACAAGGACTTCACTCTCCTTGCAATGCTCCTTTGACTGCCTGGGCTCTCGTTCTCCGGGCCTTCACTCCTCAGATGATCTTGTCCTCTGCCGGCTCTGACCACCACTTCCCCACTCACAACTCTCTTTCAGTGACAGACAGAAGAGGGATATTCACAGATGTCCATGTCCTAATCCTCAGAGCCTGTTTATTGCGTGGCAAAGGGCACGTGAGGTTGCAGGTGGAATTCACATATTAATTATCTGATCTTAAATGAAGAGAGCGCCTCATTACCCAGGTGGGCCCGGGGTAATCACAAAGGTCTTAAATGTGGAAGGCAGGGTGACGCTCTGTGGGAAAAATGCCCCCTGCTGTCGCTGGCTTTGAAGATGAAGGACGAGAGCTGCGGCCTGAGACAGGACTGTGATGGTGTGTGAAGGAAGACTAGGAAATGGATTCTCCCTCGGAGACCTAGGAAGAGAGCGCAGCTCCCTTAGTTACTTTCTCTTCGCCGGACACAGCACTCGCACCCAAAACCCGAAGGAGGGGTGGGTATTTGGGCTCAGGTCCGAGAGGCTGCACTCTATGGCTGGCTGGCTGCGAGGAGGAAGGCGTGACGGGGCTGCGGGGAGCTGCTCACGGCGTGCAGACAGGAAACAGAGGGACTGAAGGGACGGAGACACGCCGTCCGGGCCACGCCCCCAGTGGCCCACCGCATCCATCAGTGGCTCGTCCACTGAGGACACCGCGGCCCACGGTCCAGGCACCCCCAGGCTTCACCTATGAGCGCCTGAGCTTCGCGGGAACACCTAGACACGAACCTACCAGCAGCTAACTTACCCAACAGCGGCTCGGCTAGAGGCTTGATTTTAACCCACCGAGGGCTAGTTCAGAATTCTGACATCTCAGAATTGTAGAATAGTACAGTTGTGTTTTCCAAGCCAATACATTGTGATAATCTGTTACGGCAGCAGTAGGAAATTAATGCACCTTCCCCTCGTACGCAGGTGACATCAAGGTTGCTCCAGGCTTTCTCACTCCATTCTCTATTCTTTTCTGCGATTCGCTCGCCCCCTGCCCAGCTCCATAACTTTCTGATCCCACTAGAACCCACAGTGCGCCTGCCTAGTCGTTCGCACTTCGGCGGCTCTGATTCCACGGCCCAGCGAGGGAATCGTTCTGCAATTCTCAACTGGATGCTCTGAACGCCTGCGTCCCCTTTCCCTTTATCACAGTCTTCTGGTTAAAAAATCCCGGCTCCGCTTGAATCCACCCTCTCGCCTATTTTATACTTGAGTCTGTTAGCTGACCGTGGATAGGGAAAACCACACGGCCTGTCCGATGGGTCTCACGTCAGGCTCAGGACTTTAATATCAAGTAGGGCGTTAACACTCCAGGTAAGCCCTGCTAGAATCCCGTCACAGTTCCTTCACTTGCTCGCTGTCCCGGGAGACTGCTTCACAGTCTCCCTTCTCTCGGGAACTACCCAAATTCTCTTTCTCCCTCTTCGCCCTCTGCTCATGTGACCTTTCCATAAAAAAGGAAAGGTCACTGAGGAAACAGATGATCAGAAGAAGACGTCCTCCATTCCCCATCACCGCATCTACCTGCCCAGTCACACACATGGCCGCCTCTGTGACTGCGCCGTCCGGTCGGCACGGTGGAAAGCCCCCGCTGTGCAGAGGGTCCCCCTCTCCTACCCTCCACTTCCACCTCCGTTCTTCCCACAAAAACCCACGTTTCCACTTGCTTCTCGGCCACTTTGCAGTGCATTCACCCTGCCCTCTCTCCTGGCTCTTGACCCCACATCCTTCTGACACAGCCCTGCGCCTCACTCCTTGAGCACCCCTGGTAGGAGTGTCTGTGCCCCCCGCCACCCTCCCCTGAACCCACTCTGGGAGGGCCTTCATCCTCACCTCTCCTCGGAAGTAGTTTGCCAAGCCGCTGTGTGTCCCCAGGCTAAATCCAGTCACCCATGTTTGGTTCTCTCCTTCGCTGACCTGCCAGGGTGCGTGACAGCCCCTCTTGCCTGCCTCACTGCTCAGCGTTCCCAGATGGCCTCTGGCTGCTGTGTGCAGCCTGCTGTGTGCCAGGCCCCGGGACCTGCGGGTGGTAGTGAGTGCGCTGAGGTTTCAGGAGTCAGGCCATGGCCGTCTCGGCACCCAGCGCTCCGATCACTTTTCCACTCACTTGGGCCAAAGCCAGACTTCCCAGGGCGGCCACAGAGCTGTGTGGGGACTGGGCCCACGACCCCCTGTGCCCAGGCAGCTCCCGCCCCAGGGCAAGAGGGAAACAGCTCTGCCTCAGGGTCCTGCCCCCTGGAGCCCCTCTCTGGATGAGTCCTCCTGCAGGGCCAGCCCAGCTCCCTGTCCCTTCCTCCAGGTCTGCTCTGCACTCACTGTATCAAAGTAGCTCTCCCTGCTGCCATCCATCATGTGACGGCTCCACCTTTGCCTTGGTCCCAGCTTACATTTTCCAGGGAACTTATCACTGTCTGAGATTTTACATACATAAAATTATTCAACT
>NW_004955429.1:22903751-22922167 GCF_000276665.1 Chinchilla lanigera
ATAGTTTTAAAGCATTGCATCTATATTGAATGTGTATAGATTTTTGGCTCATATTTCCTAAACAATAGAGTACAACAAATATTTACATTGGATTTATATCATTTTAGGTATGTTAAGTAATCCAGAGATGATTTGAAATATACAGGAGGGTGTGCACACACTATACTATTTTACTTTATTTTGTTATGTCAGGAATGGACCCAGATCTTGCCCATATTCTACCGCTGTTGTACTCAGGATTTACAAGAGAGTAGATTTAATACAGGACACATAATTTATAAGATTATTTTATAATATTCATCAAAAGAATCAAATAAAAAATAATATGGGAGATCTGTCCACACACTAGAGACCCAAAGAATCCAGCTGAGCGCCTGGATCCCATGGCTATGTCCTGCACAAGTTCAGCTAAAGATCTAGAGCCCACGGCAATGCCTCCTACAAGTTCGACTGGAGGCCTAGAGCCCATGACAATGTCTCATACCAGTCTGTATCAAGGATCTGCACGGGGAAGGCCCAAAGGTCAGTGATGGAAGCTAGAAAGTCTGTACCCGTGGGGTGGAGGATCTATGCCAGCAGGGCTGAGGAATCGGCACTCTAGCTAAGGTAAAGACCAGAGCTCCCCCAAAGAGAACTGAAACCATCCTCAGTGACAGTGAGGCCCTAAGTTCCTCTGATGATGAGAACAGCTGAGTTTATATCAGGAAATCCAGTGCAACAAACTTCTGCAGGAGAATAAACAGCACACCACCTTCCCCTCCAGTTCTGCTTTTATGCTGTTGGCAGCAATCCTCAGATGGGCCTTCCACGCCCGGGACCATGCTGACCGAGTTCAAGGTAACTATTAGATTACCCACCACTACTGCGTCTTGCACACACTAAGTCCATGTTCTACCACTGAGCCACATCGCAGCCCTACAGCGTTTCATACAGGGATTTGAGGCTCTGACGTCTGGTATCTGCAGGAGGCTGTGGACCCAGCCCCCACATACAGCAAGAGATGACTGCCAACACCATCCGGGAAGGAGCTTGACTCCTTTATAAACTTCCAGCACCTAGAGGAGCACCTTACGCGTAGTGGTATAAGTGTTCTGAAGGAATGAAAGGACGAAGGAATGAGTGCGTGAAGGCATTTGAGTGACACTGGACACACGGGCGGCACAGCGGGACTGGGGCTCTTTGTTGTGCCCGTGTGGGCAGCAAGGCCCAGGAGATGAGTGTTCTCCAGCCACACATCTGCCTCTGAGCTTGTCAAATATTGATGATTTGACCCTGAGAGTTAGTCTACATAACGCGGTTTCATCCTCAAAGGAGTTCTAGAACCTGTGATGTCACCATTATTAAATGTCTTTGTCATCCTTTGATTATCTTCCTTTAAATGCACCCTTCTCAGGGGAAGACAGCAAAGTTAATTATTGATGTCGTCAGTGGAAATTTCCTTTGATATCTGTGAAAATCACTGGCTTTTTTGCAGGGGAAACTCACAGGGTGAAAAGCGCTGCTTTCTCCGGCCACAGTCCAACTTGAAAACCCCTTTTACCCGGTAAACAATGTAAAGACTGGACTGCTCCGTGTCATTCTTATTGTTCATTAATTGAGGTGTGAAAATGCACACCCCTAGAAAAATGGAGACAGGCAAATTTTTCTCATTTCCAACTTTTCCTTAAGCCTCAACAACCCCACACTTGTAGTCAGGCAATTATAGGTCTTTTCAGCGTTATTCACATTTCCACCCTCTCACAGGGAAATGTTAGCAATTCACAGCTAATTGCGGCGTGAGCACAGAGGGTTTTTCCCTTTCTGTTACTTTGTATGCCTGCTGCTGAGGAGAGCAGCCCTCTCTGTTGCTTTGAAAGAAAGGGCAAGTTTCTGCAGAAGCTTGAGTTGTGGAAACATTGGGTTTAGGAAACGCTTTAGGGTGGAAAAATGGAGTTTTGGGAGGGTTCCCTGGGGATTGAACCTATGATCTTCTAACTGAGCTACATCTCCAGTCCTTAATCTTTAAAAAAATTGAGACAGGGTCTCGCTAAGTCACTCAGCTGCCCAGGCTGGGCTCCAACTTGGGATCTTCCTGCCTCAACCTGTCAGAGTGTGGGGTTGTAAGTGTGCACCACTGTGTGCTGCTACAGAAAACTGGGATTTTGGTCACACCACATACTGCATTGCTTTTATCAATCATTCCACATGAAATAGTAGAGCACACATAATAGTGGGAGATGTATACTGAAGTTTGCTAGGGCTTTGGAGAAAGTGTTAGTTACAAATTCAGGGTCTGTGTGGTGGATAACTTGTACTCAAAGTCTGTGTAGCTCTAAGAGCATGAATGATGCTTCATGACGGCTGACCAGTAACAGTGTGTGTTAGGAATTCCATTCACTGGTGTTAATAGCCGCAGTATTGTAACTGTTTCACACCCGTGCTGATTTCATAATCTATTTCTAGACTTGCAGATTTGGAGTTTTGTCAGGTCTAAAATCTAGTCAGCACGGACCTGGGTAGTTGGAACAAAGCAGTTGAACCCAAAAGATTCAACTGAGGGACAAAGGCGTGGAAAGGGATACAATACCATCCATTAGAATACTACACAGCAGTGATTGTGTGGTATGGATAGCAACCTGGGAGAGGTACTCAGTACTGGGACATGGATCCATGGTCCCAGTGGTCTGAGATGGGGATTCACAGAGAAGCTTACAGCAAAATGAGTATTCACTAAAAAGATTTCATTCATTCATGCACCTACCTCGGGCTTGGCACATGCCAGTAGGCTGTGTGTGTGCGTGTGTGTGTGTGTGTGTGTGTGTGTGTGTGTGTGTGTGTGAGTATGCACAAGATTTCAGAAAGCCTGCAAGCATGGCGGGAAAATGGTAAAAAAGACCTAGGCTTGCATCTTGGTTCCCCTTTTAAGCTGTGCAACTTAGGGTAAGTTGCTTAATCTTTCTCAGGCTGGACAGCGGGAATAGTAACCCTAGGCCAAGGGATTCCTACATGGACTTAGCCAATGTGTGGAATCAGGACTGAGGGCCTGTGGAAAGCATCTCACACAGTGAAAGGCCCATAAGGCATACTCAACCAGGGAGGGTTCTCTCCTCTCCCAGGAAAGAAAATGTCACCCACCCACTGCTGAGGAAGGGAGGGAGGTACCTTGGGAGCAGGTCTGGCTGTGAAGGCATGGACGTTTTGGACTCTGTTTGTCTGTCTGTCTGTTTGTCTGTGCTGAATGTGGAGAAATATCCATATGTCCCATGAAATGAGTGAGTCACAATTCAGGCTCAGGTCCTGGGAAGCCATGGGTCAGCAAAGGTGCTGGACTGCTTCTCTCTACTGGAGCTCACATCAAAGAGGAAAAGATTTGAATTGTGTCTGACAAGACACCGATTGTGCACAGAACCTTTAAAACTGGGCAATCTTCAAAGGGAGGTTCTGAGAAGGACACACCTTGGTCGTTCTGATCTTCTGCAGCTTAGCATGGCACTTTTGATTGGCATCCGGTGGCCAACTGTCTAGCAGGAAGTCATTACCGAAGCTGGAGGCTTTGTGCCCTGCATGACACAGCAGAAGATGTACCAGTAAGGGCCAGCCCACATGGAGTCTGCAGCCAGCAGACTGTAGCAGCACTTCCTAACGCTTCTGTCTACACTGCCCTCCTGCCCAGTTCCACAAGCACCAAGCTTCCCGGAACCCCGTGAAGCCGGGCTGGCCAAACCCACTTTCAATCCCCTCCAGAATGAACATGGACTCCCCCAAATCAGTGCAAATGGTCTTCGTTTCTGAACAGGTACCTGTTGAACCAGATTTACCTTCACTGCCTGCCATGTCTGTGGCCGGGGGAATGGGCTAGTGATTTGATCCCCGATTCTGGCCTCTGGACCTTATGGTTTATACACTGGGACAAGTTAATCAGGCTGGAGGTGACTACAGTGGACTCTTGGGTGGCAGGTGATAGCTTCTAGTTCATGGAGTGCTTCTGAAGATCAGCAGAACTAACATGAGAAAGTCCGTGGACTGTCACCAGTACCTCATCATGCTTCCTCAGCAGCAGGACTTACACAAGCTGAGAAGAGGTAGCTGCCTAGAGGGAGGGACCCGCATGCCCCAGAGCCTCTCTTGCCGCTAAGGAAAACTGGCAAAGTCACGAGCACCCTCGTGGGTCTGAACCAGCAGGTTGGCCCCTCAGTGGTGTTGGGTCCTACCTAGAGTATGGTATTTAACTGAACTCCAGCTCTTGTGTCTGTGAAAGCCATGGAGTTGTTTAAAGGACTAATTAGAAAAGTGTTTATAAGTTGCTTAGCTTAGTGATTTGGGGCGTGCTCAGTGAATGGTGGCCATCCTCCTCATCCTCATCTTCCTCCTCTTCTTCATCTCCTCCTTTTTCCCATCCAAAAATTGCTCCCCACGTTAGAACTGCCTTGGGTAAAACAACCCAACGGGCATGAGCAAGGGTGAATGAGAAAGGGTGAACACCTTTCCCTGCTAATACGTGACGCGTGTTTGCACCGTGACAGTTTTTTCTGGGGGTGGCTGGGAGGAGGCACAGGACTGGAATGGGAAGAGCCTGGGTTTGGAGACAAAAGCCCTCAGTTGAACCCTCTGGGCTGGCTTGCCTCATCTCAGAAATGCAGTCAGCCTGGAGACACATGGCATTTGCTTTACGTTTTTGCCCAGCAATGAGAGAATTAAATTTAAATCTTAAACTCCAAGAGCCATTTGCCTTTGCGAAGGGATTGGGGTGTGGCTTGGGTTCTATTTTTTGGCCCCATGTTCTGTCTTCTTGGGGAGATTGTCTTTGAAAGGCTCAGTGATACAGCATTTGCAGGAAGGGTAGCTTAGCAGGGAAGCTGCAATGGCAATGATTAATCTGCTTTACTCGATGTGCCAACTTTCCTTAGACTTTCACAAAGTACAAGGGATTGGATTGTGTAGGAATTCTAAATGGAACTAGGCACTGTGACAGAGCAAAGAACATTCTTCTTTTTAAAAAATAAAATCATGCTTATGATTTCTACAACTCTCTTTCTCCTCACTGTGCAATGCGGACTGCACGCGTGTTGCTGCGTCCTGCCTGCCCTCGGCCTCTAGGCGCCCACAGTTCCTCCCTTGCCTGAACTTCCTCCTGGTCCCCTGCAGCTGTCCACGCCACCGCTGTCCCTGGGGCCCTGCACACAGCAGGCTGGCAGTGCTGGGGAAGTGGTGCCCCTGCAGCCCAGCCGTGCTCTGCAAAGGAGGAACGGGAGTGGAGCCGAATCTCTCAGCTTCCTGTCTTCTCTGAGAGACCACTCTGGAGCTCACACCATCCCTGGAGGCCCCAGCAAGATTCACAGTCTCCTGCACACGTGTGCATAAGGACCAGCTTCCCTCCTTCCCCTGTCTCACTTCCGGCCTCCTGCTGCAGCCTGGAATTCCTCCCTAACACACCATGGCCTCAAATCCTTGCTCAGGTGTCTCTGGGGGAATGCAAACAAAGACAGGTAGGACAAGCAGGAAAGGCGGAGTGGGGTGGTGACATGTAGCACCCTGAGGTCTCCCTCCCCAGGAGCATGCTCAGACCGGCTCCTCCTGGACCCCCACCTCCTGCCCTAGCCAGCCCCACCTCCTCTAGAGCACCTTCTCCCTCTCAAGCTGGGAACACGTCTTTCCAAGAACCTGTACTGTATTCCAAGAGAGTGCCCAGAATTTAGCCCTAAACCATTCTTCTGTGCCTCTGCTTTATTCCCCCAAATAAGCAGGCTGGGGAGAGTTGGGCATCATGGCAAATGTATTTTGGCTAGTTCAGTGTTGGACTTTTATGTTGGCTTTGTTTTTATTGTTGCTATTGTGTTTCGTTTCCCATTGCTTGTCTAACACATGCTGGTGATACAGTAGGACTTAATTTGTCCTCAGCACATAGAGATTCACTCAGCATTCAAAAGTACATACACCGCATGTCTGCTATGTTCCAGGGCAGTGGTGGCAAACCTATGGCATGTGTACCGCAGCACAGCCCTTTCTCTTGGCAAGCGAGCCAAGTCACCCCAGCGTCGCCCCAGCAGCTGAGTGTAGAATAGCACACGTGGGGACTGCGCATGCTCAGAAAGGAGTAGCGCCGCCAGGCGACATGACGAGCAGTTTGGGGGCGTGGTCTCTGAAAGGTTCCCCTTCACTGTTCTAAGGGCAGAGGATATTTCCCCTAATTGACTTCTACTATGGGATACAGACAATTATCAAACATAAGTGACTATTCATGTGATAAATTAGAAAGTATTAGCAGATACAAAATGAAACGGGTTGAGAGTACAGGAAAGTCACAATTTTATTCTCATTTAATTATTTACTATTTATGAATGAAATTGTACACAGTTGGCCCTCCATATCCATGGGATCCTGGAAACAAAAATCCACACAAACGTAAGTCTCTTACGTAAAATGGCATAGTGCGCATGTTTACTGCAGCACAACAGCTAAGTCCTGGAAGTTGTGTGTGCTCATCAGCGGATGAATAGATGAAGAAAAGGTAGTACTTACACGCAGCGGAGCACCGTCTGAGTCATCTGTAGAAACGCAGGTCACGCTGAGACTATAAACTAAGAGAAATTAATCAGACACAGAACATTAACTATGGCAAGGTCTCTCTTAAGTGCGAAACCCCAAACAGAAGTACTTTAAAGAGCATTGTAAGGGTGGGTGGCAGGAAGCAGGGAGATGGTCTTCTGCAAATGAGAAGGGATCTAGGGGCAGAAGGAGAGGGCGGAGGGGAGAGGAAAGCGAGGTGAAAAAGATTAAGGTTCAATACGTTCATGTTCCAACTCCCCACAATGGATGCACTGATTACGTATCACGAACGTGTACTAATAAAAAATAAAAATAACATGCCATAGTATTTGCATACAAATTTAAGTTTCAAGTCATCTCTAAGTTACTTATAATACCTGATCCAATCTAAATGCTACATAAATAGTGTTCAAATTATGTTGCCTAAGGGATAATAATAATGAGAAAAATCTATACATGTCAATATGGATGCATTTAAAAAAATTTTTCAGTCATGGTTGGCTGAATCCACAGATACAGAGAGGGCTGACTGTGTGTTTCCGATGGACAATGTGATGTTTGACACACCTGTACGTAGTGAAATGATTAGTAGAACTGAGCAAATTAACATTTCCCTCTCCTCATATAGTTATCTCTTTTCTTGCTGTGAAAGCACTTGCTCTCTTAGCAGACTTTTAGTACGTAGTAACTATTGTCAGCAGTAGTCCTCATGCTGAATGTAGATCCCTAGACTGAATCACCCTCACAGCTGCAACTTTGTACCCTTTAACCAGCACCTCCCCATTTTCCATACTTCCCTAACCCTGGCAACTACCTTTTTATCCTTTGTTTCCACATACTAAGGTTTTGAAAATTCAACATCCGAGTGAGATCATGAAGTATTTTTTTGTGTCTGTCTGAGTTAATTTTGGTTAGCATAATATACTCTAGGATCACCTACATTGTCATAAATGGCAGGATCTTGTTTTTAACTCTGTATAATAGTCTGCTATATATGTGTTTATAAATGTATATATGTCACAACCCCTTCATAAATGTGGTGAAATGACAACTGGTAGTCAACTTATAACCCCCAGCTGAACTGAGTAAGGGTGGCTCTGGGTGTGGGAGACCCACCTGAGGACTGTTGCCAGCAACATAAGAGGCAGAACTGGAGAAGAAGTTAGGCTTTTGGGAGCTAGTAGAAGCTGTTGGGAGCTGGTAGAAGCTGTTAGGAGCCTGTTGGAAGCACAGAGAAGCTGTAAGGAGCTGTTGGTTTTCTTGGAGGAGCTTGTTATGCTGGTTTTCCTGATGAACTTGGCCATTTTCATCCTCCAAGGAGCTCGGGACCTTGTTGTCACTGAGAATGGCTTCGGTTCACTTTGGGAGAGCTCTGGTCCTCACTCTGAGCCTCGCTTCCCGGCTCCGGTGCAGAACATGGTGCACTGCTCAGTCTCCTGGAGAAACTTGCTGTGTTGACTTTCCAGATGGGAACTCAGCTGTCTTCACCATCGGAAGAACTGGGACCTCACTGTTGCTGAGGATGGCTGTGATAGTTTTGCGGGGAGCGCTGGTTCTTATTTTGAGTGTTGCTTCCTGGCTCCAGGACAGATCCCTCAGCCTACTAGCGCACAATCCTTCATCCCACTGGCACAGATGTTCGAGTTTCCACCACTGACCTTTGGACCTTCCAAGCACAGATTTGTGAAACAGGCCTGCATGAGACATTGTTATGGGCTCTAGGTCTTCAGCTGGACTCACCAGGACATTATCATGGGATCAAGGCCCTCAGCTGGATTCTTTGGTCTTCAGTGTGTGGACAGATTTCCTGCACTCTCTTGTATGTGATTGTTTGGGTGGCTATTATAAATAGTCTTATAAAATGTGTCCTGTATTATACTGTTCCCCTTGCAATATCCCCCAAACCACGACAATAAATAAATGATGACAAATGTTGGCGAGAGTGTGAAGAAAAGGGCAGCCTTGTATACTATTAATTGAAATGTACATTGGTAGAGTCGTTATGGAAAACAGTATGGAAGCTCCTCAGCAACTTAAAAATAAACCTACCATGTGACCCAGCAGTCCCTCTTCTGGGTATATATCCAAAGGAAATTAAGTCGGTGTGTTAACAAGACACCTGCATTCCCACATTCATTATAGCATTGTATACAATGCTGTGATACAGAAGCAACTGAAATTTTAAATCCTTTCTGGGGAAAGCTGCCCTGAAGAGATTTCCTCTGCACAAAGACTGGAAGGGTAAGAGGGGGCAGGCTCTGCAGATCCTGGAGGGAGCTGATCCCAGGAGGAAGCGTAGCATGTAGACGACAGCAGGGCAGGGCCTGTAGAAAGCATGCAAGAGCCACAGTCCTGGAGGCAGAGACACAGGGCCAATCCCCACGGTATGTGGCCGCTGTGGGGACCTGGGGTTTGGTTCAGACTGAGCTGGGGCACAAGAAGGTGCTGCCCGGATGTGATGTCACCAGACTCACTGTGACAGGATCACTCACAGTGACAACTCAGGCCGTGGGACTGATGGGTGGGAACAGGGACGAGGCGTGGGGGCGGTGTGGCAGCCTCCCTGGGGGAAATGACAGTCATCAGGCTGCGTCTTGAAGGTAGAGACCTGTGCACTTTCCGTGGGATGCAGGGTGGAGCATGTTCCCTCTATGCCTCGGTTAATGGGATGTCCTTGTAATCAGGAAGTGATTTGTGGGGAGGTATTTTTAGATTAAATAAATATCCTCTTCATCATCAAGTTTTCACCCAGAAGTTTACGCATTATTGGTAGCCGGTACTGCTGTGATAGTTGTCAAATGATGATTTCCACTAACCTCGCCATTCATTCTGTATGGATAACGGGGACTTTACTGTAAGGAACAGCTGTGTCCTGTCCTTAGATTACCTGAGTGTAGCCTCACGTACTGTGTTCCAATCTGTGAATGCCACTGTATATTTCAATGCTCAAAATGTCCCAGATTTGGTCAGTGGTCCTTGTGTCCCTTTGATAAATTTCCATCATCCTTGAGCATTTCCTGATTTCCTGGCACAACACAGAAAACAGGAAACAGGAGATGGGACTTTGCAAAAGGGAAAGGGACCGAGAGACAGAGAGAGGGTGAAGGGAGGCGTGAGAGACCTGGTTCCCCCAATGATGAATAATCTTTAGTTTTAATCCTCTTTGCTGTTCAAATAATTCTTATATTCATTTTAAGGGCTGAACTGTAGCTAAGTCCAAAGACAGCGGAAAGAAACATGACAATTTTGAAGCTATCAGCGTTAAGATGTGCTTCCTATTAGACACAAAGCAGCACCAATCATGGAGACCTGAGCGTCCTGACACACCTCCGCACACCCCAGGACATGGTGCTGGGGACGTTCCGCGCTCCTTCAGGAAGAGCCCACACGATTGGAGATGCGGCTTAGGGGTAGAGCCAGGCCCTGAGTTTGCTTCCCAACACCTCCCTCAAAAGTTCACTACCTAGAAATAATAGAATAAGGGCGACATTTTTTCCATAGGACTCAAATGTCACCTGCACAAACCTTTTATGTTTCCACTGAATATGCAAAAATGTCTACCGATGGGGAGGGAGCAGCCCCGACCAGGCGAGCTGTGCTCCGTCGTGCCCGCTTCCTCACAAGGACAGCTGAGTTTCCGCAGTCTTTCTCTCTCCCCAGGTACTGAGGCGTGCGTGACCACTACAATAACAGCATTAGACATTCACAGGTCACTTTTGCATATGCTGTCTCAGCTGACCGCGTGACAAAACCTTTTAAACTATGCAGGGACATCCTTCTTATCTACTTTACAGATGGGAGAAGTGGCAGAGAACCCAAATGACTTTCCTAAAGTCACATAGATGGCAGAATGGAACAGAGTGCTTTTCCTGACTAACATCCGGCTTGCTCTCTCCTGAGTGTTTTATAAAAAGCCTGGGGCTAAAGCCTCCTCCCGAGGGATTCTGCCACAGTGTACAGGGCGACAGGTCAGCGGGGTGGCTTTGCAGTCAGGCACCGCGCACCCTCCTCCACTGGGTCATGGAGCTACCACATCCAAGACCTGGCGGAACTGCTGGAGCGGCCATGAAGGGGCCACGCCGGAATGGAACGGCCACAAGGCTGGGGCCTGGGCGAAAGTGCAGGATGTTTCTCACCTGTTCCCCTCAGCCGAAGGGAGCCCGGGCACCTCATGACAGCAAAGCTAGAGTGGGTGATGCCGCGCAGCGGCCTGGTTCCTTTGGAGAACGGAAGGGCGGATCCGCTGGGTCTTGCCCCGTCCTTTCCTGTTTAGACCCTTCCTCCTTGACAGTGTGGGATTCTATTTCCCCATCCTAGGTGTGAAGGTGTGAAGAATATTCCACTAAATATAAAGAGAATATTCCATTAAATATAAAGAGGGAAGTACAATTGGGATTGTCGCTTCTGTTTCTAATTGCTTTCTCGATCTTCCATTACCATTACTCCCAGCCATAAGCAGCGGTCCATCTCATTTGTGCAGCTTTAAAAGCCTTTTCTTGTGTTTCGCATCATGCAGGCCTCGGTGCAGTCCAAACCTTGCCCTTTCACTCTGGCTTTTGTGGTATACACCGCTCTTTTGCTGTATTCACTCTTGGCCGCGTTGCCTTCCTCCCGTTGTCTTGGCTTGCCCACGGAAAACACAAACGCCTGACTGCTCCGATCAGAGGCCGCTGCAGGCATCTGCCCTGTCCACTCCTTAGGGTCATTTCGGTTACGTAATACTCGGTTAAGACCCTTTCCTCTGCTTCCCCTTCCCCGGTTGTAGAGTGAGACATCTTTGGTTTGAATCTTTGAGCTCTTTTCCTAAATCTCACTGGAGCCGAGGAGCTGTGGACTTTGATCCCCAGGCCGAGTCTGGTCCCAGCTCACACAAGCTTACTGACATGCACTTTTCAAGAGTTTGGAATCTGAGCTCCTCATCTCCTCTACCACTTCCCATGACTGTGAACCTCTGTCTGCCTGTCTCACACAAGAACTTTCTTTGCCCACCTGGCTGCTTGGGGATTTGAGTTTGTGATCCTTCCCTGAGCTGTGCTCTTGCTCTTTCCTCTGCAATGATTCTCCTGATTTTCTTTTCTTTTCTTTTCTTTTTTTTTTTTTAAATGGGAAAAGAACACAAACAAAATAACAAAAACAAAGACAAAAACAAGGCAACACAGAAACTATAAAAAATGATACAAAATTTCAAAACAAGATGATAGGAAATCTACAATTGTTGTGGTATTAGTAATTACTATCTTCAAAGTAGTTGCTCACATTACCAGATATAGCTATGCAAGATTGATCAAACAATTAAACATTAACTGTTCCTTTCAATAATCTAATAGAAATTAATAGTACAATTATCTTAGCTATCCTATGTGTGTTTATACATCTATCTATCTATATATTTCCCTTCTTTTTTCTTTCTTTTCTTCTTTCCCTCATCCCAGTTGTTCTTTCCTGTTAAGCAGTTTCTTTCCCTTTCATAATATCTATTGTATCTTCCAGTTTTATTTACTTTTTCAGGTTCTTTCCAATACGTTGAGAGGGAGCCAATACGTTGCTTATACATGTGGGTCTGATTTATTTCACTTATGAGTATGGTCTCTAGTGGCATCCATTTATCTATAAAAGCCTCGAGTTTATCTTTCTTTATAGCTGAGTAATATTCTACTGTATAAAAATACCACATGTTTCTTATCTACTCATCAGTTAATGGGCATTTCAATTGTTTCCAGAATTTTGCTATGACAAATTGTGCTGCTATGAACATGGGTGCACATGTATTGCTGTGGTATGATGCTTTTAATTCTTCTGGGAAAATACCCAGAAGGAAAGTGACTGGGTCAAATGGGACCTCTAATCCTAATTTTTTGAGGAATCTCCAGACTGATTTCCAAAGTGGTTGCACCAGTCTACACTGCCACCAACAGTGGAGAAGGGTTCCTTTTTCCCCACATCTCCTCCAGTACTCGTTGTTGGTTGATTTCTTGATGACGGCCATTCTTTCTGGGGTGAGATGGGATCTCAGTGTTGTTTTAATTTGCATCTCTCATGTGACCAATGATGTTGAACATTTTTTCATGTATTTATTTGCATTTATATTTCTTCATCTGAGAAGTATATATTCATCTTAGATGCCCATTTTTGGACAGGGTCTTTGAATTTGGGGGGTCTGAATTTTTTCAGTTCTTTATATGTTCTAGATATAAGTCTTTTGTCTGAGGGACAGTTGGCTAAAATGTTTCCCCACTCTGTGGGTTGTCCTTTCACTCTACTGGTGATGTCTTTTGAAGTACAAAAGATTTTAATAGGATGAGATCCCAGTTGTTGATTCTTTGAACTGTTTCCCATCCAGTCTGGGTTTTGTTCAAGAAGGCTGTGCCTACACCTATGTCTTCAAGACTTCTACCTACTTTCTCTTCCAGTAGATTCTCCTGATTTTCTGCCCCTCCTGCCGGTCCATTGCAGCAGTGGAAGCTGCATAGTTGTCACCCAGTGGCCCTGCACCCTGGGAGTGGAGCAATTCAGACAGAAGCATAATGTAGCACAAATACCACCCCAAGTCACCTGACTCTTCAGAGTCTTGGAAATCAGCTGTGTTCTTGGTCACTGGTACATCTGCCTCCACCTTTTCAGAAAGTTCTCCATATCAAATCAGTTTAATTGTACCCCTTACCCAATCTGGCCTTACGTCTGCACTTCTGTCCTGAACCCAGCCAAATGTCCCCTCTCCTGTCTCTTCAGGACCTGGAGCCTGGCTCAGGTGGGCCCTGCTAAGCACCCAAGTTTCCACATTTCCCTTTGTAGAATACTCCCTGGGGCTCTGACTGCTCCACGCCTTCTCCAGATTTACCCCAGGGCCCCAAGATCCCTGCTCTCCTCCCGCCTTCTAGTCCCAAGCTCTGATTCAGCACCCTGTTCCAACAGCTTTCCCTCACTATAACAAATACCCGAAGTAACCAAGTGAAAAAGAGGAAAGGTTCATTTCAGCTCAGTTTTGGAGGTTTGGGTCTGTGATCAATTTGCCCAGTGGCTTTTGGGCCTATGGCCAAGCAGGGGTACTCAGCAGCAAAAAGCTGGGGAGCAAATGAGAAAAAAGGAAGACCAGGGTCCTGTGACCCCCTTTGAGGGTGTACCTCCAGGACCTAAGACCCTGCTAGTCCTGACTTCCCAAATAGCAGCACAGCTGCTCCAAGCCTTTCACGCTCAGGCCTTCGGGGGACATTTCAGATCCAGAGTGGAGCTGCTTATTCTTCTGCACAATGCACCGTGTTCTTAGCCATCATAAAACCTGAGGTGACTGATCACCCTTCACCAGGCATCCCAAAATTCCTCCCTCATCAAATAATTATTTCTGGATGGTCATCAGCAAGGTCTGAGCAGTCATTTTCCTCAGTGGCCCACTCCTCCAGCTATGCTTACACACGAGAGGAAAGAACCGCTGTTCACAGCAAGGTCCTCGAAGGTTTCCTGAGTCTACCAATGAATGACTGCATGATTTTTGGCACAGTTTTGCTGTGTTAGGAACAACCTTTTTTTGGAAATCAGTTCAAATGATGATGCTAGACTTATTTTCCAAAACATTTAATTGACTAAATTATTTCTATCAGCCATTTCTTTACCATTGCTCATTGGCAAATCCTTGTGTGATCACCTTGGGTGAGTAGTTTAGAAATTAGGCTATCCCCAAAGGAAACCTGCTGCCCCTACCCTGATGGAAGGTGCAGCTGCCTTCTGGGGTAGGATCTTGTGCGGGAGAGCTTAGTGAACCTGAGAGATTGCTATTAGCAAACCGAAAGAGAAAGGCCTAGAGACAGTGCCCACCCTCCCAGCTCAAATCAGTTGAAAAACCTTGCTCAGAGCTAAAAGAACATTTTTAGAGCCACAACTTCCAGTTTACGTTCCAGAGAGAATTAATGCTGTATGTCAGAAGTAGTGAAGTTGACATAGTCAGAATGTTCCATCCTTCAAGGTAAGCCCGTTCTAAATGGAGACCCTGGCCTCCTTGCTGCTGGCCACTGCAGGAAGTCTTCTCCACGCTGGAAGGTGACCATCCCTAAAAGATTCATAAAAACAAAGAATGAACATGAAGAGAGTCTTTCTGCTTTTACTCAAGGACATTTTCATTTTATTCTCCATGATTATTGCTTTGCAGTGAATCTTAATGCTTAAGCCTTCAAAATGACACAGCATGTCTGAGATCAGCTAGGTGACAATACCTGAAAAAAAAAATAAACAAATGCAAAAACCACCTTGGAGTGAGATGACGGCAGCTATTGGTCAAGATGTTTACAGGAGCTGGTGCTCAGCTTCTGTGCAGAGTCTTCACACTTTAGTGACTGCCTCAGTCCCTGCAGACACTGAGCAGGGGGATGCAGAGTAAAGGGGAACCAGAGCCAGACCCTGCTAGGTGGCCACTGAGCAGCAGGGCAGGCTGGAAGTGGGAAGGCACACAGTTAGGGTAGTTGGTGCATCTGAGAATGTCACAGCCATTCAGGGTCCATTCCAAACTAGCTGCTGTTGGAAGTTCCCCTCCCTGCCCAATCATTGCCCAAACCCTGGGGGAGGAGCAAGCTTACAATGCCCAGCGTTCTTTCGGTGCCTGGTTAAAAGGAGAATGAAAACTGACAGCAACAACTGAGACACAGTGTGGTCCATGACACCCGTTTCATCCTTGCAGGCGGGGTGGGAGGAGTCAGAGTCAGGATCCCTGCTGTTCTCACAGTCCACTGGATGAGTCCCCAGGCATGTGACCCCCTGTCCACAGTGGTACCCCACCAGCGATGCCATCACTCACCCCCACAGTGAGACTTCTGCACATGTCCAAGCATCTTGTCTCTCCCTGTTCTCAGGCAGAGTTCAAAGGATTAACCATCAGAGCCTCAAACTGACTTCCTTCCATGGATAGGGGTGGGGTAGGAGTCCCTCCCATCTTAAGATTATAAACTACACATCCTTAGCCACTCTTGCTTTGGTTCCTCCCTAGTAAGAGGAGGATTAGAACAGCTGCTTTTTATGGGATTTATGAAGACAGAAAGAGGGAAGGAGGCAAAATAAATGCCTATATAATGTCATAATCTCACTTGTGGTGAACTTGGTCATGGCTGTAGTCACCGCTGGTGAATTAAGTCAAATGTGGAAAATTCACTGACACCCTGAGCTTCTAAAGGGAACTTACCTTTTATTCTCAAGAGTATGGGAGTAGACATTTACTCTCCTGTCACCTCTCTGCCACTGTGGGAACCCAGGTGAACTGTGCCAGAAGAGAGTAGCCCCTCGGCTCACTGCCACCAGGACTGAGGTGAACTGCTTGGGAAGGCCCAGAGACCAGAAGGGATGCCAGCAACACCGAAGGGTCCCAAATAAGGTGCGCAGGTGCACAGGACGGACAGGCGAGACCAGTGGTGTGAAAAATCTGAAGCAACAATAACAATACAAGCCAACAGGTGACTGAGGCCTCCACAGGACTGGCAGTCAGCTCAGGAAGAGTCCAGGACTCAGTAATTGGCCCTTTTCTCTCAGTTTTAATTTTTTTATCTTATTTTTCTTTTCTTTTTTTTTCTTCATCTTCCCTTTTTCTCTTTTTCTCTCTCTTTTCTAAATGGCTTAGGAGAACTCCAACTACAAAAAACTAATCCCATCCCCCAAACTCAATGACCCAGTTCAGATAATCCCTTGAATACTCTTTCATTCTTTCTTTTCTAACTGCTTCTCTAGTTTACCAAACTTTGCACAATAATCCTTTGTCTGCCAGCTTTGATTCTAGTTCCTTTCCAGTTATCTTTGTTTTATACACTATCTTCCCTAAATTTCTCGATCACAGGGTAAGACCAATCTACCAAAGGGAAACACTTTACATACAAACTCCTAATTTACAATTGGCACTGTTATATAGCTATAGACTCTGCTCATATGGCTTAAAGTATAAAATCAATACTTACCACAGGTCATCAGTTTCTAAATTGTGCTTGATGCTATTGTTATTGCTAATTTTACTACTTTAGCTAGGATGTCATATCTGTTGTAATCAGTTGTTCTCCCTTCTGTAACAATACTGGGAAGCTCTGGGGCAATAACCTCACCACAGCCCTACACCACAACATCAAGAACAACAACAGAAAGAAACCACCCAGCAGGACAAGCAATTAAACAGAGGGAAAAGTAAGGAAACAATAGCAGGAAAACAACATAACAAAGATAAACCAATACATATCAGTTATTACCATCAATGTAAATGAACTCAATTCACCAGTCAAAAGGAACAGACTGGAAGAATGGATTAAGAAACAAGATCCAACAATATGTTGTACACAAGGAACACATTTAACTCAAAAAGAAATTCATAGATAAAAGCCAAAGATGAAAAACAATACTCTATGTGAGAGGACCCCAGAAAAAAGCAGGTGTAGCTATTCTGTTTGCAGACAATGTGAAATTCAAACCAAGAATGCTCAAAGGAGATAAATAAGGTCATTTCATACTTGTTAGGGAAAAAATGCAAGCAGAAGAGATAATAATTATAATTATATATGCACCAAATACGGGAGCACCCAATTGTATAAGACAAATATTAATAGACATGAAAAATCAAGTAAGCAAAAACACAGTGGTAATGGGAGACCTTAATACCTCATTATCACAAAGAGATAGATCAAGTAGGCAAAAAAAATCAAACAAATAACAGAACTGAACCAAATTTGTGAACAGATGGACTTAGACATTTAGACAGTGTTCCACGCAACAACATCAGAATACACATTCTTCTCAGCTGCACATGGGACATTCTCTAAGACAGACCATGTACTAGCCCACAGAACATGCTTAAGTAAATGCAAAGGAATTGAAATTATCCCGTATATATTATCTGACCATAGTGCCGATTACAATACATTACAACAACTGATTACAACAGATATCACATCCTAGCTAAAGTAGTAAAATTAGCAATAACAATAGCATCAAACACAACTTAGAAACTGATGATCTGTGGTAAGTATTGATTTTGTACTTTAAGCCATATGAGCAGAGCCTATAGTTATATAATACTGCCAATAAAATTGAAAATTCATGGCAAAAGAAACCACAGAAACTCCATAAACACAAGGATATTAAATAACACCCTTCTGAACAACTAATGAGTCACAGAAGAAATTAAACAATATCTACAATCAAACAAAAATACAAATACAACTCACAGGAACCTGTGGGATGCAATGAAAGCAGTCTCAAGAGGGAAATTTACAGTGGTGAATCTCACATCAGGAAAACAAAATCAACAAACACACAAAAGAATCTAATGCTGCACCTCAAGCTTCTAGAAAAAAACAGCAAGTCAAGACAAAAGCTCACACAAGGGAAGAAATTATAAAGAGCAGAGCAGAAGTTAATGCAATTAAGACCAAGAAAACAGCACAAAGAATTAATGAATCAAAGAATTGAATCTTTGAAAGAATAAATAAAATTGATAAACTGCTAGCTAACTTTATCAAAAAAGGGAAAGAAAAACCTCAAATTCATGCAATAAGGAATGAAAAGGGTGAAATCTCTACAGATCCTATGGAAATTCATAAGATCACTGATACCCACTTGAAAAATCTTTACTTGCATGGGATGGAAAACACAGAAGAAATAGACAGATTCCTAGAAATGTATGAATTACCAAAGCTGAATCAAGAAGATATAAAAATTTTGAAATACCCAATATCAGTAAATGAAATTGGAAACAATAAAAAACTTACCAAGAAAGAAAAACTCAGTTCTTGATGGATTCATGGCTGAATTCTACAGAAATTTAGAGAAGATTTAATGCCACTGTTCTTCAAACTCTTACGAAATTGAAAGGAAGAAATTTCCCCTAACTCATTCCTAGAGGTAAGTATTACTCTAATACCAAAACCAGAGAAAGA
>NW_004955429.1:22922647-22923377 GCF_000276665.1 Chinchilla lanigera
ACAATTAGACAAGGAGAGAAATAAAAGGAATAAGGATAGGAAAGGAAGAAGTTAAACTATCATTATTCACAGATGATATGATACTCTACATTGAAGATCCCCAAAACTCCACCAAAAACTCCTAGAATTAATAACCAAATTCAGTAGCATAACTACATACAAATTTAACACTCAGAAAACAATAGTGTCCCTGTACACAAGCAAAAAACTCACTGAAAAAGAAATTAGAGAAGCCACACCCTTCAAAATAGCATCCAAAAAAAGAAGTACCTAGGAATCAATTTAACAAAGGAAATAAAACATCTATACATTGAAAATTACAGCACTCTGAAAAAAAAGATCAAAGAGAATTTCAGAAAATGGAAAGATATTCCTTCCTCATGGATAGGAAGAACCAAGATAGTGAAAATGGCATACTCCCCAAACTGTTATACAGATTTAATGCAATCCCAATCAAAATGCCATTAGCATACCTCACAGATCTACAGAAGTAATTCTTAAAATTTATTTGGAAACAGAAGAGACCTAAAATAGCAAATCAGTCACGGGTAACAAAGGCAGGAAATCACAGTCCCTGACTTGAAATTATACTAAAAACTACTGTGATAAAATCTGCATGGTACTGGCAAATAAACAGACCTGAGGATCAACAGAACAGATTAGAAGATGTAGACATAACTATAAACACACTTGGCCATGTTATCTTTGACAAAGGGGCCAAACATGTTCA
>NW_004955429.1:22923477-22953677 GCF_000276665.1 Chinchilla lanigera
CTAAAGTCAAAATGGATCAAAGATCTAAATATTAAAACAGGGACACTAAATCTACTGGAAGAGAAAGTAGGTAGAAACTGTGAAGACATAGGGGTAGGCAGAGAGTTCATGAACAAAACCAACTGCACAGGAAGTACTTCAAAGAATCAATAACTGGGATCTCATCTTATTGAAACGTTTTTGCACATCAAAAGAAATCACCAACAAAATGAAAAGAAAACTCACAGAGTGGGAAAATATTTTAGCCAGCTCTTCCTCAGACCATGGACTTCTATCTAGAGCATGTAAAGAATTGAGAAATATCAGGCCTCCCACATTCAAAGGCCCAATCAACAAGTGGGCGTCTGAGATGAATATATACTTCTCAGATGAAGAGATACAAACAGCAAATAATATATGAAAAAATGTTCAGCATCACTGATCATTTGAGAGATGCAAATTAAAACAACACTGAGATTCCATCTCACCCCAGAAGGAACGTCTATCATCAAGAAATCAACCAATAATAAATGCTGGAGGGGCTGTGTGGGAAAGGAACCCTTCTCCACTGTTGTTGGGAGTGTAGACTGGTGCAACCACTGTGGAGATCAGTGTAGAGATTCCACAGAAAACTAAGATTAGAGGTTCTCTTTGACCCAGATATTCCTCTTCTGGGTATTTCCCCCTCAAATTCGAAAACATCATACCAAAGCAATGTATGTGCACCCATATGTATAACAGAGCAATTTGTAATAGCCAACTCTTGGAAACAACCCAAATTCGCATCAACTGAAGAATAGATGTAAAAGATGTAGTATTCTTATACAATAGAGTACTACTTAGCTATAAAGAGGGATAATCTTAAGACTTTTATAGGTAAATGGATACAATTTGAGACCATACTCATAAGTGAAATAAATCAAACTTCCTTGTGTAAGCATAATATTATATCCCTAGTGTAAGAAACTGAAAAAGTAAATAAGATCCAAAACATACAATAGATATAGTGAAAGGGAAAGAAACTTCAAATGAAAGAACAATTGGGGTCCAAGGAGAAAAGAAGGAAGGGAAAATAAAAATATGTATATACAATGATAGATAACATAGTTATACTACTAATTTCTTTTAGTTCATTGAAAAAAATGGCTTGTGCTTATACTGTTTGACCACTTATGCATTCTTACATCTTGTAATCTGAGCAACTACTTTGAAGATAATGATACATAACATATTAACCATTGCTAATCTCCTATTATCTTGTTTCAAAATACTGTATCATTTTATTTTTTTCCTTAAAAAAAGAGTAGACATTCAAATGGCAAAACTAAGCCATTTGTCCTATGCAATGACTTTGTGATTATTTCCAAAGAATGAGAAAAGCTAAGAATCCTTGTCTGCCAGTGCCAGAACTTAAATCATAAGTTTATTTCATTCTAGTGCAAGTGGATACAAATACTGTATTTCTCCCAAAGTAAGACCAGGCCTTCGATGCAAGGGCTTACTTTCAGAGGATGCCTTATTTTTCTTATGTACAACAATCTACATCTATTCATGCACAAAAATCTATAGTTGTTCAAATACAGCCATGTCACCTTCTTCTGGAACATTGCTGTAACTCTCTAAACCCTGAATTCTGGCCTGAATTTCTTGCAGCTCCATTTCCTGTAGAAAAATTGGCCCCAATCTCTCATGTCCAACAACAGAGCTCTCCTCAAGTGAGCACTTCTTGTCCATGTAACCGGCTCATACTGCCTTGGCAACACAGCTGTCAGTGATCTTATCCTGTGAATTCTTCCCCTGAGTCCTGACCTCTTGCAGGCTGGGTTTCACAAAGTTCCCATTAAATCAAGTATTAATTGAAGACTTATGAGACAGCAGCAGCAACAAAAACAATGATGTTTAAGAATGACGGGCCACAGAAAAGTGATGAAATATTTCAGGCACCAAAACTCAGAAAATGTTTTATATTTCACACGAGTGCATTCATTAAGTATGTCATTATGACCTATGATATCCTGAGTTACGAACATTCATATCAGACACAACACTTCCATTCTGTACCAGGTGTGCGCCCTACTCATGTGTTGAGTCTGTACTCCAGTTGGTCATGGCCATAAGTCTTGAGTTCATCTGTTTACACAGGCGTTTGCCTCTTGTCCAATCCCCACTTGGGTGTTTACAAATACTTAATTATAATTTATCATCCTTTGTAAGTATTAATGTCAATAGTATTATTATTTTATAATTCAATAAGTCCATCGTGTATTGCAACAGGCATACTAAATGCATCTGTCTAGCTGACCATCTTAACTGGGGCTTATATTTAGAGTAGAGCTTGTGTTACAAGCATCCTAAAAAGTTGTGCTAAGCCTTATTTTTTTTAGCTTGGTCTTATTTTGGGGAAAATACAGTAGAATCAGGGGTGAACTCTGATCCCAGAGAGAACCCACATGTGTCTCATCTGTGGTGTGCTGTAACAAACAGATTTAACAAAGAGATTTTGAGATTTGTCTGTTCCAGTTGAAGAATTCAGTGACCATTGAAACGATGCTCAGAACATAGGGCTGAACTTACTAGGAACATTTTCTTTTAACACTGCTGATGAAGCACTGAAAATAACAGAAACTCATACAACTCATCTGGTTAGCTAGAAAGCAAATTCTACGTGTGGGTTGGTAGTGAGCTGGATATATTTTTCAGATATCCAGAAAAATTAAAAATTGAAAGAATGCTATTAATATTAATTATAACCTGTGCATATTGCATGTAAAAAGAAGTCCTATTACAAAATGCTTCTATTTTCATTTTTCCTAATCTGATTGCCTACTAGAGTAATAACTTCAGAACAACTGTTTAGAAACAGGTTCTTTATAAAAGAGAAAATTCTAATTCCGGAAAATAATTCTTTTGGATGTGTTGCTTTGTTTTGCTTCGCTTATGAATGCTGTTGTTGATCTCTAAATGGAATTCCAAACCAGTGACTTTTATAAAAATATGATATACTGTGGGAAGAAAGAGGAAATAAGGAGCAAGAAGGGGAGAAGGAAGGAAAGTTCAAGGAACAAACTTGAACAGTAACTTTGATGGTCCTCATCCATCCCGATAAATCCACAAATCATTTTCCCGCAGTTCCGACAGCTACAGTAGGCGTTGGACTCATTCTGCTCGTTCTGGGATGGTGACAGCGGTGCGGACCGGTGCCATGTTATGCATTTGGAAGAATGACTGTATTATAAAACCCACTCCAAGCTTCTCACTGTTCCAACAATGGAAATAGTCAAGGATGTTTGTACTGACTTAAAATGTGAAGATGTAATTCTGATATTATTGAAGACTTCTACCACTCAGGCATTCCCCCCAATAAGTCTGTCACCTGCCTAATTATCCTCTGACGTTAGGTAAGAAAAATAAAGAATAACTTTTTCTGATAGCAAATAGTAATTTATGTAGCCCATAGAACTATGTGATAGTAAATTTAGGGCTCTATTGAAACTTTAGGAGTAGCACCTACCAGAAAATAATTGTGCTTTACATGATGGATGTAGGGACCCATTTCCAGAGAAGTATAGCCAATAAAATAGTCTACAAGATCCTCCTGGCTAAAGATGAAAATACTAGATTGACACTGAAAAACACCCCCGCTAATTTAAATACATTACTGAGCTGGCGATGCATTAAAGAATGTGGAGAAACCCACAGAAAGCAAAAACAGGAAAACGGGGAGAGGGGCAACGACCCAGCTCCCCCGTGCCCTGAAGACGTGGCCGAGTGCTGGAGACGCGAAGAGTCTGTTCTGATAACTACGTAGCAGTCAAAGGTCGGAGATAAAGCTTGGATCTCATCCTTCGTGGAGAATCTAATAAAGGAACCTCTTATCCGGAACCCTGAAAGTTAGAGCACCAAGGTAAGGAGGAATGGAAAGTAAATGCTGGTATTTAGAAGGGTTGGAAAGGAAACTTCTCTGCTCTACTTTGAATGGGGGCGGAGAAAGCAGCCCCCTCCGCTGAATCTGTAAGCACAATCCGAAAGTCAGCTTAGTCTGAAATTTACGGTGCTTGAGGACAGGTGGCCCTGAGATCAAGGATGAACCTCTCTGGAGAAACTCAACTTCAATTCAGTTCTCAAAGAATTCCCACAGAGATAATTTTCCAGAACAATCAAGCAAAATTCTCAAAACAGAAAAAGAAAATGTCATGGGTGAAACTGATTAGAAATATTGAAACACAGGAAAAAACTCACAAATGCATCCCATATGGAACATATCAGACACAGAAGAGTTCATGTAGCGTGCCTGAAGTGTATATGATAATTCAAATTGAAAATTCAATTTGTAGCAGATTTTGTACTTTTGTAGCAGATTAGACCCAGCTGATGAGGAAAAAAAGTGAATGGAAGATAAATCCAAAGAAACGAATAAAGAAAGAAGACAAGAAGAGTGAGAAATGGGAAAGAGGAGCAGGATAGATGTGGAGAGGAAGCAGCACTGGGGAGACCTGCGCGAAGCTGAGTTCCGCGGTGAGATCACATGCAAGTAGGGAAGGGCACTGCGCAAAGAAAGACGCTTCAGAGCCGTTGAAAAGCATAAACCCTCAGCTGCAGTAAACCCAAGGGAATCCCAACCAGGATAAAGTTTTGAAAAAACACAATAAAACCAAAGAAAAGACGGTCTTAAAAACAGCCAGAGAGAAAAGACAGATCTCTTACCAAAAAAAAAAAGTGCATCTAGATGGGCTGCTGATTTCTAAACAGTGATAACTGAACGTGTACATGAGTATGTACTGGTTTTGCCTAAGCTAGAACTTTATACAGATGGAACCGCACAGTATGGGTTATGATGCTTCCATTTCTTTATTTCAATATTGTATCAATGAAATTGACTCCTGCAGTTACATTTAACAATAGTTGGTTGCTTTTAAAAGATTTCTGTGGAGTATCCCACTTCATGAGTATACTCTAATTTTTATTTAGTGTTCTGCTGATAGGCATTTATGTTACTTCCAAGGTTTTGCTGTTATACCTGAAATGCTAGGGCTTTTTTTTTTTTTTAAAGTAGTTCTTGTAACTTGTCTTCCGTGTAAACTCTCTGTGGAAAACTAACAGACTAAAATGTAAACAAAACACAAAGCTCCCAATGTTGACTCAGTTTTACATCCAAAGCTCAAACCCTTTATAAAATACGTCACTGCATTTTTGCCATAATTTTTTAACCATTAACTTTCTAAAATATTATTGCCTTTACATTTCTTGCCTAAAGCTAATATAAGGCTTTGCCCTCATGTGAGTCCAGCTCCAGCTGGTTGGGTATGTATGAAGCATTATGCTTACCTTGCTGGATCACAGCATTGGGCCACATTTTTAAAAGTGGCTTTCAACGTTAGATCCTGCTGAAGGCAAATTTAAGATTTATTTTGTGCACAATGCAAGTTAAGCAAGTGGTTAGTATGAGAACATAAAGAATAAAGATGTGCATCATACCTGTAAGTTTAGGTATTTTCGAAAGACGCACAGCTTTATAAAATCCCTACTACAGAGTTTGCTGTATTTGCAAATCACCCTGATGTTACCGTGTTTTTCCCTGTCATAGCCCCTCAGTATACTTCCCTTGTTAATCGGGATGCCCTGGAGCACTGCTGAACAACCCTATTTCCAAAGGATGACTACTCTGTACCCTGTGAAGAGAAAGCGGCAGTTAGGAACAAACTGCTGACCCAGTGAATGTGAGATGAACCTGGGATCGGGGTGGCATCCACGTCGTACGGATGTCTGTGGTTTAAAAGGGTTAGAGCAGGTAAAACTCTCAGTGTACCAGCTGGCACATTGTACTCAACGTTCACTGTTAGGGCTTTTACTACTGTACAAGTGACTGAGATTCCCTTCAAACTCACCTAATCTGGTTTACTGCACTTTCCTAGCCTTCTGCGCCAGCCAATGCTTGGTCTGTTTACAACTACAGCATTTCCTGCTGTCCTATCACAGCAGGAAATTCCTCTGCTGTTCCCTGCCTTTGTACCAACTCCCTAAAAAGTGTGCAAATCCCGTAGTAGTGAATATCCTGTCAAACTCTTGCTGCCCCTCCTGGGGACCTGTCAGTTCTCTGTGCAAATTTCTAGGCGATCAGCTGGCATGGTTTGGACACAGTGTGTCCACCAAGGCTCATGTGTTGGGGGCTGCTCTCCAACCCAAAGTGCTGAGCATGGGGCTCTGGGAAGGTGGTTGGATCATGAGGGCTTTCACTTCAGCAGTGGATTCATCCATTGAAGGATTCATAACTTGATAGCATTATTGGGAGGAGGTGATGAAAACTTTAGGAAGTGAGGCCAGTAGAAGGGAATGAGCTGTACGTGTGTGACTTAGGTGTCTATATGCTGTTCATGGCCCCTTTCCTCCCTCTATCTTGTTCTCTGTATGCATTCTGACTGCCATGAGGTGAGATGATTCCTACACTGCCTCCTCTCCTCCCTCGCCATGAAATTCTGCCTCATGCAGGTCTGAAAGCAATGGAACCAGTAGACTGTGAGCTGACACCCCTGACACTATAAGCCAGAGTTGAGACGCTCTCCTTTAAGTTATTTTCTCAGGTATTTTGTCACAGTGACAGAAAGCCAGCACACGGTTGGTCTGGATCAAGAATTTTCAGGCTGCAACATAGTACACATCCTCGGATGCTTGCAGTCAACAAAAGTCTCGGGAAACTGGCTCCAGCCTCAAACAGAGTGGTTGTATTTTATACACTTTGTGTATACAAATAATCTACAGGCAATAGTCCAAACAATCATTGAGATTGAGAAAGAAATTCTATATATGGCGTATCCCACAACAGCAAGCCCCCTCCAAACATGTAAGTTTATAACTGCTTGATAAGACCTGAAAATTAAATTTGACGTTTATATGACAACCCTGACACAGTATTAACTACAGTATAGGAAGAATAGCGCCCTAAGTAACAGGAGTTTAGAAAATGTCAATGATGTGCTTGTGCCATTAGAGATCAGCATATCTCCTCATTTTTATTTAGGAGGCTAAAACTGGAAACTTTTAACATTAGTAAGAGAGAATAGTAACCATAGAAACACAGCATAGATCGATTTCCACGGTAAGGAAAGCAACTCCTTCATGGAATGATTTGAGATGCTACAGCAGGTACTTCTGCCTAAAGATCTCCTCCCTACAGGTCTGCACTATTTCAAGCAGTGGTTCTCCAAAAATAATAGGCAATCAATTTAATAAAAAGCATGACAGTTTTAATGAAAAGTTAAAATATACTTACTACGAAGAAATGCAAAAAATGTGATGGCATCAGACCAAACCATCCATAGTAAAGAGGGAGGACAGCAAGGGACAAAGATCAATCTTCAGATTGCAAAGGAAAGGAAAACTGACATTTATTGAAAAGCTACTCTTTGCCAAGCACTTAGACTACATTTTCATTTACTTATGACCACCAAGTAAATATAAATGCATATATCTTTTAAAATTGCTAATGCATGCTCCTGTTAGAAAAGTTGGAAAATATAAAATAAGTACCAGAAAGAAAGTAAACATCACTCACCCTATCCCGCAAGAAGATCCAATGAGAAGTTTGGTGTTATTCACCTCCCTTCACATTCTGTTTTCCATAGTTGAGATGGTAACAGAACTCTGAACCTGTCCCCTCATCATCAAATACCCTAAAATGTAAGCTCAGTGAGACCATGGAGCTGGTTCATTCACGGTTTTATCACCAGTGCAAAGACCAGTACCTGGCTCACAGGAAACAGTGAATAAATATGTGTTGAAGGTGTGAGAGTGACCGTTATACCAACCTTCTCTCATTTTAAACATTTTGATTTTTAAAATGTATAAATCTTTTTTAGAATTTCTGAATTTTTCCCCTTAAAATAAATTTTTAGACATGAAATAATGAGGTTAGAAGTTAGAGATCTTTCTAAGTTTGTAGTATGTGTTGGTAATTGCTTTCTAAATATTTCCAGCTGGATTCCCACCAGCACTATATAAAAACCTATTTTATTCGAATCTTTTGGTTCCTAATTTAAACATTAAAAACATTTATAGAAAAATAACTTAGAAATTTATATTTTATCTTATACTCACTAATATGCTATCAGTATAACAGCCATTTTCCTTGTTATTGCAAGTATTTCCCCACACTTCATTATTTCCCTTGAACCAGTGCAGGTTGCGTTTTGTCAATAACAAGGCTGTCAAGTTTTACATTATCAAACATTTCCCTTGAAACTTTTTTTTATCACATCTCTGCCTGGAAACTCCCCCAAGAGAAGATAAGAAAACACGTTTGATTTCCTCCACTTTCATAGTTTCACTGTTACCTTTACTTGATTACTCACTTGGCATTACTATATTTCAGGAAAAGATGTGAGGTGAGTGTATCTCGGTAGGTAAAAATTGTTTTAGCATCCTGTATTGAAAAATTCCTTTTCTTCTAGTTCAACTTGTGATATCTCTTTTTCTTCATACACAGGAAGAAGTAAGTACTTTTGATATACTCTTTAATTTATCTTTCCTCCATATTCTCAGTCTAGTCCAACTGTGTTTTTTCATTAAAATTTTTTTATAATACAGTCAAATATTTTTCAAGAAATCAAGTATCAGAGAAATTATTAATAATAAAAATTAGTAGCCCTCCAGTATCTCCTTTTTGACATATGGTTCTATTCATCAGCCATTTCAATTTTTATTTCTTCTGGCATTAAGTCTATGTTGCTAAATCATTAATATGGTCCTAGCCATTACCCACTGAACTTCTGGTATGAGAAATGATGATTTAGCGCATGTATGCTATCTTATCTCCTTTCCCTCCTCTCTCAGTATTTGACAGTTTTGTAGCCATTTTTGTTCTCTTGTTTTTCCTTTGTGAATTAAAACACTATATTTAAATTTCTATTTCCTGTATCATCAACTTTCAACAGTGTGTCTGGATTCCTTACTTTGCAAAATTAAAATATTTTCTCTTTCCTGTTGATTTTTAACTTCAACCTTTTATAGATATTGCTTCACACTGTCAAAGCTAATGCTACGTGTAATTTGCTACTAGCTATGGTCAAATATTTCAAAGTTCTGCCTATAGGTTGATTTTAATATTGAAATTAGGTGGGCAGTGGTCATGTTATCATGGCTATGTAACTATTCTTTATTCTAGGGTGAATTTATCTCCTATTCCCAGATCACAGTGCCATTTGCCTTAAAAGAGAATAGGCTAGTACTCAATGTGGTCAAATGGATTCCCTTTTAATTCTATCAATTGCTCAAAATAATAAATATTTGATAGAATTCACGGTTATGCCAAATGGGCACACAGTTGTGTACAGGAGAGTTTTAAATTAAGGGTTCAATACTTTTACCAATTACAGAGCTATTCTTACTTCCTATTTCTTCTTATGTGAATATTAAGCTGTAGTTTATTAGAAACCTGTCCATTTTATCTTAATTTTCAAAATAACTTGTTTTTCCACAATGCAGTAATTTCTGAGATATATTAAGTGATGTCTCCTTTTTCATTATAGTAATAGTTCTAGTCTATTTTCTTAATCAATCCTGAAAGGTGTTTATCAGTTCAACTCATCTTGTCAAGAGCTGAAACTGCCGCATCACAAGGTACAAGTCTGCTCTGCTTTTGCTCATTTACTAGTTTTCCAAAGTGGCTTTACCTCATTTTACACACCCACCTGCAGGATGAGATTTTCAATGGGTCTGCATCCTTGGCAAAGCCTGGTATTGTTTTGTTTTGTTTTGTTTTTTTTGATGTTAGCCATCCTAGTGGACGTGTAATGACAATGATGCTTAGGATTTGCATTACACAACGAATAGTAACTTGTAGCATCTTTTCTCATGCTTCCTTGCCATGTAAAGTTCCTGTTTACATATTTTGCCATTTATCTGATGGACCTTCTCTTTTGCTGTAAGTGTTCTTTACATATTTTATCCATATTTCCTTTTTGGTTATATGTATTGCATAAATTTTTTTCTCCTCCTTCTTGCTCTTTGACACAGGGTCTCGCTATGTAGTTCAGGCAGGCCTTGAACTCACTATGTCGCCCAGGTTGGCCTTGAACTTGCAGTGATCCTCCTGCCTCAGCCTCCTGAGTGCTGGGATTACAGGCCTGGGCCCCCATGCCTGGCTCTCCCCTTTTCGTAACTTGCCTTTCCACTCTCTTTAATGCTGTTGCTAGACCAAAGGTTTCTCAACTCTGTATAGCCCTTTGTTTGATGTTATGCTTTATTTAACTATTATGTTTTAAGTGTTTCTAACCCAAAAGCTTAAGGATTTCTTCTTTAGGGGTTTTGTTTCAGAAGCTTAATAGTTTTGCCTTTCACACTTAGGTATGTAATCCACCTAGAATTGATTTTGAGTGTGAGTTCTTTAAATATTATTATTCCATTGATCCAACGCCACTGATGGAAAAACAATCCTCATTGCACTTTAGGGTTGTTTTGGTCAAAAATAAAATGACTGTATTTGGGTATGTCTCCAGACTTTAAGTGTTTTTAAAATTTAAGTGTACTGGTACAGTTTAGGTACACACAACAATCACATTCGTCGTAGGGCATTTGTACCTGTACATGGCGTATCTTGATTCCTCTTTTATTTTCCCTGTCCCCTCCCCTCCTTCACCCCTCCTTCCCCTCCTTATTTGCAAAACTTTGTTTCATTTTATCCCTTTTCTCATTTTCTTCTTTTTCCTTCCTCTCCCTCTCCCTAGCTCCCTTTTCCTTTTGAGCAATTTCTTTTTATTTCACAATATCTATTATACATGTTGGTTTTTATTTATACTTTCAGTTTCTCACACCAGAGAGATAATGTGGTATTTACATGTGTCCAGTTTATTTCATTTATGATTATGGTCTCAAGGTACATCCATTTACCTATAAATGTCTCAAGTTTATCCTTCTTTATGGCTGAGTAGTGCTCCATTATATAAAAAAAATCTTTTTCATACATCAGTTGATGGGCATTTGGGTTGTGTGTAAGATTTAGTTTTACAAAATGTGCTGCTATAAATATGAATGTGAGTATATCTCTGTGGTACAATGCTTTTAATTCTTCTGGGAAGATACCAAGAAGGGGAATAGCCGGGTCAAATGGGATCTCTAATTTTAGTTTCAGGAGGAATCTCCACACTGATTTCTATGTTGGTTGCACCAGTCTGCACTCCCACAAAGTGGACAAGGGCTCCTTCTCCCCCACAGCCTCTCCAGCATTTGTTACTGGTTGTTTGCTTGATAACAACCGTTCTTTCTGGAGTGATATGGAACCCCAGTGTTGTTTTAACTTGAATTTCTTGAATGATGATGTTGAAAATTTTTTCATGTATTTATTTGCCATTTGTATTTATTCATCTGAAAAATGTATATGCAATGCAGGTGCCCATTTTTGGATTGGGTCTTTGAATTTGGGGGGGGGTCTGATATTTCTCAATTCTTTGTATGTTCTAGATAGAAGTCCTTTGTCTGAGGAACAGCTGGCTAAGATTTTTTTCTCACTCTGTGGGCTGTTTTTTTCACCCTATTAGTGATTCTTTTTGCTGTGTAAAAGCTTTTTAATAAGATGAGATCCCAGTTGTGGGTTCTTTGTGATACTTCCTGTACGATCAGGGTTTTGTTCATAAAGTCTTTGCCTACACTTATGCTTTTAAGAGTTCTCCCTATTCTACCTTTCAGCAGATTTAGTGTTTGTGTTCTAATATTTAGATTTTGATCCATTTTGATTTTAGTTTAGTGGGTGGTGATAGACATGGGTCTAGTTTTAGTCTTCAGCATGAGGAAAACCAGGTTTTCCAGCACCATTTATTAAACAGGCTACCTTTCTCCGAGTGAACATGTTTGGCTCCTTTGTCAAAGGTCAATAGGCTGAGTATGTCTGGAGTTGTTTCTGCATCTTTTAATCTGTTCCATTGATCCTCAGGTCTTTTTTTTTTTTTTTGCCAGTACCATGCTTTTTATTATTATTATTACAGTAGTTTTGTAGTATAATGTCAAGTCAGGGATTGTGATGCCCCCTGTTTTTGTTGCCCAGATTTTTTTTTGCTATCCTAGGTTTCTTCTGGTTCCAAATGAATGTTAGGATTGTTTTCGCTAGTTCTGAGGTATGTCCTTTTTCAGGGTATTGTAGTTTTCAATGTAAAGATCTTTCACTTACCTTGTTAGATTGATTCCTAAGTATTTCATTTTTTGAATGCTATTGTGAAAGGTGTTGTTTCCCTAATTTCTCTCTTAGTGAGTTTGGCATTTGAGCATAGGAAAACTATCAATTTTTTAGTGTTGACTTTGTATCCAGTTATGTTGCTGAACTTGGTCATTAAATCTAGAAGTTTTGTGGTGGAGTTTTTGGGTTTGTCTATGTAGAGTATCATGTCATTGGCAAATAATAATAATTTCTTCTTTTCCTATCTTTATTCCTTTTATTTCTTGCTCTTGGCTAATGGCTCTGGCTAATGTTTCCAGAACTATATTGAATAAGAGTGGTGATAGTGGATACCCTTGTCTTGTTCCTGATTTTAGACTGAAAGCTTTCAGTTTTTGTCCATTTAGTATGATGTTGGCTATTGCTTTGTCATAGTTGGCCTTTATCAGATGGAGGTAAAGACCATGTATTCTGATTTTCTGTGGATTGTTTTTTTATCATGAATGGGTTTTGGACACATTAAATGCTTTTTTTCTGCATCTACTGAGATGGTCATATGATTTTGGTCTTCAGCTCTGCTGATCTGATGTATTACATTTATTGATTTGCATTTGTTCAACCATCCCTGCATTCCAGGGATGAATCTTACTTGATCATGGTGTACACTTTTCTTGATGATTTGCTGCATTCTGTTTGCCAGTATCTTATTGAAGATTTTTGCATCTATGTTCATCAGGGAGATTGGCATGTAGTTGTCTTTTTTAGTTGCCTCCTTGTTTGTTTTGGGACTTTTTATTATGTTTTATTTCTTAACTTATCTCTTCATGCATAAATAGCACAGTGAATTTATTACCTTTATAAGTAATTAGTCTTGACATATAGTAGTGTAAGTTTTTTCAAATTAGTGTTTCTTCAAAATTATATTGGCTATTTCTTGACTTTTGTATTTCCATGGAAATTTTAAAATCAGCTATTTGATTTATACTATCCATCTCCCCAAATATGCTGAGATTTTGATTGAATTTACTGTACTTTGTAGATTAACTTTTGGAGACTTACACCTTGGTAATATTAGTCTTTCAACCTATGATTATGGCATACATTTACTTAGGTCTTCTTTTAGTTTATTTCCATGTTTTGTAATTTTCAGCACATTTTTCATGAGCTATAATACTAAGTATTTGATAATTTAAATTCCATTAAAATAATATATTTCATTTACTTTAAAAATTCTTTTTTGTTATATAGAACTATAAAAAACTCCCCGCCTCTTTCTCCTCTTTTCTTCTTATTTGTGGTGTTAGAGATCAAACCCAGTTATATCCACAGCCCCAAGAGATATTTGTATTGATCTTTTGCCTAGTGCTCTTACAAAATTTGTTTATAAATTATAATATTTTATACATTACTTTGAATTTCAAAGCATAATATTTCTTTCTTTGTAACCATTCTCTTTCTTTCCTGATTGTACTGGCTAGGACTTCTATAACAATGTTTGGTAACAGTGGTAACATTACACATCTTTGTCTTATTTTTTATCTAAGGAAGAAAACTAAACAGGCAGTTATAGTCTCCAAGAATCCCAAATGAAAACCTGGGCATTTACCCCCATTTCCTAGCAGTTTCTAAAATCCAACTTTTGTCAAAAATTCTCCTCTATGTTTCAGTTGTCTCTGGTTAGTTTCTTAACATTTTCCCCCACCCTAACTTAAGAACTGCTAAAGGCCTTACAGAAAACATTGGTGCCAAAGTCTGAGCTTTCTTCAGTATCCCTTTTTTCCTGGCACAATGGTCCTTCAAATCCTGGCTGCTAAAGTACAGTGCACTGGTCAGCGACAGAAGCTAAAATACAACATTTGAGAAGAAACCCCAAAACTTACGGAACGATTTTTAACTATTCATGCTTTCCCAGATTCTTCCTTATAAACTTCAGCAAATTTAAGATCATTTTCAATTTAGTATCACAATTGCTAAAACCTAATTTGTGTAGTATTTCTTCTTAAATTAGAAGACATTTCTTAGCCGCGATGAAACTCACTGGATTAACTATTGTCAGGCGAACTGTTAGCTTAGATTTAAAATTTTACAAAACTTTTCTTTTTATTGTTTATGGCTAATTCACTCTCTATTCATTCTCAGTTGTACAACTTTAGAGGTGCTCAATCCTGAAATTGGAAGTAAAATGCTTGGAGTGACTGTAGATTCTCCCAAAGCAATTATTTCATGATTCTTGTGCTACTCAAAATTATTATGTAATAAATCCCTTATTAAAATTAAGCTTTAAAGTAACCACAAGAGGAAAGTAGCTGGTTTTTCGACCACTTGTGGATTAAAACCCAAATCAAACTTCTTGTGGATTAAAAACCTAAATCAAACTCTGTAATCAGAGACTGAGTGTTCACCTGAACAATTGATACTATTTGTTAAAAACGGGTGCATATCTAGATGTTTCAAGATTTAAAGAAAAAAGATTTTGAAATGTAGGCCACCAAGGAAGAAACACACAGAATAATCAAGCTAAGAATTTTTTCAATCTTCAAAATATAAAATTTTGTATTTTAGATAAAGGTCCCTTTCTAAATGGGAAATTCCATCAGCACTTACTTTTAGTGAATTTCAGTGTAGTATTTATTAGTTGCTAAGTAATGGACTGTTTTGTTTATCTGTGTCCTATCATATAAAATTGTTTTAGAAAGAAATTTGATAAAAATCAAATGTGGCTGAGGAACAAATGAATTCATTATATTGAAAATGAATACATGTCTATATTTTCAAATAGATAATTTAAACCGAATGTGACAGTATAAAAATTAACATTTGTTTTTTTCTCAACCCTGGGATATAGAGCAGTATTCTCCCATCTTATTTCCCAGTTATAATAACATGAATAGATATTGATGTAGCCTATTATCTCAGCAATAATGCATATTACAACAAGCGGTTATTTATTAGCAGTAAAATGTTTCTCCAGGGCTTAATTTAGAATGCCTGAAATGAAATAACAAAATCTCAGTCTTGGAAATGATCCTCTGTGTAGTTATTGTTTAGGGAAATTTTTATTGCTTCACAGCAGTTGAAGACGCTTAATTGGCTAGTCTTTTGAAATGAAGGCATATGGTGCCATAGCAAGGTTTTGGAAGGCTAATGTGAATGAACACGTGGTACTGGAAGCCAGGCTTCTTGAAGTGGTTGGTGGATTTCAGTTCAGAAGTGGAGGTGGGAATCGCTTTGATTCTCAGTGATACACTAGAACTTCCAGATACCCTACAGTCTTTGCATCATTCGCCCATCCTCCAGAGCTCCACATGCAGATGGAAAGGCTGGGCCCGGACGGGTTCATCCGCCCAACTCCACTCTTTTACGAGCAGTGTGAAATCAAACATCAGACCCGGGCAGACTGAGCCATGTAGGGATGGGGTGCAAAACCCAGCTGATAGGATGTCTCAGGTTTCTCTAGACAGTGTCAGCATTGTGTGACCTGGTTCTCCTCGGTATTTGACAAGCAACAGAGAAGTCTGATTCCTACAGGTTCCTGTGACAGCAAAGCTACCCTCAATTTCTGAAACTCTAGAGGCAAGGAGGAGCTCAGCTGTATGGGAGTAAGGTAATGTAGGTGTGGAATCTCTGAGTCTGAGCTGAGACCTGATCAAAAAGTGTAAGGCAAGAACACACTTAGAGATTTGAGAGTGCAAACTCAGAGTGCGTGCTGGAGCACACCCAACTCGATGCCAAGCCCCCACACTGATAGAGAGAGGCTTCCTGCATTCTCCCTGGCCAGACACATAGTTGATCTTAGGGTCTAGAGCAGAGCTGAGTCTCTGCTAGTCACAAAGTAGTACCAACTCTAGGACAAGAGGGATTTAGGAGCATAGAGTTCCTAGGTCACTAAATCCTCCAGTACTTTAGGAACTTTTTTCTGTGGATCTTTAAAAAATCTTTTTCCTAGAGTCTTAATTGTACAAATTGACCCAAGATCTAGAGGCAGCTTTTGCCTTGATGTCAATTACGCTTCTTGTGACCCCTAAGAGATGCCGTACATAGCTGGAGCGGGGCCTGGGTATCCTCTGCCAGACCTGTCTGTAGCTGTTGTACCCTGGGCACAGAGATGGCTCTGAGCCCCGGGTTCTTCCTCCTCCACTTCCTTTGAATCTGCTGACTGAGGACTGAGTAATGGCTGGATGAGTCCATGGCCGAGCTAAAACCTTCATCCAGCCAAAACGCTGAAATGAATTTCCTTAATGGAACTGCTGGCTAGGGGGAAAGCGTCTGTAGACTTCTAAGCTGGATGCCTATCCAGGGCTTTTTTCTATGGTTCCAAACTCTAGGCTCTCAGGAGGTTGCTTAATTATTTGGAAAGGTGCTGAGCCAGCAGGTGGTCCTCCCCAGCCCAGAGCTCCCGCCTGCGGTACAGTGTTACTTCCTTACTCTTCTGGGGCCACTCGCTCAGTCAAACGAAGCTCTCCTTTCCCGCCTCCCTAGTCGGGCACAGCTGGTGGCGGCTTAGATGGTAAAGTTACCAGCAAGCTAGGAGAGCCTGAGATGCCATGACTAGCGACCTGCAACCCAGAGAAGCATGTTCTTACAGACAGCTGGGGATGAGCTGAAGAGGTCCAGCTGCAGGTAAAGAGGAGCCCTCTAACAGAATTTTAGTGCTTCAACCAAATGGCCATTAATTCTTCTTCCCAACACTCACCACAGTCTACTGTGTCTGGGTACTAGACATATACTATATATCTCTAGCTGTACGAGGCGTATACTGAGCCCAAATTCTGTCTGCAGGGTCTGATTCTCTAAGCAGAGGTCAGGACGAAAGAAACTGCTATTTTTAAAGAATCTACCATGTACTAGGCATTTTCATACTTAGGATTTAATTTAGTCCTCAAAATTATCCTGCACATATGTTGTCATCCCCAGTTCTGAAGAAAGGCAAGAGGAGCATATTTCATGAATGTTGTGCAAAGAGGAATAAAAACCACAGCAAAGATGAGTATTCCTGTGACCTACACAAAGCTGCAACCCCTGAGTCTGTTTTACTTCACCTGTAAAACACATAACTGTACTTTTCTTACAGGGGAGTTGCAAGAAAGGAAACTGCATGAAATAATGAGTATGACTGTCTTTACCCAGAGTGTGACACCTGACAAGGGTGGTTAATTGTGTGTTTCTGTGTTCCAGTCGGAAGTCACACACTTGGAGGAGCCGGGAGGTTAGGAGCCCGGTCAGGACAGAAGCCTGCGATCCCTGGCTGGGAAGAGCTGACACGGGGTAGCCTAACTGCAGAAATCCAGAACTCAGGCGCAGATCTTGAGGAAAACCAAGGCAGGAGTGAGTAGGAAGCAGATTAGTCACAGCACAGGGCAGAAATCTCAACCCTGGCTCTGAGTTTAGGGAAGGACCGGTCAGACGACAAGAGCATTGCCGCTTTTCAGCAGGCCCTCTGGTGTCTACCCTTGGCAAGGAGGAAGTCATTCTCGGGGTTTATTGCCTTCACATTCCCATCTCTAGGAGTTATGGCTCGTGGCTTTTCCTTTCATGACTCATCAGCTATTCAGCTATTCCCCCCTGTCCCCAGCCTTGTTTCTCAAACCTCAAGGGCTGACCCTCAGTGTTCCTGATGCTGTCTTTTCCCAGCTTGTTCGTAATAAGTTCACTGGATGCTGAGTCACCCAAGGTCCAGGGCCCCTTGACTGGTCCGGTGGATCACCAGACCTGTGGAAAATGGAGCCTGCTAGCTGTCAGTGGGATCAGTGACCCAAGATGGGAGAGGGAACTCCAGCCTTCAAAGGGTATGGTGTGTGTGTCTCTCTCTGTCTGTCTGTCTGTCTTTGCCTCTGTCTCTGTCTCACAATCTGAACAAGTTATGGACGTGACATCATAAAACCTAGGCAATCCTGCTTCATAGCAGAAACACTTCTTGGCTCCTGAATGTTATGATTATTTCCCTCCCATGACTGAATGAAGGTGAGTGCAGCGCAGAACCTAAAGGTGTAGTTTTCTTGGACTTCTATTACTCAATTTTGCCATATCGAAAAGCAAGTGTTCTGTCTCCACATAACTCATATAAGGTCTGGATTATATTTAAAAATTGTCACATTTTTCCTGGTCTGAAACCCTACACAAGATCCAAGCTGCAAAGTTTGTCTTCCTTTGAATTCTCACCAGGATTAAAATGATCTGTTACTTTGAACTCGTGTCTGCAAAACACAGCAGAAAATGTTGCTAGAAACGGGATCAGGAAGGATGTGGATACAGAGAAGGAGACACGCCAGTAACAAACCAACAGTATTTGAGTGGGTAGATCCAGGGATAGAAATTAGAAAAGTATGAAGAATTCCTTTCTTCATTTAGAACAGAACTTTCCATATTTCAGGTTGTCCTGCTGCATCACAGCTTAGTCAACACCCTTCCCTATGACCGTTGTTGCTAATAATTTCCTCCTTCTCAGAACTCCTGCTGTCCCCCTATAGGTCTCTTACACCATTCATTACTCTGTATGGGGGTACATGTCGGTTTTGTAGCCTGGAGCTTAAATAATAGAGAAGGACCTCTTTCAAAGAAACAGTGGAAAGTACTAGTGCAAATTAGATATGATGATGGGTATTTATTTAGAACAACAAATTACACAAAATCAAATTTTAAGAAGTTAAATAAAAACAATCTTTCTTAGAAAAATAACATTTTATTCAGTGAATACCTAGCACAGTTACTTAATCATAATATTTTCTTTAAAGAAATAGAAAGATAACTCATATTCTAGAGGAGTTGATACAATTTTCTTACTGTTAATAACTGGGATGAATGAAACATAAAAGCTCACACACAGACATACTTACTCTCTGTAGCATGACTACAGGGTTGGATCCCAGAAACCTTTATATACTACTACTTTGTAGAATTACTAACAAAAATAAAAATGTGTACAGTACACATATAATTGCATTTATGGTATACTTATATTTATGATGTATTATTTCTGACTTCAGAGAATTCTGTTTTGACCAGATGCTCATGGAAACCAAAACCTCTTAGTTTTATGTGTCTGATTAGAAGAATTTTCAACAGACAAGTTTCTAGACCCATACTCTTTTTTCAGTAGCAGGGATTGAACCCCTTGCCCTAAGCTACATCCCCAAGTGCTTTTTTTTGTTTGTTTGTTTGGTTTTTTTTTTGTTGTTTTTTTTCCAGTACTGGGAACCAAACTCATGACCTTGCGCTTGCCAGGCAGGCGCTTTGCCGCTGAGCTAAATCCCCAGCCCCCCAAGTGCTTTTTATGTCTTGCTAAGTTGCTAAATTGTTGGGCTCAAGCTTCTGATTCTCTTGCCTCAGCCTCCCAGAGTGCTCAGATTGCAGGTGTGTGAAGAATTCATACACTTTAAATCTTGTGTCTCCTCCAGCACTCACCTACTTCCTCCTTGGGCGCAGTATCTCTCTCAACAATGGGAATACTATGAACGTTACGCATCTATTTTAATAAATTCCACTAAATCATCTTCAGTGTAGTGCCCTCTTTCCCGGACCCTAATAATGTTTTAGACCACTCCAAACCTGACAGAAGTTATTGGGAAAAGAAACAACAGTTTAAATAACTGCAGTCTTAGAACAGTATCATTTTTGTAAATTTAGCAAATGGATGATCACATGAATTTGTAGGATTTTCCCTAGAACATTGAAAGCAACCAACATTAAATGGGGGCCACTGATATATGACCTTCCTTTGCTTCAAGTTTGTTTTCCGTTTATTGCCCTTGAAATATCCATGAAATGCCAAGTGTAATAGTTGAGGCTTTTACCCTATGTTTCTGTAAGTGTTCATCATTTTAGCTCTTAAAGATTTTGTTTTTGATCCTTTTTGAGTTAATATTTTCATACCTTTCTGTAAGGTATTTCACAGAGGTCTGACTTCATCACTTTGTATGTGTACATCCAGTTTTCCTTACAAAATTTGTTGAAAAGACCATCCTTCCTCATTGAATGCTCTGGGTACCACTGTCAAAAATCATTTAACCATATGTTAAGCAGCTGTCTGTCATAATGAAATACCCTACACAGGCTATTTATGGTGTGTAGAGAGGTGTATTTGGGCTCATAGTTCTTAAAATTCAAACCCAAGATTGGGCAGCCCCATTGGCGTGGGTTTGTGGTGAAGACAGTGCATGAGGCAGGACTGTGTGAAAGAGTGAGCTTTTACATCTCAAGCAGAAAATAGAGGGAAAAGTGGAGAAGGGGGGGTCTCACATCCTCTCCAGGGCACACCCCCATGTCCTGAGGACCTTCCCCCAGGCCCCACCTCCTAAAGGTTATACCACCTCCCAACTGCAGCCCTCCTCTGGACCAAACCTGTAAGGAGTGACTCTTGGGGACAGTCGACATGAAAGCCATAGCACCGTGTGAGTGAGAGTTTATTTCTGGGGTCTCTGTTTCCTTGGTCTGCGTGTCTTTTTTTTTTTTTTTTTTTAATATCAGTGCCATGTTGTCTTGATTATGATCTTTTTAGAAAGTTTTGAAATCAGGAAGTATGAGTGCTTGAGATTCATTTTCTTTTTCAAGATTGTTTTGGCTATCTGGGGTCCCTTGAGATTCCAGTCACATTTTTAGATGGATTTTTCTATTCCCACAGAACACATCATTTTGACAAAAATTGCATTGACTCTGTAGGTTTGGGTAATAATGACATTTAAATAACATGGTCTTCCAATAAATGAATATGAGATGTTTTCATTTATTTATTATTTAACTTCTTTCCGCAATGTTTTATAGTTTTCATCATGCAATTCTCTCCTTGATTAAATGAATGCCTATGTGCATTTTGTTTGTGCTGAAATTGTAAATGAAATTATTTTCATACGTTCCCCTTGAAGTTTTAATTGTTAATATAGAAATAAAATAGATTTTTTATTTGTTGACTTTGTATCCTACTACTTTGCTGAATTCTTTTATTGGGTCTAACAGAGTTTTGTGATATCCTTAGGGTTTTCTACACATAAAACGATATATACAGAGATCATTTTACTTCTTCTTTTCCAGTTTCACCTAATCTTCCTGAGGTAATCACGTTGACTTTCTAATCTAATCTAATTTTGGTCCCTAAAACGGGGGGAAATGAAGGTGGAGGGTAGGACAAAATGCTTTAAATGCTGTGGAAATGAATTACCTGAACAATTTGGTCTTGCAAAAATGCAAGAAGGGTGGAACAAAAATAGCTGACCATCTCTGGATCTATACTTCCCTGATCAGAAGCAGCAATCTTTGATCAGAGCACAGATTCCTGATATTTTGAGGACAGAGTACTTATTACCCACCTTAGGTCCCTAAAGCTATGTACAAGATGCTCCAGGAACAAGTGAATGCCTGCTAGCCATGCCTAGGGACTGGCTAGATGCTGCTATGCTACAAACTGAAATTGGTCAAGATTAAACACAATTTATCATCTAGGCATTTCTCTATAAGTTTTCAATAATCTTGAAGCTAAGGTTCCTCCACAAAGATGCGTGTGTTGGAGGCTTGGTCCCCAGGGCAGCAATGTTAGAGGTAGGGTGTACTCTGTCAGCTTCTAGTCTGTGGGGCGGAATACTTGACACCACACATGAAAGGAGGAGAAATTTATTTCACCTCATGGTTTCAGAGGTTTCAGTACGTGGTCAGCTGGTTCCGAGGCAAAAGATAGAAAGGCAGAGGAAAGCTGCTCAGTTCACGGCAGCTGGGAACAGAAAGCAGGGAAAGAACCAGCGAGGGGATGTTCAGAACAAGATATAGTCCCCAAGTTTACGTACCCATGATCCACCCAGAGCTACCCAGAAGTGTTTACGTGTGGTGTGTCCCTCAGCAGTTAATCTGCTGGACTCCTGTTCTCCAGGATGGCAGTGCTGAGATGGTATAAACTTTAAGAGGTGGTGCCTAGTGGAAAAGTAATAGGCAATCCTCAAGAGCAGATTAATATTGGCCTTGAAAGTGAGCCGGGTCTGACAGGAATGTCTGAGTTCTTGTGAGATCAGGTTGTTATAAAGCGAGGCTACCCAGGTGCTTGGTCTCTTCTGCACACAGCCACTTCCTCTTGTGTTTCTCCAGCATCCCGTGACACAGCCAAGGGAGGCCCTTGCCAAGAAGCCAGGGTTATGCTAACTCTGGGCAGCAGAATCAGAGTCAAATAAATCCCTTTTCTTTGTAAGTCACCCAGCCTTAGGTATTTTGTTATAGCAACACAAAATGAGCTAATAAACTACATACTTCGAGATCTTCATGATAATATATAGCTCTGTTTGGAAGGATTATAAATTATATACATTTATGTTTTTCTATGTATCACTGCATAACTTTTTCTCTTCTATTTTTAGACTGATCTATATTGAAACGTATGCCTCTATTCCATTCATTTTAAAGTGTTACAGAATTTTCTTTGCTTGCATCTGTTATAATTTGCTTACCTATTCTCTTATTGATTGGTATTCAAGTGGTTTCATGTACAGCAAACGTACCTCTAGGAGAGGGAAGGTGAACCTCTTAGAGCTTTCAGTGATACAGCCTGCCGTGGCATGCCTGCCATAGATTTACCACCACTGTCTAGGAAGTATGCAAGTCTAAAGCTGGTTTGCTGATGCACAGCTATGCAGTTTTGGCCTTACTACGTATTGGCAAATTATTCTCCGAATATTTTGTACAATTTACCATTCCCAACAGACACACTTAAAAGAAAGTTCTCCTCGATCCACATCCAAGACACCATTTGGTACTGTCAGTATTTAAATATTTCTCTAATCTTATAATATGAAGTGACAGCTTATTTTTATCTTGCATTTCTCTGATGACTACAAAAGTTGAATAATTTTTCATGTTTATTGGTCACTATGCAATAAATTCCATCTAATAGAACTTTGCCTATTTTTATTGAGCTATTTCTTTAATTTGTAGGCAATCATATTTGCTGGCGATTTATCCTGTCAGATACTGTATTAGCCATTGTAAATCTTTTCTTTCAGTCAATATTTTATCTTAATGTTGTGGTATCTTTTTAAATAAAGAAATGGTACATTTTGATGAAGTCAAATATATCCATTCCATCCATAGTTGCTTTTGTATACTGTTTCAGACCTCTGCCTCCAGGGTTCCTATGCAATTTTCTAAACTTTTAAAAAGCTGCTCTGCACATTTAGTTTTAAATCTAACCTTGTGAATGAGGTAAAAATTAAAACATATCTTTTCTCATATGGGTAACTAATTGCCCTCCACCATTTTATTACTCTACTTATCTATAATGCAATTCCTGACAGATATTATATTTTCTTCTATGAAAGGAACTGAGATCTCTAACCTATTCCTGTCATCTCCAAAATCTCAATGTCAAAATCTTTTATTGATCACTATAATTGTACAAAAATTATTAATTTTTCCCCACTTTATTCATGTATGTTTCTCTACCATATGAGTATCTTATCAAGTTGTATAGAAAACTCTGGTAGAATTTTAAATTAACTGCATTGAATTTATAAATTAATTTGGAAAGAATGTTCATCTGTTATAGTGAGTCTTCTTATCCAGAAATGTGGATTTTATTCAGAACTTCTGCATTTATTTGGGACTTTATTTTAATGACGTTCTATTCTTTAAATTTGCTTCTACAATTTTATCAGGTTTATTCTTAGGTAAATGATAGTCTTATGCACTTGTGTTACTTCTTTGACTGATATTCAAAGTGTGTTACTGATGATTCTGGGCTTTGTATCCAAAACTATGGGTCAATTCTCAACCTGGTTATAGAAATTCACACTGTTTCATTATCAGAAATAATATCTACTCTTAGGTTTTATGTGTAATTAAATATGCCTAATAATTCCAATTTGTATAGCTCTTACCTTTTTATGTCACTTTATTCTCATTGAGAATATGACTGCTAGTACATTGTAGAAGTGGCAACATGAAACATCTCTGTAGTGTCTCTGATTTTAAAGGTGAAGTTTTACCAACAAGCTCGATTATTCTCAGCTGTAAATATTAGGGAAAGAAACTTCCTTCTATTCCCTGTTTAAGATCCTATAAAAATCATGATGAATGTAGATTTTTAAATCAAATGCTTTTTCAGGATTTAGTGAGTAACCATAAAGCTTTTCTTAATATGGTATATTATATCAAAAGACACTGTAATTCCTCCTGAAATTGTTCTTCTATTCCTGATAAGACTCAACTTGAACATACACTGATGAATTTAGCTTTCTATTATTTTACTTAGAATATTTTACTTCTGGGCTCATAAATGAAACAAATCTAGTTTTCTTTTTTATCTGAAGATTACATTAAGTTTGAAAACAATTTATGTGGCCTTTTCTTTTTTCTAGTTCATTGAAATAAAATGTGTAAGAAGACATTATGTGCATCTTGAAAACAAAACACCCAGCTGTAAAATCAGGACCTGGTATCTTTTTTGGTGGGGAAGAGAATTTCGATCATTGATTTAATTTCTTTAACAGCTATTAAACTGTTTGTGTTATCAAAATTTTCATTAAATTAACTTTAGTAGAAATTATTTTATTTAATTTTTGAATTTGGAGCATAAGTTTGTTCATAGTAATATTCTGTGATTTTAAAAGTCCAAATCAAAATACCCATGTTTTGATCATAATATAAATTTGTGCTTTTTTGCTTTTCCTTGATTATTCTTTTGTTATTCTTTTTTTCAGATGACCTGTTTTTTGTTTTGTTTGTACCTTCTATGATTTGTTTTTCTATTCTTTATTATATCTTCCACATTTTTAGTATATTTTACTATCTTTAATAACTTATTAATCAAATCAATATGTTAATAATTCTTGAAAATGTAGTAAGTTTTCCTTTATTATCTGGAACATGAACAGTATTTGGAAATATTGTGTAGTTCTGTGAAGTGCATTTTCTAGGAAAGGGACAAAACCTTCTATATGAAACAATCAGACCGAACAGATCAGCTTTGCGTTTTACAGTTAGTTTCTCTGAACTCCTAAATGTATCTCTGTCTTCCATCTACAGCAATAATTTCAAGTCTGATATCAACCCACTGTGTGCCCCTTTGTGGAGAATCTTCGGTCTCCAACAGTTTTTAAGATTTTTGTCTTAATTCTTGCTGATCTTCAATTTCAAGATGTTGTACCTATTCATTCTGCTTGTTTCTGGTGTACTTTTAATCTGAGGACTCACGTCATCTTACAAATCTGGAAAACTCAGCTTCGATTTCTTCAGATATTGCTCCCCAGGCTTTTCTGACACTCTTGGGTGTCACAGGGTTCTGCACTCCCTGTCAAACACTTTACTGTTGTCCACAAGAATGTACCAATGTTTTTTACAATTCCAAGTGGAAAATTAAGATAAAATAAAAATAGAAAAGTGTTTACTATTTTCTTAAGGAAAAATGCTAATTCAGGTATGTACTGAGTTATATTATTTTGAAAGCATATTACACTATAAGGCTAAAAATAAAATTATACATTGAATTTGGTAAACTAAAACTCAAAACAACTCCTGAGACTTAAAATTTATAAGTGACAATAACATTACTTACTTAAGTATGAGTTCCAACTAAGTATATGAATTCTCTACTATGGAATCTTAAAGTCATTAGAGAACGTGTTGATATATAATTAGTACAATAGCACGTGCCTATTACATTTGTGTATATGTTAATATATATGTGTGCATTCATGTTTATGTGAAATATATACAGTACACAGAATAATACTCTCTGGGAAGCCCTTAAATATTGAGGTTTCTTTATATATCAATCATTATCTTAAAACAATTTTCCATAAATATTATATTTTTTTGTATTTTTCCACTACAATGTCACCTCCATAAGGGTGGAGACTCAGCTTCGGTCACTGGTACATTTCCTGGAATATTTTCTAGCATATAGAAATTCTGTAGATATTTGTTGAGTGAATGGTAAGCTCATAGAGTTTAATGTTCCAGACCTTAATTTTGGAGTTAATATCGGCCAAAAGAGATATGTCCATGAAAATATGCAAGATAGGATAGATATGGGTGTTCTGTGGGCCTAGATGGATCATAAAGATGGAGAAGCAGTGTGTGTCTCTAATGATGGGCTACGCCACAAGTCAGAGGACCCAAATAATGCACTTGCGTAGCTGCGGTATCGGCTCATTGTGGTACATCAGAGAAGCTAGCCAAATGGTAGAGAACATACTAACTTGCCCAGGATTAAGCCTGAATGGTTAGACACAGTATATAAAGCATTTGGTAGGTGCCTGCTCCCACAGGAAACAGGTCCAATTACATTCAGCCTCCTTAGCACGCAGACAAGGGCTTTCACATTCTGGTTTCTGCTTGTCCGGCTCTTCTAGCACCACTGTGTTACAGCTGTTTCCATCCCCTGTGAATTTAGCATGCTTCCTTGAACTGAATCTTCACATCTTGTTCTTTTCCTCCTGCATAAAATACATTGCTGCGTCTCCTTATTTTCATCCCCAGTAAGTCTCCCGACCATCTCTAGCCTTTCCTTCAGGTCTTCACTTAAATGAAGGCACTCCCGAGCAGTTTCTTCTGTTCTCTCAGGTCAGACAGTGCCTTTATGACTTGCTCCTATAGCACCTGATCACCCCTATGTAGCACTTATCATGCACTTTTGAAGTTATCACTTCTTACGGTTGTCTGCTGACCAGGCAGAATGATCCTGAAAGAGAGGGACTGGGTTGCATCCACAGACATGTTTCAGCACCAGCACAATGAATGACACATCGAGGACACACAGGGAGTTGTTATTAAATTAATGATGAGTAAACAAGCAATGAGTGAATGAATGAGAACAGGTACAAGAAGACAACTGGATCGCAGAAGCCTGAAACAACACATGTACAGTGGGTCAGGCCTCAGTGTGCTTAACTCAGCAGGTGAGAGTGTCAGGGCAGGTGGGGAGGCCGTGGTCTCAGCAGGGCTGTGTTAAGCAGAGGCGGGGTAAAGCCATCCATAGCCGGGTCGGTCCTGGGATACTGCAGCTCTGTCTTCCTGGTGCTTCCCCCGACCCCAATGTGGCAGTTCTAAACACCCAGGTCCCTCCTCTTTCTCCTTTCCAACACCAACTCATGAACTGTAGAATGTCCTGAGACTCTGGTATTGTGATTCACAAGATGTTACCAACTCTGCCACTGGCCAGAGGGTGTGCGCTTCACCAGTGGGGAGCCAGGGAGTCTCGCAGAGGACACAGCATCAGTCCAAGCGAGGCACTGAGAAGTGAAGGAGGTGAGGGCCTGCCGCAGTTCCTGTGAGTCAGAGCTGATCTTTAACGGTAACACAAATGGAAGGGATATCTTGATGTTATATCTTTCCAGTCCTACCAGCAGTCTACACCAATGCTGATAAAAGGAATCATTTCTCTTACCAGAAACCCTCTGCGACAAAAGTATGTTTGGGTGTTGCCTAATGCACTTGTAATAAATGTACACAGCCGTAAAACACAGCCAAAGTCCTGGTAGCCTGGTATTTGCAGTAATTGTAGATTGTGAGCGGACATTTTAAAGAGAAGCTTACAAGTTCGTTGTACTTTCTGGTAGTAATTACCTCCCACAAACATGACTCACTTCAGCAGCTTAAATGCAAGAGTTGGGTGTCCCAAAATCAACAGTCTTATAAATAAATCTCTGAATCATGAACTGGATGCAGGAATGTTTAAGTATTTCTCCCTGATCTCAAAGACAGCTTTAGGGTTGAGATTTTTATGTATTAAAATACCTCAGGAAAAAAATAAAATAGCAAAAAAAAAAAAAAAAAAGATTATGGGAGTCTTTGCAGACTGCAAGGAGCCTTTCTTTACTGTGGAAATCAACGTCCTATCTGTACTACCCAGACTCCAGAGAAGTGCTACATGTTCTGTTTTCTTACATCTAGGAGAGGAGGACTGCTATTTGGAATAATGTGGCCCATTTATTTTGTTTTTTAGGTGGTACACACAAGGCAGACTTTTATGGTAATGTAGCATGAAGGCTTTTGGGTGGGACCGCTCAACGCCTCGTGGGTAAAGAACACAGAACTGAAGAACTGTGGCTGTGTCAGCCAGGAATGCTGAAGAAAGAACAATCCATGCCAGAAGGAGACATTCACTTTTTTTGGAATGTTCACTCAAAGACATTGTGTATCTCAGTGAGCTTGGCTTTCCAATCAGTGAAGCTTCACTTTTAATATGAAAAAAGTACACCGTGAAATTATGAACAGAAATTTAGGCACTGTTGTCATCCACCCACTAGACTCATTTTGGTATGTGAAGCCTGAAAGTTTTATTTGTGTCTCATTTAGGAAGGGAACTGCATTAGAAGGCTTTTCTAGTCTCAATTCTGAATACCCAGGTATTTCAGAGTGTAATAGTCATCATCCACATGAATCTAAGAGTAAAATCTAGACTCAGAACTCTGTTGTTTGTGTTTAAAACATGAAATTACATGCTCATCTTTCCCTTTTTCCTGTTTAAAATAGCCATGTGTAACAGCCAATTTATCATTGAATCCTATACAGTGTTCAGCATCAAAAGCAAACTGCTTCTGCAGAAAGTCTTTTTCAGTATTCTTCTGAATTGGGTGTCTATTTTGTTCCTAGTTATTTTTGTGTCCCCAGCTGCTGATGTTTCATCCCCATCTCTCACGAGGATCTGGAGAAATACTGGGTTCCTCTGTGACCAAGGGGAAAAACGCCCGCCAAGAATGCTGAACTCCGGGCAAAGGTCACTAAATACTACAAGACAGAAAATACCAGTATGCACACAAATGAACGGCTAACTGTAAATGGCATTTCATGGAGAAATCTGATATAACAACACGAGTACATCTAGACAAGGAGAAGGGTGGGAAGATCCCTCCAAAGGGCACCTAGCAATTCTGTGACTTGACAAGGACCTACCTGAAGCTGAGAGCATCCCAGAATAATCATCATGACAACTAACTGGTGTCTTCGGTTACCTGTGTCAGACCCAATATATGGCTCAGCATCACCGGCCAGGGACTTTCCACCTGGCTCCCATTAGAGGTCCTCTGAGCAGGAGGGGAAGGGAAACTAGGTCCCTAGATACCATTCTCGGAGCACAAACTGGTCACTTACAACTGACTTTCAGACTGACTGCACGTGGGAAGGTGGGTAGAATTGTAGAATTATGTATCTCACTGGAGATGCTTATACTACTACTGATATTATTTTTGGTCCAGTAAGAGTCTGAATTTTAGGGACTGGGGAGAACATTCTCAATCCCCTTGTTGAACAAGAACAACTTACTCCTAAAGAAGGGGCTTGGAGAAGAACAAAAGTTGCTTTGAGGCAGATCAGAGGGACGTGGGAGAGGCCGTAGAAGGCTCACTGACGCTCTAATTCCCAGGCTCCATTCACTGCTTCCTAGGAGTGAATGCTGTTTTTCAAAGGTAGTAGGAAGGCATTCTGGCTTCAGAAACAGTATCAAATTGTCTTCATTTTTCTCACTGAAAGTTAAGCTACCATAGAAAGACTAGTTGGGACAGCAGAAGGTAGCATCTCTTCATGAAGCTGATGTTTCCTGCCCCCACCTCTTCATAATACACAAAGATTTTGTTAGCTTGATCCTAATGGAAGCAAATGAAAGAGAATGTAAGTACTACACGTTTAGGAATAAATGGGGTAACTCCCTCTGTGAGTGCTATCACTGCATTCCGAATGGGAAAATAATGGAGATGTGGATAGTAGTAATAATAGTAATAATAATAATAAATAAACTTATCCAGATTTACATTCTTGCAGCATCTTGGCAGGGGTTCTCTGCCTCACCTATCTGGGTCCAGCTCTGGCTCTGTGTCCTGAGCTAGCCATGGCTGGGCTCTGTCTATAGCACTGACACCAGACAGGATACACCACGGGATAAGGAGGCCAGGCACCAGGCCATGTGGAGTGCACTCCCAGGGTGTGAAACTTTAACCAATTGGATATGAGGGCTGATGGGTAAAACCTTCCTCCTCTGGGCCCTGGACTGACGGGCTTAACACACTGTGCACATAGAGCCTCAGAACAGTCTTGCAGGACTGGCCCACCAGCTGGGCAGAGCCTTGGCCATTAAGACAGTGCCTTCTTGTATGGTTCATCCTCCTGCCCTACTTCA
>NW_004955429.1:22953777-22955110 GCF_000276665.1 Chinchilla lanigera
TTTTCTCTGGTACCGGGAACCGAACTCACGACCTTGCACTTGCCAGGCAGGCGCTTTTGCCGCTGAGCTAAATCCCCAGCCCCAAGAGAGATTTTTGACTCAAGATTATTTCTAGTTCAAAATTTGTCTAGTCCTATGGCCCTGCACAAACAGTGTCCAAGACTGTCAGAAAAGAACATTTTCCAGCTCCAGAACTGAAGGCGAAATCTATTATACCCGGCTCTGCCAAGCATTCCAAACTCCTCGGCAAAGGACGGGCTCCCCGTGCCACAGCCAGCACCAAGGGCCCGGGAGGCGCTAGCCCCGACAGCTCTTGGCCACCATATGGGACATTCTGGGAGAGCTGCAAGGGACTGAACTTTGTGGGACTGATGGGGAAAATGTACTGACTGCTTGTAAAACCACAAGTGACACTTTTCTTTTGGGAATATGTCTTACGGAACACACATACCCAACTCTACTTTTTTCTGGAGAGGAAAACATGTCTTGCTTGTTTCAACACAAACTACACATATCAATTAGCAAGTCCTTCAGTGTACAACTCGCTGAAGTCCCCACAGCTTTGATGTAGACAAACCCTAGTCTCTTCCTGACGCCACAGAATCACATGTTGAAAATGCTTTGTCCCAGTCTCTGTCTCCATTCGGCAAGTGTTTAGCAAATGTGGGGCAGAATGTATTCTGTGTGTCTTGTGTGCCTTCAAGGAAGCCTGCAATCATTAGTGCTTGGAGATCCAACACTGACCTTACTTAATTTATACCTTGAGAAAAAGGATATGGGAAAAAAAAAGACAGAAAACTAACACTGGTGTTGTAACAGAACAGAAAGAACATGTTCTTCAGAGCTAGAAAACGGGGTTCTAGCTCTGTCACCTACTTGCAGCTCTGTCACCTTGTACAAGTAATGTAGTTTCTTGGACCTCAGCTTCTTCCTTTCTAAAACGAGGATGAGACTAGTCTCATATAATTGAATCATTAACTAGGGATAAAACAGCTACTATTTATTAAACACTATGTGTAGTGTTTACTCCCAGTACTTTATGTGCTATAACTTATTTAATATTCACAGTAACACTAAGGAGGAGGTTCTATTATGATCCCAATTTCACAGTGAGTACTCTGATGTACAGTAACAGCCAAAATGGAAGCCATTACTATTAACAACCATGATATCATTAATGCTGTGATGTAAGAGCATTAACAGCTTTTGATGAAAGGAAATAAAACCAACAAGAATTTCTTCACTTAAAAGCAAGATTTGTGTAGGGAAACACAGTAGAAGTAAGATAAATGCTTCTTTAGTTTTATTTCCCCCCCCCATGCTTCTTTCTCCA
>NW_004955429.1:22955210-22962179 GCF_000276665.1 Chinchilla lanigera
CAGAACAGTCTTGCAGGACTGGCCCACCAGCTGGGCAGAGCCTTGGCCATTAAGACAGTGCCTTCTTGTATGGTTCATCCTCCTGCCCTACTTCACGCCCCTTGGGGCTACACACTCAGCCAAGTTTAAGTCCTTTGCCATGGCCTCTACTTCCTGGAGAAATCAGGCTAAGACATTTTCGTGGGAAAAATTTATCTTCAGTTTACCTGGAAGAATGAGCCAATCACAAGTAGTGTTTAATTCTTTTAGTAAAAAAAGATTGGATAAAAAAAGACTGTTGGGTCTGTGTAGGTTCATCAGTAGTTACGAACGTATCATTCCGGTGGGAGCTGGTGATAATGGGGGAGGCTGTGCATATGGGGTCAGGGGATCTGGAAAATATACTTCTCAGTGTTCCTATGAAACTAAAACTTCTCTGAAAGTAGTCTTTTAAAATCACAACAAAAAGAATACTGATAAAGAACTAGCCTAAATTTTAAAACATTTTGAAACTGCCGTGATTAAGTCAGCATGCTCTTCACATAGACTGCTAGGCAGAAGGCCCAAGGTGCCTGCTGGTTATGCTCTATAATTTGGAGTCTACATGAATAATAATGTTTAATCTTCATAAGAGCCATTTAGGAGGTATCATTTATGCCATCATTTTACAAATGATCAACAAATACACCAACCTGAGGCCCAGAAACTTTCCCAAATTTACTCAACTAGTATGTTGCACAAATAGGACTACAACTTGTTAACAGTAAAATGCATAGGAATATTTAGTGAAAAGGAAGTTTACAAAATTATACTGTATACAGTAAAATGCAGCGATTAAAAGAAGATGAATATAATTCTTAACAGTTGTTTCCAGGCTAAAACTGAGAAGAGTTTTATTTTTTAGTAGTTTTTGTACTACAGGGGCACAGCGCTACACGGTCACTTGCCACTCCCCTTTCACTCTGGGTGCACACGAAGACAGCATCTGCAGGGCTCCCTCCAGGTGTGCTCATGTGACCCACTCTGCCTGCTGGCACGTGTGCGGAGCAGTCACTCCCTCACACATTGTGTCACCTTCTGCGATTTTGGCTACTCACGGTCAATCAAGGTCTGGAAAACATTAACATGTGTCTTGATGTAGAGAACACATTTACATACCTTTTATTATATACTATTTTGTTATAACCATTCTATTTTATTATTATTAATCTCTTACTATGCCTAATTTGTAAGTTAAACTTTATCATATATGTATAAGAAAAGCATAGGGAATATATAGGGTTTGGTATTATCCATAGTTTCATGCGCCCCCTGGAACTGGACTGGTCTCCCCACTGACGATAATGGGAAATTATTGTAGCAGTGTATGTATCATTTCTAGGCCTGGCCCCCCAAAACTCATGAGAGATCCTTTGTTCCCTCTACCCTCCTCTTTGATTGGCTGGTTGCTGAGGATGTAGCAAATGATTCTAAAATCTTCAAAGACCTCAAGAGCCCAGAAGGCAGCCCAGCCACTAGAATAAAGAAGCTAGATTTCTAGATCTGCTAAAGGAAGCAACCCAACCAACCCCTCAGAGGGGCTATGACATGAATCACAGAGCAATCTGTTTTTAAATGTTTACTGCTCAGTTAAACCACTGAGGTTCAAAGTTGTTTGTGTAATAATCATAAATTATCTTAGTATATGTGCTTGCCAATTTTTTTTCAATATGAAAGTCACTGAAATGAAATAAAACAGTGTTAGTATTTTTGGTTCAGGACTCCAACCTGTGATATTTTTTAAACTTCCTGGAAATTCTGTGAACCTAAGACAGTAACAACAATGGTAGCTCCAACAACAAGAACTCACTCCCCAGTCCCAGGGTGTAACTTGGTGGGTTTGGGTAATCATATTTAGTCGTGTAACCACAATAAATATCTAGAACATTTTCATCAGCCCCAGGAAGTTCCCATGAGCCCCTTTCAGTTGATCAACTCTAAGGACTCCAGCCCTAGGCGACCACTGACCTGCTGCACTACAGCTTTACCTTTCCCACAGCTTCATATATGAGGAACCCACACTGTGTGACCTTAGCGGTTGACTTATTTTGCTTAACATAATGTTTCTGACATTCACCCATGCTGTTGTGTCAGCATCTTTATCTCTTCAATTGCTGGATTTCTCTTCTTTTTTGTAACAGAATCTCCTACATTCTGCTAGGTACTGGCTGCCCAGTAAGAGACTACAATCCCCAGGTGTGCCTGTGGGACTACATATACTCTAATAAGGGGCTAGATATATGATATTTCCAGGTCACCTCTTTAATGGCATGTTTCTTGTGCTGAATGTCTTCTTCCAGCTGAGCGGGAAACATAATGGCTGCAGTTCTGGAAGCCACATGTTTGGAGTGGCAGAGTACCTGACATACTTGGATATGCTCACTAAGGACTGCTACATGGGAAATAGGTATACATGTAATTTCAGCCACTGCATTTTGGATCTCCATGTAATATCATAAGAGTAATTAACCTCAGAGGCATATTTCCCATAAAGAAAGGACTGTATTTTAGTTATCTCTGTAACCTCGCCATGACTTAGCTCAGTGGTTTGTGTTGAGTAAGTGACTGTTTACTGGAATCAATATTGAATAAATAAATGAATTCCATATATATGTAATGTTAACCTTGAAAGAAATAGTTTTTATTTGTCTTTATTTTGTTTTAGAGGCAAGGTCTTGCTGTATTGCCCAGGTTTGCCTTCAGCTCCTGGGTTCAAATGATCCTCATGCCTCAGTCACCTGGGTAGCTGGGATTATAGCTGTGCACCACTGTGCCCATTTTTGTTAAAAATATTTTAAATCTTAAAATCTCATAAAACTTTTATTTTTAAATGGCATCGTTTGAAAATATATTCTACTAGGTTTCATGTTGATGTAACATAACATGCCTAAAATTAAAGCTGATAATGTAAAATGTGCAAAAAATGGAATGACTACAAAAGATAGCACCTACTGGCCATGATGTTGCACACCCATACTCTCACCTACTTGGGAGGGTGAAGAGGGAGGAGCACAAGTTCGAGACCAGTCTGAGTAACTTGGCAAGACCCTCTCTCATAATAACAAGTAGAAAGGCCTGGTGATGTCGCTCAGTGGTAGGGCACCCCTGGGTTCAGTTCCCCATACCACAAATAAAAATTTAAAAATAGAAATGATTTAATAATGTTCTATTTGTTTTATTTTTGTAAATATTATACAATCATAAAATATAATTAAAGATTAATTATAAATTAATCATATAAATAATTTGACATCCAAATGTGTACGTTTTTATTTTCAAGAAATATTATCAACTTCAAAGTTAAATAAAACATAGCTATTAAAATTAATTGGAAAATATGTTTAATATATTAACCAATAAAATTAAAATTATAGATTGATTATCCCGATGAAACAAACTTTATTCCTTGATGACAAACCTGGTAAACAGTTCATAAATCTAGCCCACATTCCTCAGAAAAATTATCTGTGCAGGAAAATATAATTACTTTAAGATGTTATATAACTTGTCGTTTAGTCACAGCAATTAACACAAATTCCTGGGCCAGATTTTTTACAATGTAAAAATCAAGAATTTCATGTTGTTGTCCAGATATGATTTTTTAAAAGCTGTGCTCATGGCTGAACTATGTCTGCTTTGATGTCTTTCCCTCTGATATTAAAGCTCTGGTGAAGAGCTTTTCTTTTTCAAAAAACCAAAGAAGTTATTGTAGAGTCTAGATGTCAATATATGAACTGAGTTTTAGGACTTTTATAGTTTGGATCTTAAATGCCCCTCAAAGGCTGGTGTGTTAAAGGCTTGGCCCCCAGGCTGGAAGTACTAGGAGGTGGTGAACCTAGGGCAGCGCTGGCGAACCTTTTACAGCATTCCATGATACAAGCACCCTGCTGTGGCATGCGTGCCACAGGTTCGCCACCGCTGGCCTAGGGAGAAGTCTTCCGGTCATGGAGGTACCTGTGTGAAGGGAGGTGTGGGACCCTGGTTTCCTCCTCTTCTCTGCTCCTGGCTCATGAAGCGAGTAGCTCTGCTCATCCATGCACTCCGCCATGATGTAATGACTTGTCACAGGACCAAAGCAGTGGGAACGAAACCACAAAAACTAGGAATCAAAACCAACCTTTTCTTTTTATAAGTTGATCGTCTCAGGCATCTCTTTATAGCAACAGAAAGCTGTCTAATATAAGGTTTCACAATAGACAAAACACTATTATCCTCTTTACACCAGCAAAACTAAACAATTGCCAGTCCATGTCCTGGGAACTCCTACAAAGACATCCCATCAGACCCCTCAGCAATAAGGGTACATTTATTTACTGAGATCAAACTAATCATCAGCAACAATTTCTGTGTATCCTTACTACCAATTTGCTTATTTTCCAACTCTTAAAAATAAATTTTTAACTTAGTAAATCAATTTCTTTCCCCATAGGTTTTGTTTTAAATATAATAATTGATTAGCACCCTTTTAGTTTAATAAACTATAAATGTTATGCCCACATTGCACTTGGATTAATATACTAAACTACTCATCATTTAGGATAATGAAAAATCACTTATGGACATTTACATAGCTGGCATGCAAATCTAAAGTAGCTATCCATCACTACAATATTACATAGAATTATTAAAATGGTACCTCATTGTACTCAAAATAGTTGTCCTAGAGTGAATTCTAAGTGCAGTGAGTTAAACACATTACCCCAAATAATTTCTCCTAAAAAGCCTTAGCATACTGTTATTTGCAGCATAATTTCAACAAATAATGATTATTTTCCCTACAATAAAAACTAGAATGGCTATTTGACATTTAGAATTGAAAATGGAAAGTTCTTTTTATCCTCCCTGCCTACCTTTGGGATTGCATTTTTCTTAATATTTTATGTTCTTATGAAGGACTCGGCCAGTTTTCCTGACTTTGGGTTGCAGGGACTTGGGAAACTATTGTGTAATGTAGTAAATCACCGTGAAGAGGCTTTGCCTGAGGGTCCTCCTCTTTTTTGTCTTTGATTCTATATCTTGTGGATGGGAAAATGGAGCAGAGTCCTGGTTATAAGGGGTAGGAATAATGAAGATATGCAGGAAGAGAGCAATAAGGTCAAGGTGAAAACATCTGTCTCCTGCATCTTCCAAGGCAGTGCTGCTCTTGAGCCGGCTAAGAGGGACAGACTGTCCTGGGGGAGCACACGCCACCTGGACCTGACAGAAGGGATTAAGAGTGATGATGGGTGGCTGTTGGCTCTCAGGCTGTTGTCCACATATCTTTGTAGAACCAGATGCTTTCTTGGATTTGCCAGATTAATTCCAGGCCCAAGGAGCAAAAGAGTCACAGAATAGTTATAGGATGTGAGAAATGGAAAGAACTGTGCGTGTTCCTGCCCTGATAGAGGGAAGCCTAGAAAGTTAAAGTAAACTTGCCTGGACGCCGCAGAGAGCAAGGAGCTGAGCTGGGACTCCAAGTTGCATGACCTCTGCCCATACCCATGCGTATCCATGTGTGAGACCCAGTGTTCGCCACCCACAGCACTTGTCTTACTTCTCATTCATGCCAAGGACAGCAAAGCCAGTGGGGAGGTGGGAAGGAGACAACACAGCCTTCTTTGCTCTGTGGCCCAGGCCTTCTGAAAAAACTTGCTTTCGACTTTTAGGCACTTGTCTTCTTTTCCCCAAATTAGCTTTCTTCTTTACTTCTCCTCACCTAGGCAAGCAAGACAACAGGCAGAGAAATCTTCAGGTGTATGCAAACAAGATGTATGGAGATTACAGCCACTAAAGGGCTTCAGAATTATTCACCTGGGCACGTCATAATCAATGTCATAAATAAATCAATCAAAAATTCTCTTCTCTAAAAGGCTAAATCCCTACACTACCATTTCCATCAGTCCTTACCACTGCAGGGCTGCTACCTTCTAGAAATCTGCCCTAGGGTTACTACTAAGAGCTTTTCCCACACGTATTCTTTGTAAATTCTTTAAAGTGTATGCATTTTCTTATTAATAAACATATATGGTAACCAATCATATTAAAAATAAGATTGTCTTAAAAAACAGATGGTCTCAAAAAGTTTTCCAAAACCAGTCTACTGAGTCATCTACAATATCTCTCCTCTAACATAGGATTTTTAGAAATAATTGTTGTGTATTGAATGCTTCATCCATGCAGACATTATTTAAAATATCTTCCATATAAGTTATTTATACCTTGCAATAATTTTGTAAGGTAAGTTCTAATATTATCCCATTTTACAGTGGAAGAAAATGAGTCACAGAAGTTAAGCACAATCATTAGTTCACTGCCACACACCTAGTCTCTCACAGAGCCAGGATGTGAATAGAGGCTGCCTGTATCTATGCCTGCTTCTTCTTAATACGTTCTATTATCCTTCTACAGGCAATTAGTCTGCAGTAGCTGCATAAGTGCACACAATGAAGAGCATAGATTTTAAAGTCAACTCAACATTGAGTTTAATTCCAGATCATCCCCTTTTATCCTTTGGCAAGTATTAAAACACTTGATTTACTCACCAATAAAGTGAGGACGGAAAGTGTCTTCTTCTTCATTGAGTTGGAGGAATTACAAGGACACGTATGGAAAAGATCTAGGTGTGGTGAGTCACAGTAGATACCCTATATGAGTTAGCACCCTTTCCCTCTGATGCTGGCCCAGTCATTTAATCTGGCCGATCTGGTCTGTCCATTTTCATTAATGCAAATCCCCAGGGACAAGAAGAGTTAGAACACACAATGGAAATGGTATGTTTTCTCCTAGATCGATTCTTTGGTGTCCAGACTCAGCTGTTTCCCTGGTATCAAAAACACCAAAACAGAGAGACACACAGAGAGATGGAGAGACACCCAGAGAGTGACAAAGAGGGAGACAGAGAGAGACAGAGAAACAGAGAGAAAGAGAGATTTTTTTTTTTTTTTTTTTTTTTTGGTTTTTTTCTCTGGTACC
>NW_004955429.1:22963043-22980719 GCF_000276665.1 Chinchilla lanigera
GATTTGCCAGATTAATTCCAGGCCCAAGGAGCAAAAGAGTCACAGAATAGTTATAGGATGTGAGAAATGGAAAGAACTGTGCGTGTTCCTGCCCTATTAACAACCATGATATCATTAATGCTGTGATGTAAGAGCATTAACAGCTTTTGATGAAAGGAAATAAAACCAACAAGAATTTCTTCACTTAAAAGCAAGATTTGTGTAGGGAAACACAGTAGAAGTAAGATAAATGCTTCTTTAGTTTTATTCCCCCCCCATGCTTCTTTCTCCATAATAATAGTAAAAAAAAAAAAGAAAAAGCCCATTTATAATAAATTATGAGCCTGCTAGTCAAAACAGCTCTATAAAGATATGGCTAGAAACTGAAAGTATCTGCAATTCCTAGAGACAAAAGAGAAAATAGTGGGAAGAACAAATAATTCTTCCAAATGTCCCCAAATTAAAGGGTAAGAGTTTCCCTACTGAAAGAAGCTAGAATGATGACCATGAGTGGAGCACACCAAGAGACATCGTCAGTGATACTTAGGAACACCAAAGAGGTGAAGATCCTAAGATCTTTCCAAAGGGGACAAACAAGCAAGGAAAAAACAGATGACATAAAAAAGGTGTCAAATCAAAATTCCTGAAAGCAAAACAGGAAACCAGGAGACAGTGGAGTAACATCTTTGAAATACTGAGGCTAACTTATTTTGAATCTAAAATATTACACCTAGATAGGGTGTAGGTTAACCTGGACATTTTATGACATTCAAATATTCAAATCCTCAAAAATTTTACCGCCTCTGTATGCTCTTCCTCAGGAACTCCTGCAGAATGTGATCTGTAAAAGAGGAAGTTACTGAGGAATGAGGAAGTTTTGAGATACAGGAAACAAGGTACAGGAGAGGGGAAATACTCCTGAGTTACTGAAAGAATGTTCCAGAATGACAGCTGTGCATATCCCTGGAAGGCAAATTTATATTTGAGCAAGAGGACTGAAGTCTGTAAGAGAGAAATCTCCAAAGATGAGAAAATGGAACTGATGGATTTGGTATATTTAGCTTTTTGGAATATTATATGTTATTTTTAGTTATTTGACAGCAATGTTACAAATTCTGGGGGAAAATACAACTAGGTAGATAGGTAGACAGCAAGTAAGCAAATGAACACATGAAAGACAATTATTAATTCTAGAAAGAAGAAAATTGTACAAAAAAGAAAGAAAATATACTACCTGATTGGGCAACAAAAAACTTACAGTGTCTCATTAACGAAAACAATGATTGCTGATTTAGCTGACACTTGAAAACTTACTCAACTGAGCAGAAGGAGATGGGGTGTGGAGGGTGAGGGATAAGACACCAACAGTGTCATTTTCCACAGTATCAAATACACCTTGTCTAAAATTTGAAAACCAAGAAAACAGTATTATTTAAAATATAGAGACAGCTAAAAGAGTTGAACTTGGCTGTTTCTAGGTTGTCAGTTTCAGGGGATAAAGACAGATAGGGAAGGGAGTGTTGCTGGTTTTCAACAACAAGAGTTTTAGTTTTTTAATATCAAAATATATAAATAAATTTTTCATGTACTACTTTTACAATAAAAATAAAAACAATACATTTTCAAAAGGCTCGCTGAAAAGTTAATGATAGAATTCATGAAAGAGGAAGAAAGAGGAGAGGAAAACAAAAGAAGAGCCAAGTAAGTTAGAAAAAAGAACGTAGAAACATGGAAAACCAGGGGACTGTTAAAAAGCTCAATTTTTCAGTAGGGAAGGGGAAGAAGATGAACACGGAGACCTTTGCTTGCCGTCCATGTGCACAAACCTAAAGTAGCAGGAAGGCAAAGATTTAAGGCAGACAAATATAATCGTTAACTTACTGCTACTTAAATCACTTGATTTAAAATTGGCTACCAACAGGATTTATCCTTCTCTTTGGAGTCTTAGGAAAGAAATCCATGAAGATATGTACCTAAATGAGAGAACAAGGCTACTTGGGAAAGACAGGGTGCTTTTGTCCTGATTGGAAACATTCTAGTTACATGTAGTATTTTAGTTCTCATGAAAGGAAACTGCACTAACGAACTGAAGGGAACAGAGAGGAACTTAACATACCATTTTCCCCCAAAGATGCACATATTATCCGTCATACTAACTTCATTCTAGTTCCTCAGAACCCATGAGACCATCAGACAGTACTAGGACAAGCAGGCCTACAAGGAAGTGCAGACACTTCAGTTCCACGTGCTTGATCTCATGCAACGAATCTGAGCAATTCCCCACTGTGACACAGAGACTGAGGTTACTGACCAGTTACAGTGACCTTTTCACTCACATCAAAATGGCCCATCAAGTCACAAACCATTTTTTATTCAAGAAAAGGGATTTAAATTGTAGCTTTAGCTTCACATGCAATCTACATGGTTGAGTTATGCCTAAGACCTAAGCCATTTTTTTTGGTGGGGAATTGGTGCTTACTAAAACAACGAATCACTTCCTTGTCATGGGGGATGTTCAGCCACTTCGGTTAATTTTATTCTACTCCCAAGGCAAAAATTTGAAAATAAAATGATAGAAAAAGTATGTTTATTCAACAAGTATTTATTAAGAACCATCTGCTAAGTGCTGAAGACTCAATACTAGCCTAAAATATACAAAAAAGTAAACATAGATGTCGTTTTATAGAGTGTGGTGGTGAGCCAATCTTGTATGATTTTTCATAAAATATGAGGACTTTAGACAGATATTTGCTAAGTAAAGTATTTCTTGATTTAGCTGGGTGTGATGGCACATGTCTGTAATCCCAGCACTCTGGGGAGCAGAGGCAGGAAGATCACAAGTTTGGGCCCAGGCTGGGCAACTTACTGACTTAGCAAGACCCTGTCTAAAAATGTAAAATTAAAAAATGTTCAGCGATGTAGCTCAGTATGAAGACTCTGGGTTCAGTCCCTAGTGTTAAAAAACAAACAGGAAAACCACAGGCAGCATTCACACCTACATTCCTACACTATGGAGGGCTCAGGTCCCTTCTCTCCACGGCACTGTCCCACTTGCCGTCTCCTGTCTTTCGATAAGGGCCACTCCAACCGGCATGAGGGTTTTGTTTGCATGTCCCTCATGGTTAGTCATGTTGAGCATTTTTTTCATATACCTGTTAGCCATTTACATGTCTCCTTTTGAAAAATGTCTATTGCACATATGTATGGCATTTGTTTTAGTTCCTTATTTAATCCTTATTGTTATCTATAATAAATTGTATAATTTGCAAATATTTTTTCCAGGTGAACATTTGAAGAAATACAGAGTCAGAGCAACAGCTGGCCTGGAAGAAAACAGACATCCATGTTGCAAACAGCCTATGGGAGCCACATGCCACCTATATTTTATTGAATAAGTATTTACCGACTTTCCAAGACTCTGGTGGGGCTAGTTGTGGATAAAAAAAATCACATTTCTAGTCTTCAAAGATCTGACTATCTATAAGAGAGATAATACATGAATGCAAATAATAATTTTTCTTCAAGACAGATTATACTTAAAGTGCTAGGAGAGATGTAAGCAAAGAGACAGAGACAGCAGTTTAAAGGAAAAACAGCTCAAATCTGTTCAGGTTCGAAATATTTAATAAAGAAAGAGACAGAGAAGAAAGAGTGCTAAAAACGAATTACTATAAACAGACGGGAAAAGAAGTGCAAAGGGGTTAGGCAAAATAGCATGTATTCCAGGGACAGAGACACCAAACGAAACAAGGTTTGGTGGCATAAAAATTAAAGGGGTATTCATAGAGTTGCAAGTACAAGTGTTCTTCAGTATCTGCAGGGATTGCTTCTAGGATATCCTGCTGATAATGTAATCCTTGGATAGTCAAGTCTACAAAATGGCATAGTTATTTGCATATTTGCACATACTCTCATACACTTTAAATAACTTCTGTAGTATATAATACAATAGAAATACTCATTTAAATAGTTGTTACACTATAGTGCTTAGGGAACAATGAGAGGAAAAATCTGTACATGTTCAGTACAGATGCAGTGATCTTTTGCGTATTTTCAACCTGTGGCTGGTTGAATCTGTGTGTGCAGAACCCGAAGGTATGGAGTCTAGTATGGGCTAAAGTCTAAGTACCAGTGGGGAAACCAGGGGAGGGTAAGTCCACAAAAGTAAGTTGCAAAGGTTTCCAAAATTTAAAGGAGAATCACTCATTGGGAGAAGCAGGTGAGGGTCAGTGATGGGAGCTGTACTGTAGGACTAAAACTCAGCAACTAGACATTAAGTTCATGATTTACTAACTTCAAATTCTTCCTTTTCTGCTAACAAGTCCAGGACTGTTCTAGAGCCTTCCATTATCTTGACTTTAAATATAAAATGCATGATAGCTGGAAATACAATTCAGTGATAGAGTATGTGCTTCGCATGTACCGCAAAATCAACAGATGAACAAGTAGATAAATAAATGAAATGTGTCTTTGGGCTTGTTGAGAATAGGAGTGATAGGAATTACAGGACTCCATTATGCTTACACAAATAACTTTCTTGACCAACTGGAAATCCCTCGTATATTTTTCTGTCTATGTGCATATACTAAACAGTTTGCCCTAACTTCTATTACTTTTAAATCAGACTTGACATCTATATTCCAGTAGCTTATCTTCACTGCACTTTGGCCTTCACTTAGAGGGATTTTTAATTTTCTTGGCTTTCCCTTAATAAGAATAGCAAAGTTTCATACTGCAGTTCCCATACTAATCGTTAGAAATATGGTTATCCATATGAGTTAGCAGATTTTTAAAAATCTTTTTGCAACTGTTAAGATGTTTCCCCTTCCTGAAACTTAGGAAGCACTGTATGGAAGAAAAGAGATAACATGCTTTCTGTATGTTGAGTAGCATCTGCCTCCTATAATATATAGAAATGTTTTTGTGTTATTTGTAATTTCAAGTATTTTTACAGAGGTCTTATTTGAATTATAAGCATTAAAAATATTATAATCTTTTCCTAAGTAAGAATTACTTCTAGACTCCTTCCAAATTACTTTGGAAGTATACTTGGTCTGACATAAAGTATGCAGTAGTTAATAGTAGTAACTGACCTCACTTAGTAGCACATAGAAAACTGGGTTCTCTAGAATATGACAGAGTAGCTTAGAGTACACCAATGCAGCTACTGAGAAAACACAGTAAAAGCTATAAGGGATGCATAAAACATCCATTAAAATGTATCAAGCAATGAGAAAGTAGGGAGGCCAAGATTCTGGAGCTTCTGGAAAAAAAACAAACCATAAAAGAAATAGCTGAGCATCTGCAACTATATTTACCCTGAAGAAATTTGACAAGTCTGGGTCCTTAGAACATGAGAATTGCTTAGATAGGGGGCTAATGAGGAAGAGGGACATGAGCAAAGCTGTATATGGTCTTTCAATATTGGAGATAGAAAGTCAGAGATCTGATTGAAAAAGGCTGAATGAAGGATTAGAGCTGGCACAATGGTAGGTTCCATCCATGTTGTTGAATTCCAAAGTCGAACAGTGTAGGGAATTAGAATCACAGTAACAAAATTAAGGGCTTGAAAAGAGGAGAAAATTCAGTGAACACACCAGGCCTCCACATGGGGACCTTGGAGAGTTCCACCCTAGAAAGGTGATTGGAGCCTTACAGGGTCTGGCCCAAGTTGTGCTTCTATGTTCAGTTTGCACTCTGTCCACCAGAGAGAAAAAGCTGAAACTTCTCTATAGAGAGATAATCTAGAGTCTCTATGATTTTTCATGTATTATGTCCAGAATTAAATAAAAAAGTTACTTATGATACCAAGAAGAGGATCACATGACCAGAAATCAAAAGGTATATGATTCAGTGGTTGAATGTAACAGACAGAGGCTTTGAAATAATTGGAATTAATATGTTCAATGAGACAGAAAAAAGAAAAAATATACTAAAAAATCAAAAGAAGTTAAGAATTCAACATATAAATATAAAAATAGATCACAGAGAAGAGTGTAAAGCCATAAAGAAACTGAAAGAAAGGTCAATGTAAAATATTAATACTGAAAAGTAAAGGAAAAAGGAATGGAAGACACAGATAAGAGTATAAAATACATGTGGAACATAGTGAAAAAGTCTAAGGCAGAGTATGACACTGGTGAAATACTTGAAGAAAAATGACTTTTCCAAAAGACAAAAGGCATAAAAACACAAATAACTACGCTCTGCAATTCTTAAGAAAAAATATAGAGTAGGATATTCTTGGAACATCAAAATAAACCTGGCTAAAGCAACAACAACAAAAAGTAATGAGAATAAAATTTTACCTTTGAATGACCGATAATGTTGTTGATGATTTCTCAACAGAAATAACAGAAAACAAAAAGTAACAGCATGACATAAGTGCTTATAGATAATAACTGATCAGAGAATTGAGGCCCCCAGAAGTCCTTCAAAAATAAAATGATATAAACACTTCAGGAAAACAAAAATTGATACTGAGATAAATTATTGTCAGTAGAAGATCAGATAAAGAAATATATGAGTTCTTCAGGGAGAAAGAAAATTATTATAAGATGAAAACATCAAAATGTCTTGAAGATTAATAGAAAGGATAAATATTTTAGAACAAAATAATTATTAACCATGCAAAATGATGATGATCATAGTGATGATGAAATGTCACAGAAATGCACATGAAAATTAAAAGAAGAGAATAAATAAAATTTTAAAATTTATTAAGTCCTAGCATTATCTGGGAAACATTAGAAGTACTAATGTGTCTTACACTGTAATAAGTCGAGAATGTAAATTAAAATCTCAAGGGAAGTTACTAAAGAATAGTTAAAGAATGAAAAACCAATTAATAGATGAAACAAAATAATTTTAAAAGTTGATTAATACAAGAAAAGAGAAAGAAAAAAGATAATAGACATGGGTCAAATAAAAATACAAGAAAGATTTAAATCCAATGATGTCAGTAATTACAAATAAATGTAAATGAACTAAATAATATAAGTAAAAGACTAGAATATTAGATCAGGAAAAAAAAAACAAAACAAAATATTCAATTGTGTTTGACTTACAAAAGATATTTTTAAAAGTAAGGACATAGATTGAAGGTAAAAGTATGAAAAAATAGCTGCTTTAGTTATACCACATCTTTAAGATAAGAAACATTATAAGAGATAAAGAGGGGGACTTTTCATAATGATACAGGTCAGTCTACAAGGAAATATAAAAATTCAAAGTCTGTATGCACACAAAGACAGATTCAAAATATATAAATCAGAATTCATAGAACTAAAGAAAAGAAATTGCCCGAATTATAATTATACAAGATTTAAATACACATAGGCAAATAGCTTTCAGTAAGATTATAGAAAATCTAGACAACACAATTAACAAACTTGGTCTAATTAACCTATCAGAAAGAAGGAAGTCCACATTCTTTTCAAATGTACATAAAACATTTATAAAACCCAATCATATTTTTGGTCATAAAATATGTCTCAACAAGTAAGAAAAGACTTAAATCATTTAAAGCACTTTTTAGTGCTAGAAATTGATACTAATCCCAACTGTCTGGAAACAAATAATAACAACAAAAATATACCATGAAATAATTCATAGAAAAATTACAAAAGAAATATAAACATTTTAACTGAATTATAATTAGGACAACACTTATAAAAACTTGTGGGATGCAGCTAAAATCTCGTTCAGTGGGAAACTATGTCCTTAAATGTACTTATGAGAAAAAAACACTAAAAAACCAGGTGTAAGCTAAAATTTTAAAAAGCTAGAAAAAAATGTATCAAGCCTAAGAAAAGTAAAGGATGGAAATAACAAGTACATACAAGTGTAGAAATCGATTAAATAAAATAAAAACCTATCAAGACAGATCATAACGATGAGACCACACACAAAACATTAGGAATAAAAAGGACATTAACTGTAATTTACTTCAATAGAAAAAAAGAGAGAGAGAATGATGTGGTCATTTCAGTACAAACAGGAAAAGCATCTGCGGTGGATTGACAATTGTTGGTCAACTTGTAACATGCAGCTGAATTGAACCAGTGTGGTGCTGGGTGTGAGAGGCCCACCTGTTGCCTCCAACATAAGAGGCAGAACTGAAGAAGCTGTTGGAAGCTGTTAAGCAGCTGTAGGGAGCTCTTGGTTTTCCTGGAGAAGTTTGTCATGCTGGCTTTCCTGAAGAACTCAATTATTCTCATTGTTGAAGGAGTTTGGGACCTTGTTGTCACTGAGAATGGCTATGGTTCTCTTTGGGGAGCTCTGGTCCTCACTTTGAACATCGCTTCTTGGCTCCAAGATGGTGCACTGCTCAGTCTCCTGGAGAAGCTTGCTGCACTGGCTTTCCTGGTGGGAACATGGCTTTCTTCATCATCAGAGGAGCTCGGGACCTCACTGGTGCTGAGGATAGCTGTGATATTTTCGGGGAAGCTCCAGCTCTTACTTGGAGTGTAGCTTTCAGCTCCAGTTCATATTCCTCAGTTTACCAGCACAGATCCTTCATACCACTGGCACAGACTTTCTAGTTTCACCACTGACTTTTTACCTTTCCCAGCGCAGATCCATGGAAACAGGCCTGCATGAGGCATTGCCATGGGCTGTAAGCCTCCAATGGGACTTGTGGGAGGCATTGTTACGGCTCTAGGTCTTCAGTTGGACTCACTCACAACATTATCATGAGATGCAGGCCCTCGGCTGCATTCTTTGGTCTTTAGTGTGTGGGTAGATTTCCTGCACTCTCTTTTGTATATGATTCTTTGGGTGACTATTATAAATAATCTTGTAAAATAGGTCCTGTATTACATTGTTCACCTTGCAAAACCCCAAACCACAACAGCATCTGATAAAATTCAATACTCAATCATGAAGCAATTAAGAATAAGTGAGAATTTCATTAATTTGATGACTGAGTACTAACAAAAGCAGAACAGAAACATTATGGCCAGCATTACATCAAATGGTGAATTGCTGAAAACTCTCTGAGATTGGGATTGGGACAAGGATGTCCATTATCATTATTTCTGTTTAACCTTCAATTGGAGCTCTTAGTTAATGGGATCAGGCAAAAAAAATGTAAAGATATCTGCAACACTATACCTGTCTCAGACCCATAATATAAAAAGAACTCCTATGAATAAAAAATTTGAAAGGGCTATAAACTTACTCAAGCAATAGTATTTACAGGAATATACTTAAATGAAAATAGGTATAAGGCTTCATGCAGGGCTGGATCCAGTAGCTGCAGTTTCTTTCCATCTTTCTGTTTTCTGCAGGGCCAATTTCATTGAAAGGCTAGTTCTCATTTTGGTCAAAAGACGCTGTCAATAGCTCCAGGAACTGCATGCTTTTTCAGGAAGAAGACAGAAAAAAGGAGAGAGACATTGTTTGAGTAAACTTATTCCAGCATTCCAAGGAAGAGGCTTGAGTTTTAGATTTGGATGAATCGGATCACATTTTTGTATCTTGATTCATCAGTTCACCTCCTAATTAGTTAACTTCTTAACATGACCAGAAAGATAGGCTGCACTGATTAATTTAAGCTTATGTATCATCTGAATCTAGGCATAAGTTCACTGTCCCATACCTAACTGGATCCCCACAGGGCCATAACAGTTATTGGGAAAGAGGTTATACAGAGGCTTCCAAACATCCTCTGTTCAAAGTGCCCTTTGTGGAACAGTTAATGTTTAAGTGTTTGACCAATCTTACATGTCTATATTTGTTTATCTGAGTAACCAATTTGAAGATATCAATATGTACTACAACAACCATCGCTAATTTCCTATCACCTTGTCTGAAATTCTGCATTGTTTATATTTTTTTTTGTTATTTTCTAAATGTGTGTTTGTTAATATGTTTTCATTCTTTTATCTGAAAATAAAAAAGTGCCCTTTGTGCCTCAATAATTTATGGTGCCCTTGAGTCAAAAGAAACATCAAACATGTCTTTTTTGTTTCTTCTATTGAGTAGTTAGGTTCAAACAACTTAATAATAGTAGCTTGTGCAGTGTGCCCCAAATGTCACCCTTTTCTTGAGAATTTAAGGTATCTTACAGTGCCTCTGTGAGTTTTCTGTGGTGCCCAGAACATCTCAATGTGCGGTTTGGAAACTTGGGGGTTAATAGTTGATAGGGAGATAGTCATACACCCAATCACTTCCAAAGTTGGTAACTACAAACAAGAATCAAACCAATTATTTAAAAAATACAAATATAAAAAGGGCCTTCATAAAGGAGAAACAAAGAAAGCATAGCTGCAAACACCACTTCTCCTCGTCACACTCTGAGCATCCACTCCCCCTAATGAGACTGCAGCATTTTGAAGAAGAAAGGGGTTAGGGAAGGGACAGAAGAAAGATAAACATTCAATCTGGCCTGCTCCCCACTCACCCAAGAGCCCTGACGACAGAACTCCCATGATTGTCTTGGGAACTCCAGGTCTTTGCTTTTCCTCTACACTGGCTTCTATGCAGATCAGAGTTCTAAACTAAGATAACTGAGCCCTAGCTAATTTGTGAACAGATTAAGGAATGGGATTAATGGATCTTCAAATAAGGATATTCAGATGGCAAACATATACAGACAACAACAAGAGATGACATTTAATAGCTTCTATTTTAAATTCTATGACTTTTAATTCTAAAATTAAAAACTTATGTGGCTAGGTGGGTGTGGTTGTGGGTTCCTGTAATCTCAGCAAACTGGGTTCAGGCCTGGCTGGGAATTATAGTGATTTAGTGAGACCTTCTCTCAAAATTTAAAAAAAAAAATTAATTAAAAAGGTCTGGGAATGTAGCTCAGTGTAAAGGCCCTGGATTCAATTTCCAGTACCAACAAATCCAAAACCAAAACACTATATGAACTAATACGTCATCCCAACTCTGTGAACCTGCCCAAGGTGTTCCTGGGAGTTCCCAAAGGTTGTCTCATGTGGATTTGCTGACAAATCTGGTCACTTTTCACCAAGATGCCCATAAGGGTATTCATCATCATGTATGACTTCAACCCCCTTTTGCTCCATGTGCCCCCTTGGTTATCAGCATATCAGTGAGCACAGCCGGGCCAGCCAGGCCCAAATGAGCACCACTACATTTTGTGTGCATGGGGTGGGAAGGCACAACATTCAGACCATAGCAGTGGGTCCTTTTTTGCTAAATTCTCTTTATTCAAACAACTGGAACTGTTTCTGTTTTCTGATCACACGCCAATTGAAACAAGTCATTTCACTAAAATCACTATAGTGGACACTGTTGCCGTGTCCTCGGATGCCAACTGGTTTACAGTGTATAGCTGCACAGCTTCCCTTGAGAAAGTATGCAGAAGGTCTTTTTTTTTTCTACTGCACTGCTACAGTTTCACAGAAGGGATCCAAAGAAGTACTTTCTCTGTTATATTTTATAGTGATTTTAGTGAAATGACTTGTTTCAGTTGGAGTGTGATCAGAAAACAGAAACAATTCCAGTTGTTTGGATAAAGAAAATTTAGCAAAAAAGGAACCACTGCTATGGTCTGAATGTTGTGCATTCCCACCCCCAAATTCATATGCTGAAACCTAGTCTCCCATGTGATGGTGTTAGGAGGTGGGGTCCATGGCACGTGATTAGGTCATGAGGGACCAATACCCTTGTAGAACCTCTACATCCACTATGTAGGACATGGTGAAAAGTTGACATCAGTGAATCAGAAGGTGGGCCCTCACCAAAAACTGAATAGTCTGGCACCTTGACTGTGGATTTCTTAGCTATTGAACTGTGATAACATATTTTTCTTGTTTATAAGCCACAAAATCTGTTTTGTTACACCAGCCTTCCAGTCTTCCATGCTCCTCATAGAAACCCACACCCACTACTGACAGAGCCTAATAAGGAGCAAGCTGTCAGAGGTTCAGATTTTACAAAATCAGACCATCTCACTGAACCTTTCTATCAGAAGTGATATGAAGTAGACAGTGGCATGGTCATAAATGAAATAAATGGAATTGAGAGATATTCATAAAATAGTACTCACAGACATTGGATTAACTAGAGGTAGGGGTAAGGAAGAAATATCAAGATTGACATGAAGGTTTCTGGCTTGAAAAATATATTAGTGCCATTCACAAAGAAAGGGAACACTGGGGCAAAAACACATCCATTTTTTAAAATTTGGTTTTGTTTTGTTCACTGAGACATGATCTCACCATCCCAGGCTGGCCTAGACCTCATGGTGATCCTCCTGCCTCAGCCTCCCACATTCTAGGATTACAGGTGTGTGCCACCACACCCATTTCATTTTTAAACATGAAGAAGGTGGGTTCTTGGGGAACATCTTAGTGGATATGTCAATTGAATATGCACATATGAAGCTTGGGAGATAAATCAAACTAAAGTAATAGTTTATGAACAATCAGTATTTGGTAGAATCAACAATATAGGACTATATAATAACACCCAGGAGGAAGGTTATGTAGTATTTAAAAAGAAGCTGACCATAGACAGAACTCTGAAAGACAGGAAAATTTAATATACCTAAATTAAAAGAGGAGTCCAGAGTAAGCATTCTGAACCAATCCATCAGGGAACTGGCAGGAAATATAGGGAGCTGTGGTATCTCATTTTCCGAAAGAAATAAGCAGATGACAAATGTCAAATACTACTGTGACCCCTTCTTAGGGTCTTCTATGGCAGTGGTTCAAAAAGTGTGGTCCCATGCCAGCAACATCAGCATCATCTGGTGACTTGTTAGCAGTGAACATTCTTAGGCTCAAGTCCCACTGGGTCAGAAATTCTTGGTATAATCTGAATTTTGGCTAGTCTTTCAGGTGATTTTGAGATACACACTAAAGTGTGAGAATGACTACTCTCTGGTGTGCCTCTCAACTCTAGCTGCACATGGGAAGTTGGTTGTGGAGAACAACACATCTAGGTCTAATGTCTAAAAATTCTGATTCAGTTGGCTTAGCCATTAGGCCCAGTATTTGTACTGGCTCAGGTCCGGTATTAAAAAACAAAATTTAAAAAAATGCAACCAAAATTAAGTACCATAATTTTGGTGGCAACATTTCTTTTCTGTGTACTATCACTGAGATGATAAGACTCAAGTTTGTAAAAACCAGACAAGTTTAGAGATACAACCTGCTTGCTTCTCATACATCTGGTTCCTTCCCTCCAAAATCTATGTTGAAACCTAATCAGCATTTGTCTTAGGTCCTCTTCTCATTGCTGAGACAAAAATACCAGACACCCAAAGTTAAAGGAGGGAAGGTTTATTTGGCTTACAGTTTCAGAGGTCTCAGTCCATAGTCAGCTCCTCCAAGGCAGGGTCATAATGGCAGAGGGGCATCACAGAGGAGAAGCAGTCCACAGCAAGCAGGCAAGTGAGAGCACGTCAGCCCTCTTTCTGTTCCTTGTATTTCATGTAGGCTGCTGCCCGAGCACTCACACCCTTTACCCGATCCAGAACCATGCCAAACCAGTAAGTAGACTGATTTAGTCACCACACACCATTGATCCTGGGCCACACACACTAGAGTCAGCCCCTCCTGAAAAGCAGCCCTCTCATGACTGCATGAGGCCCTGGGGGGACATCTAAACACTAGCCACAACACCATTATAATGGTATTAAGAGGTGAGGTCTTTGGGAAGACAAGGCAGGAGCTCTCATGAATAAAATTGCTGCCCTTATGAAAGAGGCAGAAGGGAGCTCCCTGGCCCTTCCACCAGTGAGGACACAGCAAGAGTGAACTTTCAGCAGATACAGAATCTGTTGGTGCCTTGGTCTTGGACTTTCTAGTCTCTAGAACTGTGAGAAGTAATTTCTATTTTTGTTTTTCACAAATTATCCAGTATTTTGTTAAAGAGGCTGAAGTGGACTAAAACATTACCATTTTGTGAGATTATGTGGTTTCCCTAACTGTGCTCCAATATGTAGAGTGTGGATGTTGTCACTCCTGCTCTTACAAGAAGAAAGCCCAACAAACTGAACATCAACAACTCTTAGATCTGTTAGGAAACTGGAGTCACAGGGAACACCACCACTTAAGACACTGAAGAGATGGTTTATTATACAGAGTATCAGCTTATTAGAAGCAAGAGTTATTGTAACAAAAATGGGTGGTCCATGATTTGTGATGTTTCCACTTACAGTTTTTTTTTTTTACTTTACGCTGGTGTGAATGAAATACGCGTTCAACAGAATTTTGAATGTTGATCTTTTCCAAAGCTAGCAATATGTGGTATGATTCTCTGTTATGATGCCCAATTGTAGACTAGAATAAGTGTTCTGGACACATTTAGGGAAGGCTAGGCTAAAGTATAATGTTCAGTGGGTTGGGTGTGTTAAAAGTATTTTTTATTTGCCGTATTTTCAACTGATGGTGAGTTCATCAGAATGCAATGCCACAGAGAATTCATGAGCATCTGCACTAAGAACACTGAAATGGTAACTGACAAATTACGAGAGGCTAGTGGGGACGAGCTGGGGAGTTAGAACTCCTATGGGCCCAGTCTTCCCCTCAGGAGAAGTTCCCCTGGTCTTCTGGAGTTGCACCTCCAGGAACCTCACCATGCTCTCACCATGAAGATCAGAGAAAAATTCATTCTTGCTTTGGGCAGGAGGAAGGGACAAAGTCTTGTGGAACACACCTAGAAAGGAAGTGAACACTTTAAAATAGATTCAAGAGTATCTTTTCTTATCAACTAAGACCTTCCCTCAAGGGAAACTACCAGAGTCTTATCTGACCTGAGGAAAAGCAATCAGCTTGAACCCCGGTTTGCATTGTGACACCAGGTAAAGAGGACAAAAAGGGTAAGAAATGCTTCTGAAGGCCACAACCCAGAGACAGGTACAACAAAGCAGCCTGAACTTTGATTGTGAGTATAGAACCCTGCCCCTCTCCAAAATTTTACATCATATCAAGCCAACTTCAGTACAGAGCAGAAATTTGCAATGGAGAGACCTGCAAGACACGCTCTCTGTAAGAAAGAGTTCTCGAGGAAACACAAAGACCATAGCACAGACGAAAAACACAGAAACCAAAATCTAGAGAAAACTGCTCTGTTCTTTGACACAGCTATAGAAACATTAAACATAGCCCAGCTCCTCACCAGGTTAAGATGACACTGCATACTAAAAGCCTTAGTCCCTATTACTGTATGTACCATGTCCAGCTTTCAGCAAAAATTCACAAAACATGCTACAAGGCAAGACAAGATTTCAACACTCAACTTACTAATGACACATAGGTAGAAATATACACTTCTGCAGCAGTTCTTCCTGAAACGGGGGCAGGGGCATCTTATGACCATTAAGACTCTGTGGGCTCCAAATTGGGGGAAAGTAGAAAAGATGTGGAACATAGAGCTTCTTCACAAATGCAGAACTAAATGAAGCTCTAGCCAAACACAATGGGTTTGCTGCTTGGTAAGTCAAAAAGAAAAAAAGAACCACAAAAAAGCAATCCAATAGGTACAAGATGAAGCAAAGAACAACATAAGATTGGAGTCCTTGAAAAAGCTGGAGACAGTGCAAAAGCCATTAAAAAATCTCTTCATAAAAATGGTGGTGGAAAACTTTACAAACATAAAAATTAATGAAGCATATAGAACCTCAAGTATCCATGACCAAAATAAATCTACAACAAGGCATATAACAATCAAGATTCCAAAAATTCAGCAGAACAAAATATTAAAAGCAGGTAGAGAAAAAAAACAAATCCTTTATAAAGGAAAGCCCATAAGAATCACAGCACACTTCTGATCAAGGAGAGCCTGGAGTGAAGTATCTCAAGTTCTAAAAGAAAATAATCTTCAACCCAGAATGATATCCTTCAAAAATCAATGGAAAAATAAGATACTTCCACGACATAGAACAACTGAATTCATGACCAACAAAGCAGCTCTTCAGAATGCTCTGAAGGATATATTAGAGAAAAAGAAGACCACCACCACAAGAACCACAACAGAAAGAAGCCACCAGGCAGGACAAGCAATTAAACAGGAGGAGAAAGACAGACCAACAGCAGGAAAGTAACATGAAAAAGATAAGTCAATACATATCAACTGTAACCAATCTCCCTAAGGAACATAGACGCAAAGATACTCAATGAAATACTAGCAAACAGAATGCAGCAAATCATCAAGAAAGTCATATGCCATGACCAAGTGGGATTCATCCTAGGAATGCAGGGACAGTTCAATATATGCAAATCAATAAATGTAATACACCATATCAATAGAGTCAAAGACAAAAACCACATGATCATCTTAACAGATGCAGAAAAAGCTTCTGACAAAGTCCAACACTCATTCATTCATGATAAAAACCCTACAGAAAATAGAAATAGATGGTCTTTACCTTAATCCGATCAAAACCATCTGTGCCAAACCAACAGCCAACATCATACTAAGTGGACAAAAACTGAAAGCTTTCACTTTAAAACCAGTAACAAGACAAAGATGTCCACGGTCACCACTCCTGTTCAACATAGTTCTGGAAGCATTAGCCAGAGCAATTAGACAAGACAGAGAAATAAAAGGAATAAAGACAGGAAAGAAAGAAGTGAAATTATCATTATTTGCAGATGACATGATACTCTACATGGAAGACCCCAAAATCTCCACTAAAAGACTCTTAGAATTAATAAATTCAGTAGTATAGCTGGATACAAATCAACACTCAAAAATCAATAGCATTCCTATATACAAACAACAAACACACTGAGAAAGAAATTAAGGAAGCCATACCTTTCACCACAGACAGAAATTATGGAAACCATACCTTTTATCATCCAAGAAATTGAAATATTTAGGACTCAATTTAACAAAACAAGTAAAAGATCTATACAGTGAAAACTACAGTACTTTGAAGAAAAGAGATTGAAGAGGATCTCAGAAAATAGAAAGGTATTACTTGCTCATGGATAGGAAGGCCCAACACTGTGAAAATGGCCATACTCCCAAAATTGTTGTATAGATTCAATGCAATCCCAATTAAAATACCATTAGTATACCTCACAGATCTAGAGAAAACATTCCTAAAATTCATCTGGAACCAGAAGAGACTCAGAACAGCAAAAGCAATCCTGAGTAAGAAAGGCAAGGCAGGTGGAATCACAATCCCTGACTTGAAATTATTCTACAAAGCTACTGTTATAAAATCAGCCTGGTATTGGCAAAAAAAAAAAACAACCCCAAAACAGACCTGAGGATTAATGAAACAGACTAGAAAATGTAGTCACAATGACAAACACACTCTTTGACAAAGGGGTCAAACAAGTTCACTGGAAGAAAGACATCCTCTTTAATAAATGGTGCTGGAAAAACTGGCTTGCCACATGCCAAAGACGGAAACTAGACCTGTGTCTATCACCATGTACCAAATTAAAGTAAAAATACCTTAAAGGTCTAAATATTAAAACATAAATATTAAATCTACTGGGAGAGAAAGTAGGTAGAAATCTTGAAGACATGGGGTAGGCAGAGTTCATGAACAAAAACCAAACTGCACAGGAAATTCTTCAAAGAATCAATAACTGAGATCTCATATATTGAAAAGTTTTTGCACATCTAAAGAAATCACCAGCAGGGTAAAAAGAAAACCCCCAAACTGGGCAAAAAAATTTATCCAATTGCCCCTCAGACAAAGGACTTCTATCTCGAACATATAAAGAACTAAAAAGAAAAAAGAAAAAAGAAAAAAAAAAA
>NW_004955429.1:22981304-22982886 GCF_000276665.1 Chinchilla lanigera
TGTATTGTCTCCCTAGTACAAGAACCTGAAAGAGTAAATGAACTCTAAAAGGTACAATAGATAGTGAGAAAGGGAAAGAAACTACTCAAAAGGAAAGAACGACTGGGATGAGGGAAAGGAAAAATAAAGAAGGGAGATATAGATAGATAGATGATAGATAGATAGATAGATAGATAGATCTATAGATAGAGATATATAAGATGGCCCTGATAATTGTATTATCAATTTCTATTGCTTTCTTGAAAGAAACGGTGTTTGATCATTCTTGCATGTTTATATTTGTTTATCTGAGTAACCAATATGAGGATAACAGTATGTAATGCAACAACCATTCTTAATTTTTCACCTTGTCTGAAATTCTGTACTGTTTATATTGTTTTGTTTATGTCTGTGTGTTTGTTAATATGTTTTGGTTCTTTTATCTCTAAAAATAAAATTTAAAAACATGGTGCTTATTTTCCAGCTACCTCAGAAGGCTGTTATGATGAGGAAATGGAATACCACAAATGAGGCACTGGCAAGAGTGTCAAGCACACACTAGGCACTCCAACATCAGCAGCTAACCCCACAAAGACTGAAAGTCGTTCAGCCATCTAGAGTTCCACCACATCTCCAGTGTGTTACCAACAGCAATCTGGTATTTGTCAAGGAGAAATTCTATTTTCTTGCATAGAGTAGGTAAATAAGTAGGAATGAGGGTAGTACACTGAGGGCCATAAAGAGTAAACTTATTTATTACTATCTACATTCGACTGTCTCTAGAGCATATTAACATATATAATGTCCATTGCTTCATTGATGAGAGGTTCTGAAGCCTTCATGTCCTGGGGTTAAACTAAAAACCGTTATCAGCAGTAGGTATAGACTTAAATGATCAACAATTCTCCATTGGAAGAAGAACTCAAATCTTGGAACAGCATGACTCAAGGATGATGGCTGTTCAGTGCAAATGTGGTACAAACCTGAGATTAAATTTTGTAATTCTAAGGAATATAAGTAAAGAATTTTATTTGATTACTAGAATCATGAATTGGTGACTAAAATTTTATTAACAAATGAGAAGATTGCTTCTGATTCCATACGAAACTTTAAGGTATACAAATAAAAATTTATGCAAGGATATGAAGATATGTTAACATGCTTAATTATGGGATCTAGGGATGGGAGAGGACAGGGAAAGGGAAATATACATTCTATAATCTTTTGATTTTAAATATTTTAGCATTTACTTTATAAAAATAAAGACTTGGTTTTTTAATGAATAAACTGATTTCAAACATATATTTTAGGTGTAAAACTAAATCATAAAATCATATGGAAGGTATGATAATAACTTTATCTTTTTAAATTATAAATATTTTGTATGTATTGAAAAATTCAAGTATAGACTACTGTCTAGACCATAGAAAACACATCCATTTGGAATTAAATATTTTTGTCAAAAAGTATTTGTTGATGAAGTATCTCTCAAAACTTTGTTTCCGGCCTTGCGCCCAGGCAGCGAGTTCTCCGGGAGCTGCAGCGCTCCTGGGTCCGAGTGTGGGCCGGACTCATACCACCGCGATTCCCAGCCGAAAAGCGC
>NW_004955429.1:22988856-23009278 GCF_000276665.1 Chinchilla lanigera
TCTGTATTGTCTGTATTGTGCTTGTGATATGTTGTAAAATGTTGTAGGTCTGTTAATGTTTCCCTCCTTTTATCCTTAAAATAAAAAAAAAAAAAAAAAAACTTTGTTTCCATACTTGCTAATCCAAAATACCCAGTAATGTTTAGGGTAAACAGCATGATTTCCTAATGTTCTGCTCTATTTTTTTAGCTCACCTACCATGTTTTTCAATAATTGTAGCATACTATAATAGAAACAAAATAGCTGATCAAATCAGTAAAAATAGCATTATAAAGTGAGACTTGCCATATTATAATAGAAATTTTTAAACTTTAAAAATTACTGAGTATGAGTTATCACGAAGGAAACACCTTTATAGCCATCATTCATTTCAAGATAGAACATTACTAGCACCCCAATTCCCCTCTCGGTCTCTTCTCCATATATAAGTCCTCTCTTCCTGAAAAGTCATCTGTACTCTGATTTTTATAACCATACTTTGTCTACTATTGAGTACTGTACGTCTTTTGGTGCATGCGCCCATATGTATGTATTTCCACCTGGAAATGGAATTACTGGGTCCTAGGCTCTGTTCACCTTTAGTACATAGTACAAAGTTTTCTAAACTACTAATATCCATTACACTGCCACAAGCAACACAGGAGTGCCCTAAGATCCACATCCTCTCCATAGAGTTCTGTTAGGCTTTTCTATTTTATTGTTTATGGGGATTTGAAGTAGTATCTACTGTGTTCGGTGATTGCAAACCTTTTAGGGTTTTTAATGACACAAACTGCCCACTGCTGTACATGTACCATAGGTTCCCCTCCACTGAGTCTCCTCGCAGTTTCAATTTCCATTCCCTTGCAGAGTAACGATGTCACTTTCCTAGGTCTTGATTGGCTTATACCTATCTTGCTTTGTGCACTCTTGTTCTGGTCTTCCACTCATTTTTCTACCTATTTCTTATTAATCTGTAGATGTTCTTCCATATTTTGGTCATGAGCTCTTTGCTACACATGTTGCAAATATATTTATTCTGTGGCTTTCAATTCTTCTCTCTTGCTGAGTGATGAAAGTTCTTAATTTTAATGGAATCTAATTTATCAATCTTTTTCTTTTTACATAAGTGCTTTTTGTTTTCTAGGAACCCATTGCGTATCCTAAGGCCCTGAAGATGATCATCTATTTTATTTTCAGGGAGAGTTAATGTTTTATATCTTATATTGATATAAAATCACTACAAGGGCTGTTTTGTATCATATATTGATATAAAATCACTACATACAGCTCAGTGGCAAAAACACCTTCCTGGTAAGCATGAGGTCCAGAGTTCAATTCCCAGTACCAAAAAAGATCACTACAATATGCTTGTAATGGAGTTTGTGTGTGGTATAGAGTAAGAGTCAGGTTTTGTTTCTTGCCAAAAAGCAAACTGACCCAGCACTATTTATTGGAAAAATGCCACCCATCAGAAGTCCATAAATGTATATAAATTAGTTTTTGAACTCATTTTTTTTCAGATCTACTGGCCTGTCAATCTTTTTGTCAATTAAAATTCTTAACTGCTTTGTTTTATAACCAACGGTATATTTGATAAATGAATTCCTGTATACGTTCCTTTTTCTTCTTCAAGATTCTTGGCCATTCTTGAATCTTTATATTTTCATATACATTTAGACTTAGATTGTTAGTTCTCACAAAAATCTGCTGCCAAGTGTGGGAGGAGAGAGATGTCTTAGTTACTCCTCTCATTGCCTGGACAAAATATGCAACACCCAAAGCTGAAGGAGAAAAGTTTTACTTAGCTCAGTTTATAGAGGTTTCAATCCATTATCAGCAGGCTGCAAGGCAGGGTAGCACATGGCAGCAAGGCAACAGTTCATGGAAGAGAGCAAAAGCAACAAGCAAGGATTGAGAGAGAGAGAGAGGGACAGACAGACAGTCCAACCTCTTTCTGTCCCTTATATTGTATGCAGGCTCCCTGCCCTTGGTCGAGCATACAGCTCTCACATCCTTAATCCCACCCAGCACTGGACCATAAATTAATCACAAACTCTAGATTCAGCTACCTTTGAAAAAGTCCCACCTGAAATTTAATGAGGCTTTGGGGGGACATCTAGACACAAACTATAACATTCCACCCCTGGCCCCCAAAGACTCATATACATTCCTTTACACAAAAGGCATTAATCTATCTTTAAAAGTTGCCAAAGTCTTGACATTTTCAGCAGTGCTGAAAGGCAAAACCAAGTCTCCTCTGAGAGTTAAGATGAACTCTTAGCTGTGAGCCCCTGTATAAATTGAAAGAAATTTAAATGCTTCCAACATTCAATGGCACAAGATAGACATTTCCATGTCCCAGTGGCGCACACCAGTAATCCCAGCACTCAGGAGGCTGAGGCAGGAGGATTGTTGCAAGTTTGAGACCAGCCTGGGCTACAAAGTGAGCTCAAGGCCAGTCTGAGCTGCACAGTGAGACCCTGTCTCAAAAACAAAACAAAACAACAACAACAACAAAAAAGGAATGGGACCAAAACAAGTCCAAAATCCAGCAGGGCAAACATTAAGTCCTGTAGTTCCATGTGAAGCATCTGGGGCAATCTATGGTAAGTTGTGAGCTCCAAAGGGCTTGGGTGGTCCTGCCCCTATGGCACTTCTGGTGGTTATAACTGCCAAGGCTTATTTCTTGGAACTGCTCTGGTCCCTCCTTACAGATGATACATGTTTCTGGCTGCTCCAAATTTCTGGGGTTTTCACTGCACCTTTGGCTTCACACTCACAGCTTTACAAACTGCCCTCTCATGGGAAAACTGCCTGGCCTCCCAGATCTTCCGAAACCTGGGTAGAAGCCTTCCTAACCCCGCAGTTCTTCCATTCTGCACATGCCTAACACCAGCACCACGTGGATGATGCCTAGGTCTGCTGCCTGCTGGAGCAGGAGCCAGGTTTCTTTCTCTCTTGGCTCTAGGGGTTGAGGGTCTGGATTGATGACCACTCTGAATCCAATTTTGAGGAACAAATTCTCCATGCTGCTGCCACTCTGGAACGTAGTATGGCTGCCATCATTTTGGGACATGGTGTGGCAACCACCACTCTAGAACATGCTGCCGCAAGGCTTTCTTCTCAAAGCAAAGTCTTACACTTTTGCAACTCTAACTTTGCAAAGGGTGATGTCCTGCTGCTTCTTGTGATGCCCTCAGGAATCTTTTGTATTCTTCTGTTCCTTCTCAGCAATCAAGATCTTCTCTACTCTATCTTTGCAGTTCACAGCTCTACTGTTGCTTCCTTTCTGGCTAAACTCACAACATTTAAATTACTCTGCTGGGCTCTTTACTCTTGATTTTTAATATAGATCTGGTAAAAGCCCCCAACAGCAGCCATGCCACTGCTTCAATGTTAGACTGCCTTGAAATTTCTTCTGCCAGATTAATTAGTCCACCACCCTTAACCTCAGTCTCAGGCAAAGTCTCTGGACATGAGCAATATGCAGAGAAACTTTCTGCCAAGCCATATCATACATCATCTGGAGTCCATCAGCCAATGCAGTCCTTCTTCCCATCAAAACCTCCCAACCCTGTTTTTTTTCTTTTCTTTTGCATTTAATTCTGTTCATAACTACATAACATGTATGTAATTACACCAGACATCAAAGAACTCTAGTCCTATCTTTGTTTAATTTTAGTCCCATAATTACGTTTTAGGAAATAACCCAACCAAATGAAGTACTATGTGTAGAGTTTTTAATAAGCCATTTAAAATTAGTATATGATTGAAGAACTAAGTTTTTATGTGAGTAGAAACCTTGGGTTTAACCTCTGCTCTAAGAAAGGAAAATGCCTGCTCTATTTAAGGACCTTTGGGCAGGATGGTATGGCTAAAAGAGTAAATGACAGAAAAGGTAAGATTGGAGAGCTGGGGTATGGAGAGATCATCTAGACCTTGGCTACTGTAAGATCTATGGCTATAATTTGTTGAGAAAGCTATTGAACTATTCTAGCAAAAACTATGATGTAATTTGTATTTTAACTGGACAAGGAGAAGCAAAGGCAAAAAAAGGAAACGCTTTGGCACAGATTATAATAGAGCAGCAGGTGAGTGGTAATGGTGACTGGGGCCCAGGTAGTGGTAGGGAAACTGACCAAAATAGGTCAAATTCATGGTGTATTAGAAAGTAGATCATATAAATGCTCTGAAAAATTGAACACAGTGTTTAAAGAAAAAGGACTCAAGGTTGACTCAAGGTGAGGAGCCTCTCCTTATTTCCAGTTAAGAGGCAAACCAGGCAGAAAATCCTCAAATCCAAAAGGAGTAAACCATCTGAGCAATAGAAAGAGGATCCTCATAAACCTGTGAAAATCTGGAATGGAGCTGTTTCAATATTTAGAGATACAGTACTCCATAAATAATATGATGCTGTTCATCTGAAGATGAGATGGGGCACTCCTGCTAGATAACAGTAAATTTCATCTTGTTCATATGCAACTTAATCTAAGCTTTATTACCAATCTCCTGTTAAAAGTATAAAAACATCCAAAGAGAAGATTTTTAAGCAGTAAGAAAAAAAATCTAGCAATTTTTTTATTGTCACTCTTTCATATAACAAAATGCACTAGGTTATTCTTTTATAAGTCTATGTAATAACCAAGCTGGGAAGAGAGACCTGAGGCAAGCCTATGGCAGTTAATGTTCTAGACATATTAATTTATAGTAAAAGACCAAAATGACCTAGTGTTTAGCAATTCCACTTCTGTAATAAAGAGTATTACAAAATGGAACACCTCACAAATTTGAATTCTAAAATTCTGGCTTGATTCATAAATTATATGTAAAGCAGTAAAAACTGACCTTCAACTATTAATTTTTATAATATTCACTTTCTTTGAGATTTTTTCAACCATGAATTATTAATAATTATTGTACAAGAGATTTTGTTTCACTTTTTAAAAGTTACAGTGAGCATAACATTAAAAAGAAGATAGCTAGGTATTTTACATACTTGGTTGCTTCCCTTATTGGAGATTATAGCAGTTCTGCTCCTAACCCCCTGAGACCAAGAGAAAAGATGAGACACAGTGAGCTAAGTTCTGGCTGGGAAAGAGCAAGGAGAGAGATGCTTAGTCATTAAATGACAAAGCACATACCCAAACAACACAATACTTAGACTTGGTCAGCCCTATTAAATGCTCTGTCAGTTTTCACAACAGAACCAAATCGCTTAAACAGAAATAACCCAGGTATGTCAACATGTGGCGTGCCTTTTTTTTTTTTTTCTTCTTCAGAGAAGAGGAACTGTCTTGAGGCACATATAAAATAACAAAATTTCCCTTTTATAATATTTTATTGACTTTTTAAAAAAGAGGTCAAAGAAAAGATAGGTTGAAGGTTAGATGTGCTGGATAGATGTTCCTCTGTTAAAAGACAGTGCAATGTTCATCTCAGTCCAATACAATGTACCCTCTACCCAAAACCCACTAGGTTAGTGACCTTGGGTAAGTACCTCTCTGAGCCTCCATTTCCAATGACTCTTCCAATGACTCTTCCTGACATCATGTTAGTATGAGAATCAAGTGAGATTTTAATTGGCAAAGAGCACAAAGCTCTTTAAAATACTACTACTATAATAACAATAAAAATACATTAGTTTCCCAAATGTAATGGTCTTCATGGGTTGAAAAAAGGAGACAGAAGTTCCTGTGTCTATATGGTCTTGAACATAATTGGCATTAACAACGACCCTCATGGGATTATTACAGTAGTAATTTAGATAAAATTAAAAGTTAAGCAAAAGATACATAAAGTCAAAGGTCCTTAGTCTGTTCCTAATAGTTAATCCCTTCACATGCTTCAGTCACTGCTTAAATAGATGAACAATACAGTCACCTGTGGTACTTAAATAAATTATCCCTATTTTCTTAAGCATAAAATAAAGACAATTATATCTTCATTAACAGTGATATAAAATGTAAATGTTTTTTACTGAAACTGCACATATGTTCAATTATCTTGTTTTTTAAACAGCAGTGAACTAGTATTTACCAAAATGAAAAGTAAAAGTAAAGTAAATAAAAAGAACAGGTGTCAGGAATTCAATTAATGGGAGATGCTGATTTTATATAGGATTTATGCACTTCTCTTATGGTAATTCTACTACTAACTTTATGCTATTACATATGCTTTGACCCAAATATTAAGTATTAACTCATTAAAAAATGAAACAATTGTTTACTGGACAGTCCTTGCATGTCTGGCTCCACTGACATCAATATCCCAACAAGCACCTTTCTGAGAACATGTGAGAAAGCCCTGGCATTTTCATGTTTCATCATATAAAAGAGGAAACTATAATGCCTCTATGTCTCCAATCACTGTTATCCTGACCTATTTTGCTATAGCATTTAATCTTCTAACATGAAATAATTTACCACTTATTGAACCTATTTCACTATAATTTCGTTTGCTCTAAAATCTTTGTTAATGGCATGGGTGACTGTTTAAATTGATAAAGAAAAAGTGTATACTTATCGTATACAACTGATGCTTTAATACATGTGTACATTGTGCATTGGCTAAATCAAGTTAATTAACATACGCATTATCTCACCTGCTTATATTTTGTGGTGAGAACACTTAAAATCTACTTTCATAGCAATTCTCAAGTATTCAATGTTATAAATTATGGACACGATTATAAATTATAAATGTTATAAATTGTAGACACAATACATTTCTTGAACTCATTCCTCTTGTCTAAGACTTTGTGTGGTTTAACCAATGTCTCTCTAACCCCTCTTTACTTCTAGACTGTTAGCCACTACTCTATCTGTTTCTGAGGTTTTAAAAAAAATGTCGTAAGTGAAAACGTGGTATTTCCCTCTTTCTGGATCACTTCACGTGACACAATGTGAGCCAGGTTCATCCAGTTGTTTTAAATGACACTTTTCATTCTTTTTAAGGAGAATAATATCCCATTGTATATATGTACATTTTAAAAAAATCTTTGATGGACACAGACTGATTGCATGACTTGGCTACTGTGAATAGTGGAGTTACGAAAACGGAAGTACAAGAATCTCTTCAACATAAATTTCCTTGAGATAGACCTATCTATCATCTATCTATCATCTATCATCTACCTATCTTGTGGGATTGCTAGATCATATGGTGGGTTCTAGTTTTAGTTATCTGAGGAAATTTTTAGAAAATGATTGTTCCAATCTACATACCCACCAACAGTTTACAAGGGTTCCCTTTTCTCCACATCCTTCCCAATAATCATCTTTCATTCTTTTGAAAACAGCCATTCTACTAGGTATGAGGTAACATCCAATTGTGGCTTTACCTAGCCTTTCCGATGATTAGTGACACTGAGCATTCTTTTCCACATACCTCTCAGCCATCTGTATTTCTTCTTTGGAGAATTGTCTCTTCAGATCATTTTTCTACATTTGTGTGTTACTCATGTTTTTTGTTATGATCTTTGAGTTCCTTTTACTTCTGGATATTAATTCTTCACCAGACAAAAGTTGAGAAATATTTTCTCCTATTCTGTTAGCTGTTTCTTTGTTGATTCTCTGGAGTTGATCTCAAAAGGTCAATAAAACAAAACAGGCAAATGATATAGTATTACATCAAACTAAAAGCCAAAATAAACATCAAATGCTTTTGTTGCTTATGATTCTGGACTCATCTACAAAGGAATCACTGCCCAGAACCATACCATAAAAGTTATTTCCTATGTGTTCTTTTATTATTTTCAGGTTATAAATCTAATCATTTTAGTTGATTTGTATATATGTGAGATGAGATGTAATTTCATTCTTCCTTTTTCCAGTTTTCTCAGCACTTTAAAAGTGATGACTTATAAAAGAATTATTTTCTTTCAGTAGTACAAAAGATCTCTGTTCTGTCTGGAAAAAGGAATATTATTTGTATGTCTATATTCTTCCACTGCCTCCCACCCTTCGACAGTATGACTAGGCTGTTACCTTTTCATTGAAATAATCATTTTTCCCACATATTCAGCTAATACACATTTCATTTTAAAATTCTCAATCAATACATCTTGTGTGTACATGTGGATGTGTTTCTGTGTAACACTTTATTCTTGTAAGAAGCAATCTTGGTTCCGAGATAGAATGACTTTAAGATACACAAAAACTGTTTTTAAAGTTGTGATAGTCAATTCTTTTTTTTTTTTTTTACCCTAAATTATCTTTTCGGTAGGCTTTTGAGACTTCTGATACTGCAGTCATTTTTGACTAGATAATGATTGTTCTGTTGTCTCAGTTACTTTTCTCATTGCTGGGACAAAATAACTGACACCCAAAATTAAAAGAGGAAAGGTTTATTTTGGTTCACAGTTTGTAGAGGTTTGAGTCCATAACTGGCTGGCTCCAAAGCAGGGTAAATGATAGAGGAGCACTGCAGAGAAGAAACTGTTCATGGCAGGCAGAAGACAGCAACAGCAAGCAAGAGACCATCAGCAACAATGGCAGCTATTTTTCTTCCCTTTTTATATTTTATCTAGTCTCCTGGCTTAGGGTGGATGCCAAACCAATCAATGGACTAATTTAGTAATAACACACCCCTATCCCAGCAGTACATACTCTAGATGCAGCCACCTGTGAGAATTCCCCCCCTATGACTGCACGAAACTTTAGAGGGGCATCTAAATATGAGCCCTAACACATCTTTTTTGAGAAAAGCCGTTGTGTTTAAATTTCCTTGCCATGACAACTACATCTTGTGATATCTTTAAGAATGTTCTTTCCTTCATACCTACTTCTGCCGTTTCCTAACTCTTCAACTAATTTAAAAAGTGCATACTGAAGGTAAAATACCTTGAGAATTCTACAAATTAATTATGCATGCGGTTCCAATTTATCTTGGTCCAAAAGGAACTACTATAGTTATGCTCTCTTAGCTTTATATGATATGTTAATACAAGATCTTGTTTCAAAATAATCTTATTATGTTTATGAGTTATGCTATGATCAATGTAATATTAGTTGTCTTCCTGTTCTTATTTTCCCCATTAGAGGCATTTACTCCACAGCACATATTCTTGACATTTCCTGCACAATTCTAAAGATGAACAGTCATGTATCCTCACATTCATGTACAATCTAGAGCCCTTTCTACTCTGGGGCTTCTAAGTTCTAACTCAAAATTTAACTTGTTTTGGATAGTGGATTACTATTAACTTCTAAATGCCCTTCTTTTTTTTTTTTTGTCTTGTCATGTTAATGATGATTGCACCATAAACAATCTTTCTTCCTGGGTTCACGGAACTCATACACACATTCTACTAATGCTATATCCAACACTACTAAAATGTAATGGGAATTTACCTATGATGGGTAGGTTATTTAAAAAGTTACCACTTTTTCAGCCTTTGTGCCTTCTGCTGAGTTGGGCTCAGGTCACTAAGTGTTCTGAAACAAACTGTGATTTCCTTCTACATCAGCTTCCAATCAGAACCCTCTTCCTATACTTGCCAGAGATGGTATAGCCATAGTATAGTTTATCTATATAAAAATATATTCAGATATACTGATCATTAGAACAGGATGTGTAAGAACATTTCTAGAAAACAAACATATCACAAAACATTCAATGAAATACTTGTCTTTATTTTATTTTACTTAAACATTCCTTATGCTTTAGAAATGATCCTGGCACAGCCCTAGATATGATTTTATTTTTATTAAGTACAACATAATTTAAACATGGGATTTGTTGTTATGAAGAATAAAGGGCAGACGGTAAGGGGTAAAAGGAGGAGGCAAAGAATCTTCCTTTCTTTCCTTTTCTTCCTAGACTCTAATCACAGGACATATATAATTCACCATCGTATTGTGGAAAGAATCTCTCATTCTTTATCTGGAATGTGGCAGCAATCATTCTCTAGTTATATATAAATGACTGAATTGCGAGGTGAATTCTATTGGTGACTAACTCATTTTCCCTCACCTCCAGCACCCTCTTTCCCCAAGATCAAGCAATTTTCTTGTGTAATGAACTGTATCTGCTATCAAGTGGCCTGAAATTAAGAGGTCCAAAGCATCCTCCAAGTCCTTCTTTCCTATTTGGCATCATTATGCCTTTTGTTTCTATGTCACTGGTCTACATTTTCCTATGTTTGTATACAAAGGAAGAATGCAAAAAATGAATGGAATGACAGAACAATTTTATATATAAGGAAAGCTTCAATCGATTTTGAGTTATTCAAGGAATAGTTTTCTAGCTAATGGTTGTCAAATTCTTTGCTTCAAATGCTTTTATCTGGTTGACAGTCTTTTGGTCGGTTCTGTAGCAATGGAAGGAGAACAGATAGAACAAAACTGTGCTTTAAAACTAACATCAACCCTCCAAAATGGATCTTGGCCTGATTTTTCCCCATAACATACCCAGAGGCTGGAGAAAGTGATTTTAAAATAATGCAAAAATGTAAGCGAACTAGATAATAACGGGTGAGGGGAAACTCAAACAAAATGAATGCAAGGTACACATTGATTTTTTAAACATATTTTTAGACACAATGTAAGATAGGAAAGAATTAAAAATTAGCTCAAGAGACTATATTTTCTCACTGATGTTTTATATATTCCATATTACTTTTGGCATTTGCTAAAAATGTCACCAGTTAGCTAATGAAAATATCTGCCAGAAATTGGTCTTGGTGGTGCATACCTGTCTTGGAGGCTGAGGCAGGATAATGGAAAGTTTGAGCCCAGCTTGGTCCAATGCAACAACTAAGGGAAACCCTGTCTCAAAAAAAAAAAAAAAAAAAAAAAAAAAGAAAAAAAGACATATACTTCAAATATAAAAAAGACTTTACTCTTTAAAAAAAAAAAAAAAAGAGCTGAAGATGTAGCTCAGTGTAAAAGCTCTAGGTTCAATCCCTATTACTACATTACACACACACACACAGCCAAACTTTCCACATGATATTTTAAAAAAATAGATGCTTATTTGTAATTTTACCCATCAAAAGCACAGCACCAATAGGTAGATTTATGAAAGAAGTTGAGCTTCTAAATAGAGAAGGTACTTAGTTGATAACAGTAATTAATTCAATGTAAAGAAAGTAAGTTCCACAAATATCTACAACATTAAAATAATAATATAAATTGTAGATTGTAAGTAATAGGAAAACAAGTTGAATAATAGTGATTTCAAATGAGATTTATACACACTTAACTAGGAATGATTTTACCTATAATTAAAATATGGAAACTGAAGTAAAACATAATTACCAAAAACTATGTAGTAACAATATTTCAACAAACATTAGCAAAAGTTGGCAATGTTAGTCAGTTCTCCATTGCTGTGACAAAATATCCAACATAAATCAACTTTATGGAACAAAGATTTATTTTGGCTCAGTTTCAGAGGTTTCAGTCTGTGGTCTACCAGTTCTATTGCTTTAGTCCTCTGGCAAGGCAGAGACATCACAGTACTGCAGAGGAAAGGTGCTCAGTGCATGGCAGCCAGGAAGCAAAGAAAGAGGAAAACAACCTCTGCTGTTGGGCTTCCTCCTCTAGTTTTTGTTCCATCCAGGCCCCACTCCACTGGATGGTGCTGTTCACACTCAGGGCGGTCTCCTCCTCAACTTGCTGTGCCACACATCCATCTCTTTAATAACCAACCTCACAGACACACCCACAAATGTGCTTTACTAATGTTCTAGATGTTTCCTAATTCAATCAAGTTGACAAGCAAGATTAACCATCACACAAACATGTTCATTTTCATTTACTAGGAACTGATTAATTTTTTCATTAATTCCAATTTTGAAAAAATTTTACTAGGAAATGTCAAAAACGCTGTATCAAAACCATTTACAAAAAAACCCCAAATGATTAAACTTTCAACAATATAAAACGGCCTAGTAAACTATAGTACACTTACCAATCTGAGGAACATTACATTCAAGTGAAGGCAAATGTAAAGGTCATGTACCTATACAGGCAAATTTAGTATGTTTAAATAGTTGTTAACACTAAATTTTATGTAGCTCTCACGTCTGTGGCAAAATTAGACATCTAAACCATATATATATATATATATATATATATATATATATATATATATATTCCCATAAAAATGCAAAAGTTAGATAGTGTAATTGTACATGTCAAAGATTGAACAATACAATCTTTAATAACACAATTCGGGGCAGGAATGATTTTTTTCTCTAGGCACTGTGGAGCAATGCTGGGTGCATATCTAAGTATCTCCTCATACTGAGTCATGACCCATGACTCTTCTGAGTCCATACCACTTTCATGCAGAGGAGCAGGTCTGGAAACAAAATGAAACAGAGGCACAGAGAGACAAAGTGGAAGAAACAGAAAGGCACTGCCTGTGTATGTAGAGCTGTTCTTATTCTTTACTTGTGAGACCTGGTTTTACTACTCCTTTTATATAATATGAAAACAAACTTTTATCTTTATAATAATTTCTGCTTCAATCAGTTCAAATTGGTGTTCATATGCAAACCAAAAATCAAAACTAAGGTTTTTATAGTTCTTTCATAATTTTAAACTTGTATTTTTAAGAAGATTGCATAAATATCAAGTGTCACATGCCATCTAACTGCACTGGAAATATTTATTCTAGAGTAGAAAGTTTATTGTAGAAACAGTTCCTTCAACAATATAGCTAATATAAGCCAACAGCATTTCTAGACAAAATATCTCAACTAGTGTTAAACAAAAAACATGTAAATGCGATCTATTTCTTGTGCTCTTTAGTAGCTAGAATCATTTCACTCATGCTTGAAATGACATTTTCAAGGATAAAAATTATCTTTGGCCTTGAAAAGAAAGGTCCTGTGTAAGGATTCTAGATTATGACCCTTACACCTGACTTTAATCCTTGGCTGAGATTTTGCTTTATTTTTGTTACCTTTCCTTTACTGTTTACCATGTGCCAAATACAATGTTAAACATTTCATGTATACTTTTGTATGGAGTCTTCATAACACCGGTGTGTAAAGATGAACTTTCTTGTTCTACTATTATTTGGTGTAGTTCCCATTAGACAAGCACTGCCTTCAGTATTAGAAATGCAGAAATAAAAAGCTCAGGCTAGAAGACACAGATTAAAAAATGTAGTAAAAGTGAACTACACCAGTGGGATCAACAAAGTCCTTTCAAGTATGTGAGGGGATTATCAGCTCTATGGGGCTAGATGTCTAATTCCAAAAAATTCTAATACACTTCCAGAACTGCTAAATTAATTTGATTCCTGAGAAAGCAAACAAATCTGCCCTCTTGAAAATGGGTAAGATAATACAGAAGACAGCAGAATCTGAATGGAGAGAATGTTAGTTTTTTGTGTGTTGAACAACTATGAATATAATAGTGGTGAAATTATCAATAGAGGCATGAGGGACTTCTTCTAAAATATGTATGTATCATATAGTTTTGAGAGCTTGTCATGTAGTAAAGCAGCTGGAAACATCACCATAATATATAACCTGGAATAATTTCATTAATATAGAAAACACTGGAAAATTAATTATTCTTTGTATTCTATTCTTAACTTTTATCAGCAGCCTGATAGTACTTCCTACTTATTAATATAATCTGGAAATGTTATATTTCATCTGTGCTTCATTTGAAGAGTTACACTGTATATTTGTGTTGCTGGGGCTGGGGATTTAGCTCAGGGGCACAGTGTCTGCCTGGCAAGCGCAAGGTCATGAGTTTGATTCCCGGTACCGGAGAAAAAACAAAACCAAAAAAAAAAAAAAAAGACTATTTGTGTTGCTTTTTCTCATTAAATAATTCCTTCTTAAATATTTATTCAAAAGAAAAAAATTAAAATTCTCTTAGTGCTTGTTGTCCTACCCACTTTTTCTTTCTTCATGGAACTAACATCTTGCATAATGCTGACACCATAACTTAAAATCCATGCAAATGGCCTACAATTGTGCTGTCAATATAATGTACCAAATCCTTAGCACTTTCACTTGCCCTGGCTCCAGCATACCTACCTCTTCAGCCTCATCTAGAGCTACATAGCACTTGGATTTGCAACCCAAAAGCACTCATCCCGAGGTTTCTGCATATGTGTGACTTCCAGCTTTAATTCTCTTTTCTCCCATTCTAATCCTGATAAATTCTGTCACTTTTTCACAAAAAGATTCCCTTGACTTTGAGTCAGTTTATGTATATCATGCCCCTTTGATATTTGTTTAAAAGCATTTTTTTTTTTTTTTTTTGTACCAGGACTCAAGCTCAGGACCTTGTGCTTGCCAGGCAGGTGCTTGTACCGCTGAACTATATCCCTCGTCCTAAAAGCATTTCTATAAATCTGCTTCTCCCACAAACTTGTAAGGTTCTTATAAGATCAGGGACTATACTAGGGATTTATATACCAATGCAGTATCAGTCACACAGAATATATTCAAGAATGTTAGCTGAATAAATAAGTCAATAAATAATTATTAAAATTTACATGTAGAACAAATGCTAAATGTTCTATAAAGAGTAATTACCAATTGGCATAATTCTATAAAGCTGCATATAAAGATCAACAACTCAATAAATAAATACATTTTTCAATCAAAAACTTAAAACTCATATACTATAGAGGGGAGAATAGTAGCCCCCAAAGATGTTCAAGCCCTAACTGTCCAAACCTGTGAATATGTTGTTATATGGTAAAAGGAAATTAAGGCTGCAAACTAGGATTAGCTTTCTAATAAACACATCTTGAAATGGGGGAATATTCTGAATTATTAGATAGGCTCAATTTAATCAAAGGCCTTAAATACGGAAGAGGGAGACAGACTAGACAGTACTAGTGGGGCTGGGGACATAGCTCAGGGGCACAGCACCTACCTGGCAAGTGGAAGGCCCGGAGTCGATTCCTAGTATCAGAAAAAAAGAAAAGGCTGTGACAGTATAGTGAACTGGCAAGAATAGGGCTGCCAGGTGCTACTGGCTCTGAAGACGAAGGAAAGGCTCGAGAACCAAGGAACGCAAGCAGCCGCTAGAAGCTGGAAAGGCAAAGAAACAGATCCTCCCCTAGAGCTTTCTCAGGGAGTTCAATCCTGCCAAAACCTTGATTTTAGCCTCATGAGACCCATTCTGTACATCTGATTTCCAGAATTACAATAAACTTGTTTTAATCCACTAAATTTGTGGTAATTTTTTACAGCAGCAATAGGAAGCTAATACCCATATGCGCAATGAATAGGATTAACTTTGGCTGTGTATATCAGAAAACCTAAGATAATGAGGGCTTACACAACATAAAAATTTATGTTTCTCTCATACAAGAGGATGGAGGTAGGAAGTCTGGGGCTGGCTGTGGTATTCCACAGTGTCAAGGACTTAGCTCCTTTAGTCTTACTCTCCCTTCCTCAAGGACTTAGCAGGTCCAATTTCAGCAGCAGGAAGAAGGCAAGTAATGGTGAATTGTCTCCTTTTGCAGAACTTCCTCGGTGTTGCACACAATATTCCCACTTATAGCTCAATGGCCAGAACTAGTAGCATCTGTGTACACGAGGAGGAAAACAGAGCCATTACTGCAGAGGACTGTGCAATTATAGTGAACAGTACTGTCATTAAAAAGAATATGAAACATATCAGGGAAACCAGGTATCTCTATCTTAGCAATACAATATTGTGACTTTTCTCTCACTGTTTAAAGATATAAAAGTGGTCTCACCTGGATTTTGAATCAATTAGGATAGGGACCTTCATTCCACAAATAGCTATTGAATAATTATTACAGAACAGTGATTTGCCAAATTTTACATATGTGCACATTAGAATGAGTATATATTTGTTCAACAAATAACAACACATTTGCAACACAAAATTTAATGCTGTAATTAATGGGAGAACTACTGGCTGACCATAAGGTTAAAAAATAATTTTAATTTCTATTTGTATATTACTTAGGACTCTGGCAGGAAGGAGATAAAACCATCAAAAGGTAATTGAAGATATTGAATAAAAAAGACAATCTGCAAAGATGTGAGCAGATTTCAAGGGTGTGCATGGTAAAGCATCCATCCACTAGCATCTGCAATCCTCAAAGGACAGGAAAGCGGCAGTTTCTGGAACCTGGCAAGACCAACATCTGTGGAACAGGAGCATCTGACAGAAGCGATGCGTCTTACATCGTGAAGCTCCTATCACAGATGGGCAGGAGGGAGAGTGGCACAGACACCCTGAACTAACTAACACTCTCTCTACTTCCTCTAGTTACTGCCAATGACTCTTAAATGGGCTGAAACCAAATAAAAACCAGAGAGCAGAGGACCCTGGATGATGTGGTCCACAGAAGTCAGGCTCTTGGAGCATGGAAAGGCAGAGAATGGGTTCTGCAAGACAGAGAATACCAAGCATCATATGAAAAAGCAAAACATTTCACAGAATTGGAACAATTCAAAAAATATCTAGAACTGAAAGAGAAAGGGGAGTGATCTAAATCGAGCTGTGTCAGACCTGGAACAAAGAAAGAAGAACGGAATGCTTAAATAGTATACTTGTGGGGAGAGGCACAGTATCTGGTCTAGTTATCAAAGCAGGATGAAGTAAGTGAGGAACAGGAATAGGGTGAAAGAGAGAGAAAGGTCTGACCAGGGATCGTGAAGTTGTGGATGTAACTGGACACGGTATTTTCATTGCAAACTTTGTCAGATAAGCTTAATATAGGGTGGAATACCTAAAACCTTTTACTGACTACAGATAATTTAAATACACATAACCCAAGGGCTGAACAATGGTAAACTGTAATTGAGAAACTGGATTACAGAAAGCCAGCGCTGTAGGTCAAAAAACAGCCATACTTTGTAACAGAACCAGTTAGCTGCTAAAACAAGTCAAGATATCAGAGAAATAAGAGAAAAAGCAGAGCAGAAAACAGATACAGGGCCCCAATATCACAATACTTAGAAAAAATCACTAAAATGAAAAATATTCATGTTACATTTTCTAATATGTTATTTATCTATAATTCTAAGTATAAAAATGTTATTCCTGCTCACAAGTAATATCAGTAATATAGAAGCAACCTTTGAAAGCAATTCATTTTAATTATGGTATTTTATGGGAAGGATTACTGGTTTTACTTTTGTGGAAATTCATTGACATTTTGCAAATACATCTCCCTACATATATTTACTTATACCTCTCTTATTAGACACGTTCTTGAAAACTTGCCCACTGCATAAGAAGCTCAACCTGTTAATGTTCCACTGACTCATATTAAAAATAGGAGCCTATTCTTCAGAAGAAAATTTCATAGGCCCAATATGTAATAAAATCACAGGAGATATGGGGAAAACATTTTTCCCTTCCATCATCTCCAACAAGACATTCCTAGAAAAGCTAGCCCAGCCCCAGATGGTAACTGTTGGTTCTGCATCCCCCATGGCAGTGATGGTGAACCTCCTAGAACTTTCAGTGATACAAATAGCCTGATGTGACACAGGCTCCACAGGTGCGCCACCACTGCCCTATAGTCAGTGTGCTTCCTTTCTGATTCCTGATTCTTGCAGAATGTGGTGAAACAAATCCAGTTTCGAGAAATGGATTGATAAATACCTTGAGGGGACCTCTACATTGTATACATTGAGGGATAATATGCATTAAATGTATTCTTTTTCCTTCAAAACTCTAAGATTGAAAATAGTTATTGAATAGAAAAGAACCAATATGCTACCTTCTGTGAAATTAAGCAACTTTTGACGAAAATTAGAGAATTGTAAGGTGTACTTCTCAAATGTGTCTGGGAAGTCAGGTATATGAAAATTGTTCCCTTAACATGGAACACCATGGAATATCTGACGACAAAAGAAGTTTATGTCAAATGTTATCCTAATTTATACATGAACCATGTATGAAAAGGTGTGCTATGGCTTGTATCTAGTTGTTCCCCCAAACCTATGTGGTCATAAAGTGAGGTTTTTCAGAAGTGGTTGGATCTAGAGTGTGTGATGGTGGGATTAAGGGTGTGTGACTACTAAATTAGTCCACGGGTTTGACATAGTTCTGGGTGTGAATAATAGGAAGGCCCACCCTGGGTGTGAGTGTTACCCACTCTAAGGGTGGGATAGATTGTAAGAGACAGACAGAGGACTGACGCCATGACTTGCTGCTTGCTGCTTGCTGTTTTCTGCTTGCCACGAACTATTTCTCCTCTGTGATGCCTCTCTGCCTTTCCACCCTGCCTTGGAGCCAGGTGACTCTTAACTGTGCTACAATAAACTACAAACTGTGCTACAATAAACCTTTCCTCCTTTAACTTTTGGTGTCAGGTATTTTGTTTCAGCAACAAGAAAACTAACCAACACAAGGTGCAAAGAAGTTAAGGAAAAATTTACAGAAAAAGTCAATTCTGAAAATATTTCATCCACTTAGATTTTTCTGATAAATTTGGAATAGATTATATTCATTTTTGGAGTATCTCTCCTTCAGCACATTCAGGCCAAGTGCTGTGGATGTACTGACATATTAAAAGTATGAGGATATACAAACGTATATTGTATGATGGCCCTACAATTACAACACAACCAACAATACATGATGCATGTTAAACTGTTGTTACTAGTATCCCCTACATGTTTGAGTTAAATTAATATAAATCTTAATAATTTTGTTTCTTCTATAAATTTATTCTAAAAATGTCCCAAAATTATTTATATGAGGTAAGTCACTATCATACATGCATCAGGTTTAAAACAGCACTTTATTCTCAGATTTACTTCTGTCTGCTTTCTTTTTATCTCAACTTCAGCATTTCCAAGAGCATTACATATGAGGCAACAGTCAAATATTTCATTTATATGTATAGCTAGAGGCTTTTGCAAAATTGAAATTTTTATATTAGAAGACTTGGCCTAACAATATTTTCTATGCATATTTAAACAGTAGGACTGAACAGTTGATAATTAGAAAAAATGATTACAGAGAAACTAGTATCAAGAACAATTAGACTGATATAAATGATACTCCATGGCTTTCACCTTCATGATTCTAACTGTTCCTAAGAACTAACCTGACAAAGGCAGATATATAATCTTCATTTTATTGCCTAGAACAGGTTTAGAAAGGTTCAGCATTACAAATGTGTTTAAGATATATTTAAGGCAGATGTGGTGGTCCACATCAGTATTTGCAGTTCTGCGAGAGGCTGAGGTAGGAAGACTGATAGTTCAAGCCCGGTCGGGGCAATTTAGCAATTCAGTGATTTTCTCATTCATTCATATTACCCCTCTCTCTCTCCCTTCCTCCCCCTTCTCTCTCCCTTCTACATATTCTCTCTTTCTCTCCCTGCCCCACACCACACACACATTTAAAGCACCTACTTTGTGGCTATGATCTCTGAAAGCTGCTCAGGATTCTGAAATGAACAAGATATCCTGTTCACATAAGCAATGTCTAGCCCAAATTAACTAAACAAGTAACCACTGACGTCTACTCAATTCGTCTATTTTAAGGTTTTTAAGGTGTGGATGAACACTGAAGGAAACTAGATAAAGATTTACAGGCGAGATAGAGAAAACAGTATGTGTAATACTTCCTAAGTTTAGGGCTAGGTGAATGTGTCCGAGTTAAGAGAGTATTTTTCCCCTTTCTCACTGGAAACTACTCTGGCTTTGAAAACGTTAGGAGAGGACATTTTTCCAGCAAATCACCTGATTCTGGGTGGAACTAACGAATATTACATAATCCTCAAAAGGGGAGGAAGAAATTAGCATTGAACCGAGCAAACCAGTGACACCATTCTGAACTAAGTCTCAGTTAACATGGTACTGAGGAAATTGAGAACTACCTGTACTTAAAATTACAACCACTCTAGTTTTGGTATAGAGGGAAGGTAGACAGTCTAGAAATATTGTACAGCAAAAATATGTGCAGTCCCATTTCATGCACTGATAAATAGCGCATTTACTTCTCAAAATATCAAAGCAAATGGTATAAAGTTTTTACCTAGACTCGGGATTAAACTTTCTGATTTTAAATTACGACTTTTAACTGTCAAGTTATTTCAGCTGAGATTAATGAATCTTTAAAATTCTTTAAGGAGCGTGATGTTTACAACATAACGTAATAACGTACCACGGCACAGGTATGGCAAGAAGTACGGGTATAAATTTATTGAGCACCTACTACGTGCCAGCACCTGCTGGGTGATTTTCTTATTCTTGCTAACACTCCCGCATGTCCTGTGTCAGTTGACTCGCTAACCCTGCCATCAAAGCTTACAGCATTAACTCACAACTACATTATTCTAAGCAGGGCTCTGGGAGTTTCCTCCCCGAGCCGCTCCCGGACAATTCCTCGGCAGAAGGGGAGTGGCGCAGGGCGAGGGCGCCGCGTCCGCACCTCAGCGAGCTCTGACCGCGTCCGCGGTGTGCGGGGCCGCCCGCGCGGCCGTTCGGAAGTCCCCGCGCGGAGCGGGCCTCGCG
>NW_004955429.1:23010789-23088079 GCF_000276665.1 Chinchilla lanigera
GGGCGCCGCCGGCCGCCGCGGGATTTTCACGCCGAGTTTCGAGAGTGGGAACGCGCGCGCCCCGGGCCGGGCAGCCGCGGCGCCCGGAGAAGGGGAAATACGTGCCGGAGTGGGAACTCCGGCGCGCGCCCGCCCGCCCCCGCGCCGGGGCCGCCGCGCTCCCCCCCGGGATGCGGAACGCGAGGTTTTGTAACCTTTCCTGGCAATTCTAGATTTCGTGTGGGATTTCCTGTCTAGAGGCAGATACGGGGGTTTCAGGCTGCTCCAAGATGTTTCCTTCCCATCGTAAACACATTTTTGGTGTTTTTGAGCAGGCGTTCCTTAAAATCACTGCTTCCCCGCATGATCGTAGTTTTTCAAATAAACGTGTGCGTTGAAAGGCGTCTGTTAGTTCCGACTGCAAGGCGTGCTCGGTAACCTCATTGTGGAGAGATGACTCGTTCTGGCCAGAAGCACAGCACAGGCTATTGCGATTTTAATTTCCTGTGTTAGCGTCGAATAGTGCGTTCTGTGTTGAGCTGTTGCCGCTGTTGCTGATGTGGCTTTATGAAAGGTAAGTTGGTTCTGAAAGCTGTTGGCTTTTTACCTTACGTAAAATGTTCATCGCCAGAGAAAGGGGCTTTTCTTGCTGCTGACGACATGTGTGTGACATGTGAGTCTGAACCACCAGCGCCTGTGCAGCTGCTGTAAACATGTTTACCTGAACGGGGGAGAATGGATTTTTCTCCCAGAGATCCCGTGATACGAATATTACACGCGTAAGGCGTATCAACAGATGACTTAAGAGAGAAAAGCTACCCTGAAAGGTACTTGAAATCAACAGGAAAAAGAGGTTCTTGGTCGCTGCAGCAAATGGCAACTTGTGCAGGTAGAAGAAAGATGGTGTTTAGTTTTCTCCTGCATGTATGTCAGCCCCCTCCTGTCTGCTGCTTTCATTCTCAGGGGAGGGATTTATTGACCACGCTTGCTGTCAGTGTTTTTCCTTTGTGTTTAATATTAGAAAAACAGATCTGGGACCGTTAGCAGAAAACGTCTCGCCTGCAGTATGCAGTACTCCCAGAAAACAAAAGGTGTTGAGTAGAGCTGTACTACCGCAGGTATCTTCCATTTTCATCACTTTTGCCTCTGTCCTTGCGTTGCTTTTTGTTCTCAAATGCATCTCATCCATTGCTGGTCATTGCAGCCACGGTGTTGGGTTCAGCGTCATATTTTGCAAATTAAAAATGAAGTTCTATGCCATTGTGTTGTGCAGCCTCAGAATAGGTGCTGGTTAGTGTTCTTTAGCGATGCAGTCATATTTAAATTGGAGATTTTTAAAGAGGGAGAATTGTCTGGGAAAATGTTAATTCTTAAATCTTGGCAAGGGAGGAATAGTGGTGTAGACGGTGGGAGGCAGTCACAGAGCTGTTTTATGTTGCGTGTAAATGATATTTTTATTCATTTTGAAGTGAGACATGCAGGTTTTACTCCTGTGCCGTCAATAAAGCATTTCAGTTTCCTTTCTGTAATATTTCTGCGGGGTGGGGTATTAGTGGGAGTGCAGAGTAATGTAACTTGACGGGGATAAGCCCGTTGGGCAAGGCTTGACCAGAGCATCAACCCCGTGTGGCAACTTGGTGGTAATAATGTAAGTCGTCTGTAAAGCACTGACACTTGAATTGTTTAAGTGGATTTTTACCATTTATAATGTCATGCTTTGTTGTATTTTAAAAATCTGTCTTTTTTCATTTTTTCACGTTACTTCCTATGTGATGTGGTTTTCTTCTTTGTAAAATATTTTTCTTTGAAAAATATACTCTAGCTGGTGATAATGACATGCTAATTCACCTGATACGTAATAGTAGGTATATCTCCTTCTGTCATTAGCACCATTTCTTCTTGCTGTCTTTGGAAACCACCAGTAGAGGATGCTAACAAAAATGCTTATTGATGCAGCAGTATCATAAGTCTGTCTCCTCTGCTGATTAGGATGTGCTGTATAATTGAGTCTTACCGTTCCTTGAAATTAGCTCTGGGTAAATTAGGCATGAGCATCTTTTAGTTTACTGGTATTAGAAAGAAGTAGGCATGTTTAACTTGAATAATTTTATAAATTTGAGCCTTTAAGATTTTGAGTTCAGATTGATATTAATTTAGTCTGGCTTTAAAGCAATTGTAGTATTTCTTTCTTTAAAAAAAGTTTTATGTTCTTAGATTTGGAGGAAATGTAATGATCGCCTATATTTATTTTGCGTGTTTACTATACTTTCTAATTTCCTCTTTATGTGTTTATTAGAATTCGTGAAAAAATATATGTATGTGTGTGTGTGTGTTTAAATACATAAGTTGTTAAGTCTGGTAAAATTGTGATTGATTGAAAATACCGTATTATAAGATAACTTTTCCATAATTTATGTAGACTTAGACTATAAGTTGACAGACAACTACTAAGTAAAGTAGAGGCTAATCAGCAATCAGATCTTACTGATTTTTAGATTTTATCTTTTCTTTCCCCTTCAAGTTCCCTTCCTACTTGGGGTCCTTCTCTATTCTGTCACCTTAGTTAAAATCAAGTAGTGTATAGATTTTTAGTTTGCCAGTTTTAAATTAAGAACTGCAAGTTTGCTTTGAGGCTTTAAATGCAGTTAAAGTCTCTGTAATTTATTGATTGTTACATGATTTTATTTAAAGAATTATTTCAGCTAACTGTAAATTGAGATTATAACTTTTTTGATACTAGGACTCGAACTCAGGACCTCACACCTGTGGGGGAGCTTATAACTTCTACAGATAATTGCATGAAACTTTAATGTATTTGGTTATGTCATTTTGTTTTATATTCATGTAGTTGTGTTATTATAACTATAAACTTGAGAAATTATTATTTCCCTAACTTAATGATATGTCTGAATGCACAGATACCAGTAGCACAGTGCAATGTTTGTTTTGGTTGTCTTGAATTTGGTAGGAATTACCTGAATTATGAGGTAAGCCTACATCAGCTCCTGGGGGATCTCTTCGTGTGTGCATATAAATAGTGTTTCAATTCCAGACAGGTATTTTTTTTAATGGTATTTTCCTAATTCCTAAGAGCTCAGTGGTGAATAGGTGTGATTCATTTACTTTTTTTGTGAACTAAGCTTTGCCACAGAATCATTTGGGACGTAATTGTGGACCAAAACTTAAAAGTACTTTACAAATTGAAAATGTCAGTCCCTTGCTGAGATAACTCTGATATAAACCCACAGGAAGTATTTAATTCTTTTGTTACTTTTTCTAGTTTTCCCTGTTTCTTGAAATCCCATACCCTCCAGTGTTTACAATTTTAGTACTTTTCAAACATGTAGTAAGAAACTTGTATCAAATAGGGAATAATATTTTAAAAAATAATAGCATGGTTATTTCTCATAGATGTGTTTTTCTTCCCCTCCTTTTTGCTTAAGCATGTGATTAGAGACAGATGTAAACACAGATGCACTATCATGTGGAATTTATTGTTAGCTACTATTAACTACCTGCACAGTATTGAATTTCAGTAGAGGAGGAGACCTGCGCTGTTGGAAGAGGGTCTGCATTAGTGTGCAAAATGTGAAGATTAGAGGACTTGATGCAATGTAGAAATAGGTTTAACATGGAAAAAGATGTCCTGGCTGTATCACCATTAATTTGTGGGGAAGTGAACGTTTTGCTCATTTCTAACAGAGATATAAGGTAAAATTTTTAAATGCATTATTGAAAGAAAATCAAAAAAAATTTTAAACTAGAAAACTTCCCTGATGAGTGTATATGATGAGACAGTTCTTAAAAATACCTTTAAAAATTGTAGATATACATATTACTTGCTAATTAATCATGGCATGAGCTAAAAAGTTGTGTAGGTTGATATATATGTAGCTGAAAAAAGTTTTGTTGCAACTGTAGTTAAAATTCTATTTGAAATGCAGTATTGCACACAGAGTAATTATGCAGTTGACATAAAGCAAATATATTTCTGCTAGTGTAGTACTTTTTGAGATGGACTTGAATTTTTATAAAATGATAATATAGATGCAATTTTTATAAATTAAATCTGGACTTTATATAGGCGTTGCCAAAGGAAATACTCTTTCTTTGGATAAGAATGTGTTTTGAATATTGTATCTCTAAAAGAAGCATTTTTAGGATATCAGTTTTACTGAATAAAAATTTCCAGTTGTAGAGTAAGCATGTCTGGATTTTTAACTTGATGGAGGTGGATTATTGGAGTTTGCTAACCTGAAAGTAACTGCTTGAAGACATAGGGTACTAACACTATTTAAGTGTCAAAATGTTTTTTTGTTAGAAAAATTCACTTAAAGATCATTTATAAAGAAAAATATATGATATTTAGAACTTAATATTGCTAAATATACTTTGGAGTATACCATATGGATGCAGATAGATTGAAATTTTCCAAAAGAAAAGCAAAAAAAGTGTTCAAATATTTGTATTATAGTTACAAGTTATTTTATTCTATAAATTGCTTTTCACTCATTTATTTCTTTGAATTGCTTCCCATTATTTAATACATATTCCTTCTATCATAGAGAAGACATTTATAGGTCCATATGAAGTTCTGCTTCTCTTAACACTGTAGGAATCCATTCCGAGAAATGTGTTGTTAAACAATGTTGTCGTAGTTGAAATCATATCATGGAGTATATTTATACATGCTGAGATGGTTGTGACATCACTAGCCGAAACAGTTGTATGGGGCCACCATTAGACACGCGGTTTGTCATTGACATCTTTATGTGCCGCATGACTGTATGACATGGGAGATACAACTCAAGATATCCTTCCAATTCCCCAAATCTGGAAACTATTGATATATATATAAAAGACACTTGTAAAACTTAATTTTTAAGTTAGAGTAAGCACAGTAAGAAATTAAGAACTAGCGATAAAATAGAAAAAGAAAAACTGTATTGTAATAAAAGTTACTTAAAGTATGAATTATTTCCGGAAATTTTCATTGAATATTTCTGGGCCATCGTTGACCACAGATTATGGAAATTATGGGAGGTATAGCTGTTGGCAAGGGAGGACTATTGCATGTTTCTTCTCATAGTTGACATAATACACTCATAGAGGCTTTCACATAGGGTGAGGTGTGACGTATGGCTATTCCTAGAAGACCCTATATTATAGAACCCGAGGAAAACCTTCATCTCTTTTGTAGTGACACTACATCTGTGCTGAAATTGTTGCTAACAGATGTTTTGTGGTGCCTTAATTTCTCCCTTTTTGTCTTCCCCACCCATATTTAAAATTAAGTGTGAATGGAATATAAATCTAAGAATTATGTCAGGTTTTCATTTTTGTTGTTCCCTGTGCTTAAAGTCCTGTTTTCTTTTTTAAAATATTCAAATTTCAGAGTTTTAGATTTTGTTGTTTGGAGACAGGGTCTTGCTGTGTACCCCAAGCAGGCCTTGAACCTGTGATCTTTCTGTTGCATCCTTCTGAGTGCTGCGATTATGTGGGTGAGACATGCCTGATTGACTTTGATTGTAATTTTTTTTCTAAATCAGGACCCTTCTATCTTTTTTTTTTTTTAACTAGGCATTGAACCCAGGGCTTTCACATTGAGCTATAGCCTCAGCCCTATGTATGTGCGTATGTATGTATGTATGTATATATATATTTTGAGATAAGGTCTAATTAAGTTGCCTAGACTGACCTTAAATTTGTGATTCTTGTACCTGAGTAGCTGGAATTACAGGCCTATACTGCCATGGCAGGACCTCGTTATTCTTTATATATTTCAGTTACCAATGGTCAGTGACCTATAATATATTTTAATTTCCCTAGTCTTAGTCTTTAATCCACAGTTCTAACCAAATGCTTGCTTTTTTTAAAAAAAGTGATAGTGTTCAGAGTGCAACTACTTTACTGGTTAAAAAGCTGATAATTTCCTTGGAATCATGCATTGTTAATGGCAAAGACTGTCTTGCCCCAAATGATATTTTATCTGAAAATTCATAAGCTAAATTTTAATGCTTTTAGATAGAAACTCCAGAAAGTACTTGAACATGTGCTTTGAGAAGGTGTAATGCCAGACAAGTATAGTGACATGTAGAATAAATAGTGTGCAGTAAATAAAATCTTTCATGGAGTGCATTTTTGAACCTGGGCTCATATCAGTCTTGGTTTGTGTTGGATACTTGAAAACACTGAAAATAGCTATCTCTTCTTACAGTTTTCTCCTTTCTCCCCTAAAACTAAGTTGCTACTTATTCCTGTTGCTCTATCACTTTTTGGAATCTCTAGTGCTGCTTTCAGGGTTTTGCTGTTTTGGACCGAGGGAGAACTGAGAAGGGGAAGAAACTGGTAGTAAATAATTTCAAGTGAGCAGTATTGAGAACATGTAGTGAAGTAAGTTTAGAGCTAGAAGGATTGAAAATAGTCGTCTAGAGTCTTTTTTTTTCTTTTTTGCACAGAGATGACTTGTCAAGTTTGCATACTAGTTATCTTGGGTTAGGTCATAGATTTTCATATTCCCTGTTCAGTTTTGTTAGATCATTTGAGCATGTTTATTTATGATGGAAATAACTACATGCCATTAATTTTCAAATTTATCTTAGTTAAAACCAAGATGTCTTGTGTAGAGTGATCTACACAAGAAACAGAAAAAGGAGTTTCATATATGAATCATAATACCTTCCCATATGATCATAACAGAAAAAGGAGTTTCTAATAATATATGTAAATATATCAGACTTAGTAATTGATGTGACTATATTCACTGAAAACTTCAGGTGCAGAGAGGTTTAGTTTTACTTAAAGGAATACTCCCGTTTGCATTATATTTGTTATTATTCCCAGTGTCTGCTTTCATTCATTCTCTATTTCCTGTTCCTCGCTGCACTCTTTAGTTCTTGGTTTTATAATTGTCTTTGTAAAAATTTGTAGTTCTTTGTGTATCTCGTGTTTATGAAACTACTACGTAATGAACTGTGTAGTTTAATTTTTACTTAGCGTTGTTTGAGATCTGCTCATGTTGCTGAATGTACATCTAGTTCATTGCTTCTACCTGTACAGTATCTCATTTGTGCAGTAAGCACAAATTACTTCTTGGCTTCCCTAATGATGTGTGTCTAGGTTGACTCTGCTGTTGGATAATCTGTAGTAAACACTGACCTTCACATAGCTAATGGCTGTGGGAGTTTCTCTTGAGAACATGGTATGGTATTTCTAAATATAGGACAGTCACTAATTTAGTGTCACTAACTTCTTTCAGATTGTTTCTAAAACAGCAGTACAAATTTTTCCCCTCACCAACAACAATAAAAATTCCTATTATTTCGCATTTTGCCAGCCTTTGGTTATGGTACAATATCCTAAATTTTTCTAAGTCAACAGCTGTTGAATAGAATCTCAGCTTTATGCTTCTACCAGGAGGTTGAATTTCTTTATATTTTTAATAACTATTTGGGTTTCCCTTCTTTACCTGGCCTGTTTATACTCTATGTCTGTCTTTTTGGTTATGTTTCCACTTCTTGTTGATTGACCAGATTTCTTGTATGTTTGACATAATGATCCCCCATCTGTTGATTTGACTATACTACAGAAATTCCTCATTACATTGTATTCAAACCTATTAATCTTTTTACTTTGTGGGTTGTACATTTCTTCCTAAACTATATATGACAAAGCTACCTTCATAGAATTTCTTGTGTTAGTTTCATAGCTTTACCTTTCCTGAGTCTCTTATGAATATGTTCATCTTTTTAGTTTCCTTCTTAAGGAAACAAATACAGTGATTAAGAGTTTGGTTTGATGCTGTCTCACTTTGGCCAAGTTACTTAGTCTCTGAGTTACCCTGTATGTAAAATGGGTCTAGTAAGTAGTAGCAGGGTTAGGAAGGTTAAATAAGGCATGTGAAACATCGTGTGTAGTGATGTTGTAAACATTCAGTGAATATTCATTTGACATTTTATTAAATACGTCTTGCATCAGTTGACAACTTCTTGTCCGATATTAACTCTAACGTAACCACCTCCAAAGTGGATGTTACTAGAAAATGTGTTTATTGTTTTTATACCTTTGATCTTACACAGTGCTTGGTCGTGCTGGCCTGAGACAAGGCTGCTCACTGAATCATCAGGAGACTGTGAAATACACACTGAAGCTTCGTCCTGATGCCACTAGTGATGTCCCTTGGCTTGAGGAAGGCTGCCTTGATGCGTGTGTACGTGTGTGTGCATTTACAAAATAACTAATTTCACTGTGGCCTTTCCACACATACATGTGACATTGTTATCGTACTTGTAGGTGTGTTTTAAGGAGTATTACATTGAGTATTTATTGGTCATTACATTGAGTATTACATTACTCACCATATCATTGTTATGTGTAATACTGAATTGGACTTCAAGGATAATATCCGTTTGTTGTTCTGTTACAGAAATCCAAGAACCCTCACCCAAGGAAGCTAAGCTGCATTTTATATTTGAGTAGCCTAACTGGTGTGAAAGCTTTTGGTGCATCCATTTGGCTTGGAGTGTTTTGAGGAGAGAGTAGTCTTCCTGGGTTCTGTGGTATAAATTAGGGAAACTGTCAGGCAAATGTGCATGTGCCTTAGTGAGCTTTATTGAGTTGTAATTACACACAAGATACACGATTGTACATGTACATTTCAGTTAGTTTAATGTACTAATACAGTATACTTGCATAACCACCACCACAATCCAGGTAATAGAATATTTCTGTCACTCCCAAAATTCTTGTCCCCAGTTTCTGTCAGACCTCGTCAGTGGCCCCCTACGCACAGTAATCTGCTGTTGGCCCCTGGAGATTGGATTTGGTCTTGTACAATTGGAATTATACAGTGTCTACTCTTGCCTGCCTTCTTTTGCCCAAATAGTGTTCTTAAGATTTGTAGTAGTTCATTCGTTTTGTACTGCTGAGTAGCATTTCATTGTATGAATATACTACAATTATTTTTACAGCCATTCATTTATAATGGACTTCTAAATTTTGGTTGTTTCTGATTTTTGATATAATTAATAAAGCTATGAACATTCATATACAAATTTTAGGGAATCTATGCTAACATTTCTCTTAGATACTTACGGTTAGAATTGTTGATTTATATAGTAAATATACATATGCTTAACTTGGTAAGAATCTACCAGAGTTTAGTGCCTATAACATTTTGATTTTGCACCAGCAGTATGTGAGTTCTACTTGTTCATATCTTCACAAACAAATTTTTTAAAATTTTAAACCACAAACTATGGTTTTTAATTTTTGCTATAGTAATATCTGTGTGGTAATGTCATTTCAGTTTTGATTTAGATTTCATTGATGACTAGTAAAGTTTGAAGAGCTTGTGGTGAATTTATTGGTCATTGTTTATTTTCTTTTGTGAAATGTTCAGATCATTTGTCCATTTTAATTGAGTTATTTTTATTATTGATTTGTTATAAAAAGATGTACAGGTTTGCCATAGTGGATGCATGCAGAACACTACATCCCATGACCCCCAGCAATCCTTATAAGCACAAAAGGAATATTAGTAACAATTGATCACGTTCTGGTTTACCAGTTTTAACAAATTTCAATGTGTTGGCTTCATAATACATTCTCTTTACAATGATATCAGCAATAACATAATTTCCTTGTATATTTTGAAATTAAGGTGTTTATTTCCAAGTAACTTCTGAGTGAAAATGGGTCAAAAAGTTAGAAAGCATTTGTAATTAGCAATAAAATACTATATATCAAAACTATTTTTATTACTTACGAGAAACTTCATGGATATTTATGGACTTCAGCACTTCCTTAAAAAGTCTGAAGAACAATAACTGTACATTCCTAAGTATTAGAAAAAGACTAATTACATCTTGCCCTAATTAAAGTAAAAGGGAAATGATAAAGATGAAGGTGTAAGCTAATGAAAAAGAAAAATAAATCAGAGATAAAACAGTGCAGCTGAAAGTAGATTACTTGAGAAAACATAATTGACAGCTGGGCGTGGTGGTGCATGCCTGTAATCCTAGCACTTAGGAGGCTGAGGCAGGAGTTTGAGGCTAGCCAGGCCTACATAGTGAGTTCAGGGCCAGCCTGAACTACATAGTGAGACCCTGTCTCAAGAAGCCAAACAAACAAATAAGCAAACAAACAAACTAGAATTGACATATTCCTGGCAAGATTAATCAGGGAAAAGAGAAGTCACAAAGCAGAACTGTATCTGTAATGAAGAAGAGGATGTTATTACAGAGGGTTCAAGAATGATCAACTTTGTGATCTGAACTAATATAATTGAAAGCTTAGGACAAATGGACAAACTGAGAAAAACAATAGCTCATTCTAGTTTAAGAAGCAGTACAAAACTGAATAAACTTGAAAAGAAATTGGAAAAATCGTCTCAGAAAAAATATGAGCTGAAGATTTACTAGTACGTTTTAGAAACCATCCATGGAATAACAGTTTCAATATTATAGAAATATCCATGGTTTGTAAGAAGAGACAACAGTGTTCAGCTTGTTTTATGAAGCTAGAAGAAATGTATGAGAAATGAAAATTGCAGAGCAGTGGTTAACCCAAAAATATAGGTACAGAAGTTCTTAAATATTATCATACTAAATCTGTCAGTGTATAAGAATGTAATACATCCTCACAAAGTTTGGATATTTCCTAGAATTTTAAACTTGTTTGTGTATTAGAGCAATTAATATAATTTACATCAGCTCTTTAAAGGAAAAGCATGGTGTGAGTATCTCAGTAGGTCCATTTGTGATAAAATTTTTTAGCACGTCAGTGAATAAAATGGCCCTTTCTTGACCTGATGAAGGCAATTCTTTTTTGAAGAAAATCTATGGTCTCATCTCTTACATTCGGTGGGGAAGTATGAAGGCATTCATTCTCTTTCTGTAAGGCAGAAGCTAGGAATTCCTGTTGATGCCAGGTACTCCTTCTAGTCAACCTTGAGCTGCATGTATGGCTAATGCCATAAATTAACAAAAAGAGGGAGCATCACTGTGAGAAACGAAAGTGAAATGCCATTGTTTGTAGATTTAGCTTATTATATAGCCTAGAAAACAAACAGATAAATTACCAGAATTATTCAATATTTAAATTTGGATGTAAAATCATTATACCAAAGTTAATTACATTTTCAAATTCTGGGCTGGCATATGCAATGAAAAAGCTACTTTGACATCATGACAATAGTATAAAGTAATGTGAATAAATCTAATAAATAATATGCAATATCCTTATGAAGAAATTATCAAACATTGGAAGACCTCAAGAAAGATCTAATTAAATGATATAATGTACCATGTTCATGGAAGAAAACTTGATCATTGGTATGATGTTAGTTCTTTCCAATTTTATCCATAGGTTCTGTGCCATCTGATCAAATTATCGGCGTTTTTGTGGAACTTGACAAGCTGATTCTAAAACTTAAAGGGAGGAGCTAAGAGATAACGCGAGGTGACTCACTAAGGAAACTTGGTCTGTGTTGGCACTGAGTTGCCAGTCATTGGAAATGACCCTTTTAACAGTTGGTGTTGTTGGATAAATTCAGTGGATAAACTTCCTCACATTATGTAGAAAAATCAGTTGGAGTGGATTATAGATCTAAATTTATATGTAAGGCAAAGATATAGGTAGGGTAAAACCATAATCCTTGCTAAAGATAGTGGAGGAGAATAACTCCTTGACTTTGAGTAAACAAGATAAAACGACATAAAAGAAGCAGAAGATGGGCAGATGTGACTAAATCAGAGGGAAGAATTTCCTTTGACTAATGGATGCTGTAAATAAAGGATGTGGACTAGTTGACCAGTAAGTATATTATATGATGAACACCCTAATGTGAAAGTCTGAAATCCTAGATGCTTCAAAATTTAATATTATTTTGAGTGCCAAGGTGATGTCACAAGTGGAGAATTCCACACCTGGCCTCATGTGGCAGGTTGTAGTGAGAACACAGGCACACTAAAACTGTTAAATAAAATTGCCTTTGAGACGTGTATAAGGTATATATGAAACATCAGTGAATTTAGTGTTTAGACTTGGGTTCTGTCCCCAACATACCTTGAGTATATGCCAATATTCCAAAACTGAAAATATCCAAAATTGGAAGCATTTTTGGTCCCAAGCATTTTGGGTAAGATATACTCAGCCTGTATAAGAGATGGTCAACTTCATGAGTAATCAGACAGATGGAAATTAAAACCAGAATGAGAAGATAAGATAAAATATCTGCCAATATGTGCTATATTTATACAGTGAAATGTTATACAGTATGAACAGTGAATGGATTATACCTATACTCAACAAGCTGCATTGTTTCAGTAATATAATGCTAATCATAGAAGAATATAAAGATGACTGACATAAAATTCAAAACATGCAAAATTAATATGTTGTTTTAGGATAGGTACATATGTGTTACAGCACTAAAGGGAATGATAAAATTTAGCAATGAGTGATTTTGGATGCAGTATATATCAAAAGATAGGGTAAATTCTTTTTTAAAAAGTTGGATCATGAATACTCAACTATTTATTATCCTTTGTACCTTAAATATTTTATAGAATTATTTCACGATGTTACTTGATAGTAATTAATAGCTACTAATAATTGACATTTAACTGAAAGTAGTAATTTAAATTAAAAAATGAACCTTTTTGGATAAAGCGTAGGGTTTGCTATATATTTCCTATGTATATATATTTAATGTTTGTGAGTCTTCAGAAGTAATTAATTTCTTTTGGGTATCTTTTTTTTTCTAAGCCTTAACTTTACTGAACACATTATGGGGAAATTTGAAAAAGATATTACCTTATTGTATTTTTATATTTTAAATCATGTATGCTATTTATTACTTTTGCATTTGTGGATATAACATTTTCTCGATTCAGACTGTTTTGTTTCATTTATTTGTGAAACAATAGCAGTTATTATGTGTAAGCAATTTTAAGACATTAACTCATTTAATCTTTATTACAAGGTGTTGTCATCCTTATTTGATCAGACAAGGAGACTGAGACACAGAAGAGTTGCCGCCTAAGGTCCCATGGCTCATAAGTTGGCCCTGTACCCAAGCTTAGGTGATCTGGTTTCTTAGCCTCTGCACTGAACCACAAAGCTGCAACGACCATATGCAGGAGATCTCTGAGTGCAGTGCCTCTAAGTATTATTTAATGAACAGGTACTCGTTTTGAAGTTTGCCAGCATAATGGCAGACTGTGATGTGATGAATTAAATGTGATAGTGTGAAAAAAAAAGCAATATTGGTAAACCATATACTGCTAAGCATTGCTTAAAATTACTGTTAAATGAAATTTTTGTCCATGTGTTCATGAGCTGAGGAAAGTAAATAAACAAAAACAGCAGTTAGTCTAACTGCAGATCCGGCCATAATGCACAGCTGGTGACAGTGGCCTTACTTCTGAAGATAGATTGATAGACCTTAATTTAAAGTAAGACGTTTCTTCTTCTGAACACGAGTTGAAATTTAAAATGAAAATTTTTATTGTAACTTTTTTGTACAACTGTAACAATTGCAAATATTTAACTGTAACACAGATTTGGGAAAGGGATAATTAATTCAGGGATGTTTATACATTACTTGGGGAAATTCTTATTTAAGTAGAGTTAAACTGAATAGAGAAAATTGGGCAATATTTAATAACTTGGGAAGGGTCAGTAATACTCCAAAAGCAGGGTTAAAGAGAGAAGAGTCTGACAAATCCATGTTAGAGCAACAATAATTCTTTACCTTCCCAGAATCATGCTCCATACGTTGGAAGGTCTTACTTGAGAAAAGCTTTCATCCCGTAACAGTGTTTCTGATATGTGTCATCCTTAAGAATTTTGGCCTGTTTTGTTTTGCATTTTGTTAGCTACTTCAGATGGTTTAATTTTTGATGACACATGCCTGACAATACACATGACTGTTAATGATTCTTCCCTTAGAATCAGTATTTCCTATTTAATTTACTTGAGTGGCCTGCTTTTCTTTCACAAGATTGAGCTTATATGTAGCAAAGTGTAAGCAGTTTAAAACAAGAAAACTCTTGAAGCTGAATAAAGATTTTTTAAGAACCCACCTATACGTATAGCAGTTTTTAGCTGTGATTATCAAGTAGATGATTCGGCCTGTTTACATAGAACTCTGGATAATTATGAAGTGTACCATCCCCATCTGGTGTTTGTTTTGCTCTACTTCTCTTCTATGTAGAATAGAACAATAATGCATGGCATTTTAATATTATTTTAGCTTAATCTATCTCAGCCCAAAATAGGACAGCAAATTATAGCCCTGGCAGATTTGAGGGTGTAGCCTTCGTAAAATGTTTCTCAGAATGTAAGAAATATTTCTTGATTGTGTTTTTGAAATCTAGTGCAAATTGTTATGATACTTAGTTTATTTCTGTAAATTAATGGAAGTATGATAGTTGTTTATACTTTTTTACTTTTAAAAATTAGGTTAAACATTCTTTAGGATTCATTACATTATTTAATCTGTACCTTCAAACTCTGTTATACACTTTTCCTATCAAATACATCCTGCTTTTGGTACAGGATATGTTTCTTTCAGATGTCAGAGCATTTAAGGATTCATTTTATGAATTATTAACTTACTTCAGTACTGAAATCATTTAGAAGATAAGCTAGAGCATTAAAGAACTCTGATTTTGTTTAATGGGATAGCAGCTAATACTTACAATCCATTGATAACATTTTAGTAATAATACTTAACATTCAGAAAGGAAAAGTAAATTCATTACCTTCTCATTTCCAGTTTTATACAGTTTTAGAGTTTGGTACTTGATGGTTTACTTGCTATTTTTAATGATACTACATAGTATAATGTAACAGCATTTATTCATTGCATGTCGAGTTCTAGATACTGTGCTAACTGCTAGGAACAGGGATGAATAAAGCGGGGACTCTACACTTATGTGTCTCACAGTCAGATGTGGAGCAGAATCACAGAAACCCTTTTAATATAGTGCAGTCACTATAATACTGAGAAATGGAAAGGATGGCCAAAGAAAGCTTTCTCAGAGAAGTAATGTCTAAATGGAATATCAGGCAGGGAGAAGTAGGAGGCAGGCTGGTTTTAATGAGAGTGATTCTGTGTGTGTATGAGAAGGGAACTGAAAAAAGACAGGGAAATGGGGACAGAGGACCAATACAGAGGAAAACAGGAGTAAAAGAACATGAATAAGAAACAGCATGCTGTGTTTGGAAACACAAGCAGATCTGTGTTGCTAGCCGGATAAAATAGGAAGCAGAGAGATGAGCAGTGGATCTGGAGAGATTTGGAAGCAAATTATGCAGGATTTTTATGCCATGTTTAGGAACTTGAGCTTCATGTCTGAGTCTGTGCTCTGGAAAGCAACTGAAGACGTTTAAGCAGAGGCCAATTTGATTGTGTGTAGATTTAATAGATTGCACTGTTGGTAGCTGTCGGGGAGCATACATTTGAAGGGAGAAAATTGGAAGCAGGGATGCCATTTGGGAAACAGTTTGGTAAGGATTTTGTGAGGGCTTAAACTGGAACTGTGTTAATGTAAATGGAGGAAAGGGAATGTTTCATATTTTATATATTTGTTGTTGGGAAATACTAAATTCAGTAAGACTTCATGCTTGGAAATGACCAGTGAGGAAGCAGAAATAGAGGTTAGTGTCCAAGTTTCTAGTTTGTGTGAACACACGGATGGTGGGAGCATCAAACAAGTGGAAAATACGTAGACTCAATTTAGGGTGTCAGTTTTGCATATTTTGAGTTTTGAGATGATAGTTGTGTTTCCAGTGCAACGGATCTAACAAAACAGTTGATTTTCGACTCTGATGTTGTATGATACAAGTGATAGCTTTGGGCTGGAAATCCACGTTTAAGAATTCATCTTAGATCTGATGAATAAGGTGGATAAGGACACACAGTAGTATTTTTATCAGCCTGTTTTACCATTGGATGGCACACAGCACCACATTCACTGTTTTTTTATTACACCTTGAAAAGACACTTGTGAGCGAGGACTGCCCTGATCCCATCAGAAAGTGGCAGGAACAATGGCATGTGTTCAGAGGGGGGAACTTCTTAGGGGGTTAATGGTAATGTATCATTTGCTGTAGTGATAGTTTTATTTAAACACTAGTCTTATAACTTGGAGCTAAAAATGTCTAAAAATTTACTCCTCTGCTCTCATCACCATGGGCATTGTGTAAGTAATATAAGGCTAGAGACTAATCAATAAATCAGAGTTAAAAAAAAAAAAAGAATTCATCTTTTGTAGGAGTTAGTTGAAACTATGTGTTTCCAAGAGGAAAAATAAATGAAGGAAGAAGACAGGTTCTTAGGAGGCATTGATGTTTTAGGGTCAGGTAGAGAAGCAGCAGCCCCACAAAGGGAACAAAGAAGGAGCTAACAGGAACTAAGTGAAATAACCAGTGGACCAAACTCAGGATCCACCTCGGCCTGGAAACTGCACATTTTTTCATGGGACATACTTACATAGTTGTAATTTCTTTAGTTGCCTTTGGGGAGTTAGATCAGAATGCAGTATTAATATAAAGTTGAGGCTGATACAATAAAAAGTGACTTTAGGGAAACTAAGATGTTAAAGTGAGACATTTTAGATTGTTTATACCAAATATTGCTTGCTGTGTACTGTGCGTTGTTCTTCAATATATCTCTACTCATTTAGCCCTCTTAAGCATGGTTGTTTTAGAAGGTTATGGAAGATAAGTTCTGTGAGGATAGGAAGGTGTGCTTTATTGCCTGTTTTTTTCGCAGTACTTGTAATACAGATGGGGCTCAAATACTTTCTCAAGTGAGTGAGTGTGAGGCACATACTATGATCCCAGTCTTACATATGTTTGAAAACTGGGCAAGGAGTAACTCATACAGCTGGTTAGCCAATAAGGAATAAAGTGAGCCCGGGCCAGGGAGATGGTAACATGCTAAGGAGTTCTGTTCGTGAGTGCTCTGTGGGGTGTTGTCGAAATGAAGGCATGAGAAGTGATAAAGGGGTGAAGAGTGCAGTGTTAGAGTTCGGGATTTTTTTTGAGGTGGGATTGTTCAAGGTGATGTCAGTATCAGGTCTTGGGGAAGGAGTGGAGGATATTTGTTACAGAAGCTTTATAGGCATCTGCATAGATGCAGAAAACTCCTAAAGCTGTAATACAGATTTGGGGAGAGAGGAACCCTGAGCTCATTTACCTCCATAAATGAGCTGTGTAGTTGGCTGATTATAGATAAGGAACAGTAGAGAGCAGACTCACTAAGATGTTGAGTTCCAACTTTTTACACATAGGTTGAGGTTAGATCTGGTTTGTTGAAAAGACAGGAATAAATTGAGTTTTCTAATATTTATTTACCCCGTCCACAGATAAACTTGTTGGAAAACTTTAAAAGTATTCAGAATATTAATGCAAGAGCTTTAACTTGTACCTGATAAGCCATCCATCCTTAAGGTCTGAATCTTAAGTGTTGTGTCTCTCACCCGCAGATGAAGCTATCTCACTTCTTTACTTAATGGTAAAACACAGTTTTTGTTTGTGGCAGCATGTGCATCTCCTTTTGTTTGGAGGCTGTTGGATGTATATCTCCAGCACAGAAGTGCCTTTTGCCAAAGCTCTGTGGATTGCTCTTTGTTCCACGTTTCTTTGCTTACCCTTTTGCCCTTCTCCTTCCCCAAGTCTCCTGTTGAATACTTTTGTTTCAAAGAGCTTTTGAGAGCTGGCGGTCCACATCATACTATATATGTCACAAGAAAAAGTAAAATTCATCTTAGTTGTATACTTTAATGTTTTGAGTTGATAATGTTTTGATAACTTTATCAGTTATTTCATTTTTTAAAGATTATTCAATCTGATATTTCATGTTCTTTAAAAGGCTTTAATTTCATTTCATATATTTTGATAGCACTGCAATGTGTACCCTGAGTGTTCACCTTCAGAGAAATATAAAACCCGGTATCTATCACAGGATTGTGTTAAACCTATGATTTCGTTATTTATCATGGAAAGCCTTTGATCTTTAGAACTTTTTTACTTGGTGGTTGTATGTTCATGGTTATCTTTTTATATCTGTATCTGTAGTTCTTTCCAATGATTTCATGTCACCCTATGAATAGCTCTTAGGAAATTCCATCCAGTATGTTAGCAAATATGTTTGTATAATGAAAAGATTGGAGGTGATTCCCGAAGATGCCTTTTAGAGCACATGTATTATGACTTCATGGTTCTCTGTACTTTTCCTACTTCATTTTATTTTTTAATTATTTATTTTTGGTGCTGAAGCTTGAGCCCAGGGTGTCTCACATGCTAGGAAAGTGCTACATTCCTAACCCTGCTGTACACATTTTAGGTCTTAATAGGCTACCTTTGAAATACTAAGTGACCTTCGACACAACCCAGGACTGCCCCGAGAATGATTTCATTTCACCTTGTTCTTTGTAAATCTAAATGCTTGTCAAGTCAGATGTGTGTTTAGATTTTTTTACCGAATGTATGTTAAGGAGAAAAACATAGCTGGGGTCAACTTGGCATAATCCCCATATTCATCTTTTTCTACTATGTAGAGGTTTGTGGGGGGATCGAACTGTGTTTCTGAGGAGAAAGCACAAGCCAGGGGTAAGTGGACTTGCTGTCTTTTCCATCCTTTTATCAGCAGCCTTCTTGAGTCCTGGTGATTTTCATGCAGTAGTGTAAAGCAGACTAGATGGGTTGCTGGTTGGTATTTGTGATTCTCACTTGATCCAACTATTTCTGTTGTGTATTAGGTACATTAACTGACAAATTACACTAAGTAAATAACTGTGTAGCCATCAGCAGTATATATTAAATTTCCCATGTTCCCTTTGGATAGTTATCAATAAGCTAGATTAAATAACCTAGATTAAATGATCTTAAAATACTTAACTATCATGTTTTTATGTGTTCATATTATATACAATGTATTTATATATTTTTGTATTTTTCCTCTATAAATTTTTGTAAATGTGCTTATTTGATAATTTATTAAGTACAAAATACTTAAAATACTTAGATATGCTTAAATAAGTATTTAATTTTGATTAGAATCTTAATTTTGCAGTAATAAAAATTAAAAATTCTTGAATATTCTTCTAAACTTCCTGATTTAGCTTCTGCTGTTTGAAAATTAGGAATTTTCTTAGGGCTTTCTGCCACAGAAATGGTTATGCGCTTAATGCCTGGATATTGTTGGATAGGAGCTGTAATAGTTAATTGTTGAAATATAAGACAGTAATAGGAACCCCATGACAAAGTGCTAATTACTTTCACTGATGGCTGACTGTGCCTCAGAACACTTCGTTTAGAAGAAAAGCAGCTCAGTGCCTTGGGTGAAAAGACGCTTGATCTCTCCTTGTTTATCTTGGTTTTTTGCGGGGGGGGGGGCATTTTCCGGTACAGGGCCTCGAACTCACGACTTTGCGCTTGCTGGGCAGGTGCTGTACCGCTGAGCTCAGTCCCCAGCCTCCCTTTGTTTAGATGTGGACTGTGGGAAGTTTCTGACTGACTTGGACGTTCTGCTTGTTGAGGGCTATTTTGAGTGTGTTGTGGTGGAGCTGTGTAATGGTTGAGAACTGAAGTGTCATCTCCCTTGTTGTTCTTGCACCCACATCTTAGTGGGTGACACTAGTATCTTTCAGGAGTTTTATTTTAATAAAGAGGTACTAGTTTGAAATCTGAGTTAGTGAAAAGTATAACATAGAGGAGACATATGATACTTTTGTAGTGAGAAAACACAGAAAGTCAGCTTACGTAAAGGTTTGTCTTGATACGAGTTTTAGCTTCAATCAGATGGGTATGTTTTGATTCAGAATTTGGGGGAGGATGGAAGGGAGTTAAAGGAGGTGGTTTAGCCTGAGTTAGTATGTTAAATACCCACATTCAGATATTTCACTAAGTCACTGATATGCTCAGCACTTTTGGTGAGTAGTCTCTTCATTTACAAGGGTCTTAAAACACCCTGTCTGTTAGTAACTCAGTTTAGCTAAAGATTAAATTATAAGAGATAATGAAAAAGTTTGTGAAGTTTATATAGTGTTATCAATTCTATTAAAGCTATATAAATTGGGAAAATACCTTTAAGAAATGTCTTACTGATGACTGGAAGTCTAAAATTAATTTTTCTAGACTTGCCACATTTTTAAGGTAATATAGTGAATATTGATTCTAGGAGCTAACTGTACGAAACTACCGTTACTGTACAAAACTACTTTCCAGAAGTCTTAATGTTTGTAACAGTATAAAGAACAAACCAGATCAAACTTTCCTGTAGGGGAGAAACGCTGTTGTGCCATATGAGGCTCATCTTCTCTGAGCAGGACACATAGGGAACCTGCTCAGGTAGAATTAGTAGCCGGTAGTCTAAAAGAATGACTGTAAGGAAGCAGTAATAAAATAATAAACTATAGCTATAATAATAACTAATATAATAGTAATTATAATAAGCTATATATAACTAAATAATAACTATAGTAAAAACATCATTCATTTATAGAGAACGTTTTTTAAAAAGAGAAATCAGCTTCTCCTGAGGGGGCTGCTGAAAATGTTAGGAAAGCCTAGAAGACTGTTCTATGCAGACTAACTGAAAAAACTTCTATGCTGAGTGCCTTGTACATTTGGAAAAGTTTTAAGCAGACAAAATGAAATACAGATTCTTAAAGTGAAAGGGGACCTTAGAATTAATCTAGCATGATTCATTTTGTAAATACAACTGAGAACCTCAAAAAGTTACATAATTTAGTTTAGATCAGAAAGCTACTTTGAAGCAGAAACTACAGTTTCTTACTGGGTTTGGTTGGTTAGAAGTGTGCACAGTTACAGTCAAAACATAAAGTTATAGGGACAGAGGACAAAAGGAGTACCCACTAAGTTTACAGTTCAGTCGCTGTTCCTCCCCCATTTTATTTCAGCAGAAAATGTGGTAAATTCCTTGCTAACTTGGGTATTTCAGCTGCTTAGTTTATTTCTAATAACTGGATAGTTACCAGAATCCTGTTTACAAAAATAAGGGTAAAAATGCAGGAGAGTTGATATATGGTAACCTTAGGCACAAAATGAAGTTAGAATGATAAGTTTAGTATCCTTACAAAGTTGAATGAAATAGCACTTTTTTAGAAGTTGCTTTTTACAATTTATATTAAATTAGATGACTTTGGGAGCATTAATTTTCTTTTATCATAAGTAAATAGCACTAGTATATCTAGTTTTTTTTCTTTTTGATATAAAGAATTCTAATATGCTTTTCTGTTTTGATGTCAGGAACAGACCACTTACTAGGAGAGCAATGAAATATCAGCTAAAATATGAGTCCTGTTAGAAAAAGATAACCTACATTGGCTTTTTATCTAGTTAATTATTGCACAAAGAGAACTTAATAAATTCCATACACACACACACACACACACACACACACACAGTAAGTCCCACTTCTGTCTTACAGGTATAATTGTTTGAGTGAGTTACCATTCCCAGGATATACTACTGCTGATTCAGCCTTTTCCTCGGGTTTAAGGTAAAACATTCACATTTTAAGAGTATAAATCTTCCAGTGACTGAGGACATTTTAAAGCCTTGATGAGTAAGATACAATGCTTTAAAAGACTTGCTTTTAATCTTTCTTTTTTTTTTTTTTTCCTCTGGTACCGGGAACCGAACTCACGACCTTGCACTTGCCAGGCAGGCGCTTTGCCGCTGAGCTAAATCCCCAGCCCCTGCTTTTAATCTTTCAAAACACCAAGAAAATATTTATCCTAATTCTTCTAAGTAAAATACAACTGAGCTTCACTAACGAGAACTTTGATTTTGCTTTTTTTCCGGTACCGGGAATCGAACTCACGACATTGCGCTTGCCAGGCAGGCACTGTGCCGCTGAGCTAAATCCCCAGCCCCCACTAACAAGAACTTTGAAGTTTTGTTTTGAGTTTAGGAAACAGTGTATTCCCACACTAATGTGGTTGTTAAGGCAGATTTTTGTTGTAAAGGAAGAATACCTATGTGATGGCAGTTTAAAAAATTAGGAGATGGAACTCAGTTTACATTCCCTAGAGAATGCAGACCCTTCTGTCCTCTATACAACTACTGCTTCTCTAAAGCAACTCTCCATTTTTGTCTCTCAGTTGTAATAGAAGCTCCTTCAGTGAAGACATGGAGATTTTATTGGAAATCTTTATTTTGTATGCATTTATAAATGTTCATAACTTGTTCCCCATCACAGACACCACTTGACATAGGAGAATTCCTTTTTTAACATTACTTTCAAACTGTCATAAACATTTCAGTGAGCTCTGTTACAATTATTTGTCTGGGTGTACCATCTCATCTTAGTGTTGGACAGATTTTTTAAAAGTTTTATTATGCATACCTGACAATAGTATTTATATACAAAGTTTATCTGAAAAGTTTGCTTTTTAGTCTAGGGATATGCTGAGTATCAAAGGTAGAATTGTTGGACAGAGCCCTTTAAACCTAGTAGGATATATTGCTAAAGTAGATTGGAAAAAGCTTTATTAGTTTCTCCTTTCCAATATAAATTCCAGGATCCTTTTGGAGGGTTAGTAGGAACATGTAGTAAAGAACATCAGGTGGTGTAGAGACATAACTTCTGTTTGCTATGTCATGTATTAATTGTAGATACTGGGTTAATAACATACCTTGTGCAGGGCTCATGTTCTTTATTGTAACATTTAGATGGATTCTAATTACATATTCTACCAGCCCTACTTCTCATTCTATAAAAGTTCATTTAATCAAGAAGATCAGTGTTGTTATCTTAACAGGTAATTTAGAAAGAAGTTAAGCAGTAGCAGTCAGAAGTACTGTACATAGTGAAAGAAGTTAGGGAAGCTATACAATATAGTTTACTCTTCTAGTTTGAAAAACCTTAACAGTAGAGTCCTGTAAAATTATACAGTATAGACATTTCTGCTGGGATTTTTGGATTTTAAAATATTCTCAGAGAATGAAAGTGCAAGGAGATAAGCATATAACTTTCTGAAAGCAGTTGTTTCTATTTTAAATTTTAGGTTATAGGATGACTCAGTCTAAGCCTGCTCAATACTATGTTAAAAGTTCATTCATTCACCCAAAAGGGAAAGTATTTTTGTTATTTTTTAAATTGACAAATGAAATTATAATGTTTTGATATATGTATGCATTGTAGAATGGCTAAATCAAGCCAGTTAATGTATTTCTTGCTTCATATACTTAACGTCTTTGATGACAACACTTAGTGTCTCCTTTTCTTAGCAGTTCTCAAGTAAACAGTGTATTCTTATGAACGATGGACACTGTGGTTCACAGTAGACATCTTGAAGGAGTAATCCTCTTGTCCAAAATTGTGTATTATTTAAGCAGCATCTCCCCACCTCCTCCACCCCGAGCCTCTGGGAGGCCACCATTTTGCTCTCTGCTTCCAGGAGTTTGACTTTTTAAGATTCCTCATAAATTGAGGTCACACAGTATTTCTCTTGTTGTCCCTAGCTCATTTTACTTAATCTGTGTGTTCCAGGTTTATCCATGTTGCCTCATGTGACAAGATTTCCTTCTTTTTGAAGGCTGAATTTTAGTATTGCATTGTGGGTATATACCCCATTTTCTTTGTTCACTCAGTCATGTGTGGAACTTAAGTATTTCCTTTCCCAGCTCCTGTAAATAATGCTGCAGTGAACGTGAGAGCACAGATGCATCATCAGCCCCTGGTTCCATTTCCAGTGGCGCTATACCTAGTAGTGAAATTGCTGATGGTGATTCTGTTTCTACTTTTCTGATACTCCTCCATGTTTTCCAGAATGGTGCTACCTACTTACCTTCCCATCATCAGTGTATAAGGTTTCCCATTTCTCCAAATCTTCACAAACACTTACCTTTAATCTTTTTTATCATAGCTATTCCAAGAGACGAGGTCATATCTCATCATGCATTAATTTGCATTTCCATGATGATTAGTGATGTTAAGCATTTTCTCATACATTTGTTGGCCCTATGCATATCTTTCGCGAAGTGTTCATTCACTTCCTTTGCCCTTTCTTCCCTCCTTTCCTTCTTCCTTCCCTCCATCCTTCTGATGCTGCAGATGAAATCCAGGCTCTCACCATGTGCTAGGCCAAAAGTCAACCACTGATCCATACACCTAGCCCCCTTGCTCCTTTGGGTAGGGTGGTTTGTTTTACTCCTATAGAGATGAGTTCCCTATATATTTTGGAGATAAACTGTATATATTTTGGAGATAAACCTTATCAGATGTGTGGTTTCCAAATATTTTCTCCCATTCTGTAGGTTGACTCTTATTGTTTCTTTTGCTGTTAAGAGTTATACAGTTTTCTGTTTTTGATTTTGTTGTCTGTGCTTTTGGGATCATACCCAGAAATATTGCCAAGACTAGCATCATGGAACTTTTTCCTTACATGTTTTCTAGTCATTTTATAGTTACATGTCTTATAGTTAAGTCCCTAATCCTTTTGACTTTATTTCTGTAAAAGATGTGAGATGAAGAACTAATTTCTATATGCAGGTGCAGTTTTGTAGCACCATTTATTTGGGAAACTGTCCTTTCTCTGTTGTGTACAGTTGGCGTCTCTGTTGAAAAGAACTTGACTGTAAATGTGTGGTTTACTTCTGGGCTTTTTCTTCTGTTCATACTTTTACAGGGACATTAGTTTTTTATGAGAAAAGGAAGATTCTGCATCATCTCAGATGTATAGGAAAAGGTAATTTGTTTATAGATTAGACCTGATTTTCTTTCTGAGAAGTATGTTATCTCTGCCCTTATTCAAAGGAGATTTAACCTCTATTAATAATTTAAGCAACCAAACATCATTACTGGCTGAAAGAAATCTGACTCTACCCTGTCTGCTGTTTAAGAACTAGGACTGCTTTCCAGAGACTGGTAAAATAAATCTCAACAACACTCACAAGTGGAGAAATACTTGCTTGAAATAGTTGAAGATTGTTGGTTATCAGTCAGACACTAATAACTAATCATAATAATAAGGCTCATAAATGAGCCTGTGTATAATTACATAGTTTCTTAAATCAAGAAAAACAAAAAAATGATAGTTTGTTAATTCTTAATAGCTGATGGTAAATTTGGGGGGGGTCATTTGAAAAATTGCTAATTTGGGTCTGATTTTTAAATTTTATATGTTAGAAGTGTAAATTATTAGATAAAATGTGAATTAAATATAAACTGTCGAATATCTAAAAATGTTTCCAAGTGAAGAAAACTACAGGATGGCAGAATAGTGATAACTTTTAAGCTTTCTTGGTCTTGGAGCTCACTGTGTAGAGTTCCCTGATAGACTGTTAGAGTTAGAAATACTGAGTTCATTGCTTGACTGAATAAATAATTCATATGGCACAAAAGAGCCTTTTCTTTCTGCACCATTCCTTTCTCCCCCATTATATTCACTTTCTTTCTTTAAAAGGGCTCCTTTACAGGCAAAGAGCAACTTTGTGTGAATGTGCAAGGGCTTGGGCATGATTTCAGCCTCAGTGTTTGCTGAATATCTGGGGTCACTTAAGAGAAAGAAGAATCTCTTGAATGTGTATTGTTTAGTAGGAACTGGAAAGAAATACAGTAATTATAAATTGCTAGACTATCCTTATGGTAGAACTGCCCTGGAAATTTCTTTCAGCAAAATACATTTTTATTTCTGGATATAAAGTCTTTCATAGTATCTGCCTCAAAGCAACATTAAGTTTTAAAGCTGAGTAAACATTGAATTTTTTCCATTTTTTTTTTCCAGAAACCTTTTTACTAGATTGTCACCCTTAGTCTGATAAGGTATGAACTTTTAGAAGTTCTTCGATATTTTTCCTTACTCCTTATTTTCTAAGAATGATGAAGATTATGATAAGTGTTGATGTGGAATTTGGTTTTTTTCTTTTTTATGGTACCTAAGTAGAAATTCTATTTAAATCATAAGAGACTCAGGATTTTATTAGGACAGGGCAATTGTCTAGACCAATAATCTTTAACAATGACATTAATTGGAGATGATGTTTATCTTTTATAAGTAAATGAGGTCCTTTTTTCTTGATATTCTTAAGCAGTTATGTAAAATGAAATTTTATGAAATTTGGGTGTATTTGGCACATTTCATGGTATATGTGAAGTCTTTTGTGTTCATGTAAAAGAAATTCAAAGTTAGTGGACTGTAATCCAGATGCCTGTCACTGGGAAATACTTATAAATTGGTATTTTACTGCCTTTCCAGTTTAATGATGCTTAATCACGTTTATCCTTAAAATATTTTCTAAATAAGATAAAATATTGTTTAACATAATTCAGTACTGTATATTTTACTGTATTTTAATTCTTCATGGGACAGTAACCTATAAATTACATAATGCATGTAATACATATAATAATCCACAGTATAGGATGTAAATCTCATCTAAATGCTCTATTTTTATGTAACCATACTTTATTCTGTTACCTATCTGCTTTTCACTTTTGAACATCAGATGATTACTTTCTTAACACGTAGTGTTTTTGTCACTGTTGGCTTTATCCACAGTTGTTATTTTTAATGACACATTGTGATTTAAAGTACCTAACCAGTTTCTTTTTTATCTAAACTGAGTGTAACTCATCGTAATTCTTAAAGATTAGGGTCTAGTGAGGTTTTCACAGTTCTGCTTCAGTAGTCACAGGTTTTTATTGGCTTTTTAAATGCTGACATTAGTGTTGAACATTTCTAAGGAGGATGGTGTGTCACTATTAACTCTTGCATAACAAGCAACCCCAAAGTTTATTGGCTTAAACCACAGTAATTTAATATTTCTGATAAAATACTAAGACTCACCTGGGTGAGTCTTCTACTTTGTGTGGTCTTTGCTGGTGTGCTAGGAATGCAGGGAAATCCAGAATTTCTCTATTCGTGTAGTGACAGTGGATACAGTCTGGCCTGGGGCTTTAGTATTTTACTGCCTTATGTGTGCTTCTCTGTGAAGTTGCTTGGGCTTCCTCATAGCAGGACAGCTGGAATCCAAGAAGGAATGTTCCAAAGGGAAAGGCAGAAGCCACAGCTCTTTCAAATCCTGGGTTCTGGAATTACCCAGAGTTAGTTCTGATCAAAATTAGATCAAGAATCAGAGAAATGAGTTTTGTTTCTTGATGACAGGATAACACTGTAAAAGAGCAAATAGGTGTTTCAGGATCTACCGGAGGTCTTGAAACATACTGCCTGTGAATAAGGGGGAACTGCTGTATTTGTGATAGCAATTTAAGGTATTTCATATAGATATTTGTAAGTGTAAATAAATTTGTTGCATGCTAGGGAATGAATGCAGAGCTTTCTGCATGCAAAAGCTCAGGCTTTAGCCGTGAAGGGCACCACCTCCAGGAGAATACTTTGAAGAATCTAGCATGTGTCAGTGTTGTAGATTATGGGGACAGTGCTGAAAGTGGAAGCAGGGCAAAGGGCTTGGGTTTGTCAACTCTGGCAAACCCAGAAAGTTAAGGGGACTGTTTCATTTCTTCTAAAAAGTAACTAATATTAGAACTGTATTTCACCTCATTTTCAGATATTGATTCTGTAAGTGATTTTTTTTTGAGAAACAAAGTTTATGTAAAACATGTGAAACCCTTGCGTACAACATACAGTGGGCACCTTTGTGTAGCACTTAATTTGTGGAGGATGTTCTTGTACATTACTATTTTTTTTTATTTTAAGTGATTGTCAGTTGTAAAACACGTTTTAATTTAAGAAAAACTTTTTTCCCTTTGTAGAAACATAAAATACTGTTCTTGGGAGAGGAGCATTTGATGTAAGGGTTACTTTGAGGTACTTTTGGCCATAGGCGTTGTAACTACATGCTGCCCTTCTTGACCTCTAGCACTTTCAGGATTAATAACATAATTCTGAGAGCATCCAGGAATTACTTTGGGTAGATTTCCATTTCCTATTCAATTAAATGTTTTTCAAATTACGTTACATAGAAGTTAAATAACATCTCTTGGAAGACATCCAGATTTTAACAGACAGGTGTTTGGTACCTGCTCAGGGTTGGTAAACCTTTACTAAACGTGAGTAGCCACAAGTCACAGGTAGTTTTGCCTACATAATGTTTTGTTTTATAGTCTCTTTATATAGATATTTTAAAAGATATATAAGGATTAAAATTCAACAAAATTTAACTGTGCAGCTCATGAAAGCATTACTCTACTAAAGGTATAATTTGGTTTTTATATTGATAATAAAAAAGTGGTCAATTTTTGTAGTATTCTCAGATGTTTTAAATACTCCCTTCCTACTAACACAGTCATTATAGGGAGTTTAAAAAACCTAGAACAACATACAGTATTTTTTAAAGCCATGGATGAGGTAAAATTTTTATAATTTTCTAAAAGTAATTAACTAGAACTTGGTGGTTCTTAGTTTCCTAACAGCTAATTAGATTAATTTTGGCTTAAATAAAAAAGAATATTGGTTGGTTCACATAAGAATGTGTCAGGCATACAACACACATTAAGAGTAATAAAGCAAATGGTTCAGTTTGTCTTTCCGCTGTACTCTTTCTACCCAGTACTGCCTTTCTTTGAACGATTGTAGTTACAGAATGGCTGCTCATTGCAGTCCAGACTATTTGCTTCGATCTTTCAGATTAAAAAAAGAAATTCTCTGGACTTTTTCAGCAGCATGGCTTCTTTTCTCTAAGCAGTTCCTGCCCACCCTATCCCCACAAGCTTGCCATTTTTTGCCCTAAATTTGTTAAGTTCTAAATATACCAAACTAACCATTGAAAGGGGGAGGGGCTTCCCAGAGTGGTTAGACTGATGCGGTCTGCCCTGCCACTCAGGGTCAGTCAGCTTTCTCTGCGGCACACGGGCTCCTGGGGGAGATGCAGTTGTGGAAATGGCATCGCGTGCTCTTCACGGGCCGCTACAGGTGCCTTACGCATTCTGTGTTCTCTGCGTTTTTATGTGAGTTCTGCCTTCCTGCTCCAGCTTGTGAGCATGAGGAGTCCCTGGTAAGTCTCCGGCTCCTGTGTTCCAACACCTTCATCGCCAAAGCTCCTAAGCTTCTGAATGGAAGACGCTCTTGTTTAATAGAAACCTCTCCCTAGAGCCAGCTGTGTGCGCCATGAGTGGGACAAGGGTAGTTGTGGAGAAAGCAGTTATTAAATGAACATGTGTATTCTCAGGCTGGGTGTGGAGAGCTTGCTTGGGTGCGCAGGCCTCCAGCTCAGTCCTCGGTACCGCAGGAAACCACTCCCCCAAGACATGTACTCTTCCTGCTCTGCTCTTCTCTCCAAAGAAGTTTGGTATCTTAATCTCGCAAGTAAATTTACTGTGTGATTATAAAGGTGAAGTATTTGGGTTCACTTATGAAACAAAAAGGATTACTTTTAAAGTTTTTTTTTATAAATCTGTATAATAGCACTAATTATTTAAGTATCATTTTACTGAAATATTTAACCAGTTGACCATATGTTTCATTTATTTCAGTTTTTAGATTTCTGAGAAGTGGCCAAATAGTGTAGTATCTGGGTCACACAGTCATTACAAACAAATCTAGGCCAAATAGTTTATGTTCTCATTTGCCAGCTTAGTTCTTGGACCATGCTTTGACTTTTCATTATTTGGCTCCTTCTAACTAACCCTTACTGACTTACACTCCCTCAATACTGTGCTCATTCTTTGTTAGAAATGGTCTTCTTGTTCTGGTGGGGCGTCCTACCCCCAGCTCAAAGTAATAAGGCGGATGGACGACCGTGGTCTCGGCTGCCGTGTGTTAGAGTTGTTGCTGAACAAAGGGCCACATGTTAAGGCCCTACTGCAGTGCTGGTTCTTGTGTGAAACCTTCAAGGTGATTCACATTTTTGCTCCTCTGTTAAAACACTTTTTAAAAATTCTTCCTATATGCTACCTATATTGAGAGCCTCAAAACTCTGAAACATCCACTTTTTCCACCTTTTTATTCTAGGTAGAATAACATTCTTCTTCAAGTAAAGTAAGAAGTCTTTAGTGTTATATAAAAATAAGAAAAAGAAGAAGAGGACTAAATCAGTGCAATAAAAATTTCACTTTCATTTATGAAGTGCTTTGTATATAAAATCCCATTTGTGAAATATATTTTGAACTTTGAAAGGGATTTATCAAAAGTTTGCTGTTAGGTTGTGTTAATAGCACATCCTTTCCTTTTCTTCAAGAATTTTCTACGTTCTGGAAATTTTAATGTTTTTCCACTAAATGTGTGCTGCTGTATCTGGTTTGAAAGTATAAAATTGTAGCATAGATATTTCCTGAAGGTTTCTGGGTAAATTCTTTATTCATCTAGCATTGTTGGATATTGGATTAGTAAATTTTCCAAATAATAAATTCTTATCTTCTTTGATTGCTAGAACATTTCGTCTCAAGCATTCTTATTGTAGAGTATCTTAGAATACCTATTGTGTTTTATGGACTCAGATTGTTGATGGATTTTTGTTAATATACTGTGTTTAAGCACTACTGAAGTATGTCATAGGGCCATTTGTCCTTTCACGAATCAATTATCAGTAGCTATTGTTCCTCTGAGGTTCTGTAAATAGTGCATTGTTTCTCAAAGCTTGATATTAATTTATCAAGTGTGCAGAAGGAGGGTATCTGTGAATAAAGTAAGATAAAGAAGGCTCTTAATAGGCTTGAAGAGCACTCCAGTGAGTAAAGTGCTTGGACTTTGTGATGTTGGTTTATTTCTCTTAGCACCTCCTGTCTGCCCCATACCCTCTCCTTTATTATGGTGTGTGGCAGTGCTCCAGATAGTTATTGTAAGGAGGACGCGCTTAGCCTTTGGACTTAGACAAATAGTGGTGTGGACTCTAACTGGATCACTGAAGAGTTCTGGGACTTTAAGCATATTCATAGCTGTAAATAGGTATGCTATCGCTGTCATGGTTGTGAGAATTAAACATAGGTCTAAAGTCTAGTGTCAGAAATATTTTAACAAGTTTCAGTTGTCTTTATGCTTTACAATAAGTGATTCACATACTTTGGAAATGGAATTTGCCTATTTTAGTATGATGTCATAAAGATTAATTCAATGTACCAAAATTGTGGCAGCTTTTAAGATCTCTTCAGACATGTTATGTGATAAGATATTATTAATTAATTTAGTTTATCATGTGAATAAATGAAGTAGAATATTTTTCAAGAGTGTAAATATAAATCTAGATGCAAAAAAGTCTTTTTTAAAAGTATGGAAGGTTTTTTTCCAGCCAGTTACCGTAACTACATTGCACTATTTTGTTAATGTTCCTAAAGCATCCATGATCTAATGAATGCTATTTTCTTAAAGATAAATAGTAGTAAAGACACTGAAGTTGTTCTTTGGCTTCTGAGGGTGATTGGCTCCAGGACCCCTGCAGGGACAGAAATCTGCAAATTCTCAAGACCCCTTGGAGGAAATGGTACAGTATCTGCACACCATACTTCCCATACATACTAACCCATCTCTATATTACTTGTAGTACCTACTACAGTATAGATGTCAAGTAAATAGTTATTGTGTTGTGTTGTTCAGGGAATAATGACAAGAAAAGTACATGTTCAGTACACATGTAATCATCATTGGCTTACTACAAAGTAGATGAAAATGCTGTGATTTTTTTTCCTGAATATTTGGAACTATAGATACTGAGGGCTAATTGTGTACACTTAAAAAAGAAAACCCAGTTTCCAAGGCCATTTTACATTTACTGTGACCAATGTAGGACTGTACCTGTGAAAATGAATTTCAGTAACTGAAACAGTACTGCATAGATGCTTTAGTAAATCACCTGTTGTAAAATTTTGTAATTGCTCATAGTGTTTATTGAAACCATTCAGGTCAGGTTATAGAACGTAATTCGTTTAATAAGTATGCTAAGTATCTGTTTAGTTCTGTGGTACTTTGATAGTATCAGAGGGGTAAAAGAAAAATAAAACATAAAACCATGATCTCTGACTTTAAGAAGCTATTTCACTATAACAGAAACAATTTGATTGAGAGAGATCCTTATGTAATAGAACTCTGCAAAAATTGCCTATTGAAGATTCTTTAAAAAGTAGAATGGGATTGGATGAGAATCAGAGAGATGATTGTGGTTTAAATCTTACTTATGTTCAAATTAATGATACGAAAGTTCAAGGTGAATTCAGTCTAACAAAACAAGGATTATCACATCTGAAGGAAAGAAATTACCTGTATTACTGAAATTTGCCCACAAATATTTTGATATATTTGTTTGTATTGAATATAGCAATGCTTCAGTGTTGATCCTTTTGGTTGAACAGGCTAAATTTATTAATATTTTATGCTCAGAACATTAAAACACACTTGTATGCCCTGCTAAATATAGGAAACAATGTTTACGCTAGACTACCCCTATTTAAGGCATTCTGTGTATGAAACTGTTTGTGGTCCCTTTCTGCTTCAGCAGCACGTTTAGGACCTCTTTATGTGTGTTAAACAAAAGACGGTTGTAAGCTGTTTGGCTGTATGATAACTAATTAACAAGTGAGATAGAACTTAAGGATAACGTTTGCAAAGTCTTTGCTCAAACTGCTCTCTTCCTTTGCTGCCACAGGCTAACCCTTCCCCGTGCTCGGAGCTCTGTGGCCATGCTAGCCCGTTTGACAGCTGCTGTTGTCTGCAAGCCCCTTCATGCTAAATGTGCCCGGGTAGGGCAGGGAGTCGGGAGGAAAAGGCCGGCTTAAAATTTAAATCATCTTCTGTACTTGTTTTTCCTCCCACAGTCAGTGAATTAATACAAACAATCTTTGAGTTTCTGTTACAGTTCTTTTTCTTTAATGCAGTATTTTCCACCTTCCTGTGATACTGAAGTGGAATCTCTAGGAACATCACCTACAACTGTTTTTACTGAGAATCAGCTGAAATGCTCATGAATGTGATTGTGGTGGTGGTAGTGGTGGTGATGATTATTATGTAGTAGCACTACTTTTGAAGGCTTATGATGTGTCCCATTATGCACACCATTTTCAAAACAATCTTCCTAACGTATGTTAGATTTTTAGACTCAGAGTTACAGATCATCTTTTCCAAAGTTGGCAGACAAGTCAGTATATGTACTGTCCTGAAGTGTGTGCAGTACTGCCAGGTTTCTACTTCTGCTCACTCTTATTTGGTCTTAAATGCAATTTTTCTGTCTATAAAAATCTTAGTTATCATGAAGGTTTATGAAAGATCTTTTCTGTGAAGCCATTCCCGTAGACCTTAACTGAAATGTCTTCTCTAAGCTCCTGGTTCCTGTTACTCATGGAGCTAGAGCAATACTTGTGTGCCACGTGGAAGCTGGAAGGTTATTTTCCCAGGGGAGGTTTTAGGAGAGCTTTACCTTTTATGCTCCTCTTCCCTTTAATACTTAGCAGAGCCTGTAACACAGTGTAACACGTAAAGTGAGTGATCAGACATTTGTTAATTGCTTTACTCTCAAAAATTTTGTGTATAAATTTCTAGTTATTCACTACCCAAAAAGAAATAAAGTGTGTAACTTTCTTTAAATCTTTATTGATCCCAGGATCTCTTCCTTATTTTTATACTCCATCTACTCTTGAGTTGTTGGGTCACTAGAAACGTGTCTGGCATTGGGGATGAGTTATGCATATTTTAGAGAAAAAAGTAAAGCTGTTACTGAACTTTAGAACTGAAGCACTTTTTCTGCTTTGTAGTATTTTTCTTATTTCTACCACATTCATAGGATAGTATTGGTGTAACCAGTGTCTTGAAAATTTGTCTGTTTTTTGTTTAATGCATTATTTTCAACCTTTAGAGTGGTGTTGAATTAGAATCTCTAGGAATATGACCTACAACTGTATTTCTACTAAGAATCACTTGGGATGTTTATGAAGGTGGTTCTGGTGGTAGTGGTAGTGCTGATTCTGGTGGTGAGGATGATGATGATTATGAAATAGCACTACTTTGAGCGCTTATGATATTCATAGTTCAGTCTTCTAGGCCGTTTACAATTATTACATTGCCTAATGTTCACAACAAGCCCATGTGGTAAAATGCTGTGGTTATCTTCATTTTTCCATATGGAGAAATACAGTCAGAAGCGAGTAATTTACCTCCTGGATAACTTCCTTATCAACACAGGAAGAAGATATGAAAAGGCAAGGCATGATTTTTTAAAATCCATTTTATTAAAAATGCTGTAATACAAATGTAAGCTGGCTCTTATATAAATTGGCTGGTCAGTGTTCTAACTACATAGAATACTTCAACCAGAATTAAATATAGTTACTTTCTGTAGTTTTTAAGAAGCTCATTACAGTTTTAGGTGAAAAGTAGACAGGCACACACCAAGCATATTGGGGGCAACCTGAAAATATTACACATTCTTCTAAGCTCACATAGTTTTAGAAAGATTGCTCCTTACATGTAGTATATACATGTTTTTATGCTCCTCTTCCCTTTAATACTTAGCAGAGTCTGTAACATAGTGTAACATGTAAAGTGAGAGATCAGGCATTTGTTAATTGCTTTACTCTCAAAAATTTTGTTTTGTTTTTTTTTTGGTTTTTCTCCGGTACCGGGAACCGAACTCACGACCTTGCGCTTGCCAGGCAGGCGCTTTTGCCGCTGAGCTAAATCCCCAGCCCCACTCTCAAAAATTTTGTGTAAATTGGCTGTATATGTGGATATAGGTGTATACACATTATATACACACATATATACTTACGTATACACACAAGTATGGATATACACACATACATTCATTCATAGATACAGATACATAGAGACATACACACAATACTGACATGCCACTTTGTGACCAAATGGACTAGAAGTAGAACTCCTTAAGTGCATATGTTAATAGAATAAGGTAATCTTGTTTCATATGCTAAAATACTGTCCTTTAATAAGTAGGGAGAACAGTTTATGCACCTTTGGTCCATAGACACTGGACAGCTGGTGGAGTTGGAAGTAATGGCTGTGGTGTGCTGGCTGTGGAGCAGAACTGATGTAACATCGCTGCCTGTTCAGAAGGGCTTGGATGAAGGGTTTTCAGTGTTGTCTAATGGGTGCTCTGGCTGTTGAGACTAGTTAAACTAAAAGAATGCTGTGCTTTGCTAGAAACATCTTGTGAGTTACGACTTTGACTAGATAATGGAGTCTAAATTGAGTTAGTAGACAACTTTTGTCCTTAAAACTAAATCTAAAGTGTTTCAACTATTTTTATATTTCTCACTTACAAATTTTCTGAACTTCTGTTGATGCTCATTTGTATGTAATTGAGATTTGATCACCTGATGCAGTCAAGGTAAGACTGTATATTTCAGATCTTGTTCAGGTGGTGTGCTTAAGTAGTTAGGCAGTCCTGTGAAAAATTGAATGCAGTGCCAAGAGTGAAGGCACAGTAGATACGGTGCCATGGAAAATTCTAGGGAGTTATATCTTTCAAAAAGAGTTTTGATACATTCTATGTATTCTTCAAATTCATGGACTTACTGTGTAGGAGACAGGTATAAAGCTGAGTGCTTGCCGTATAGCTGATTGTGTAAGAAAAGGGTATCTTGTTCAATTTGATCATACACTGTTCTTTAACTTTATGAGTGGATTCTTTGTATTTTCCAGAGCTAGTAATCTGATTGCTTGAGATTAGCATTGAGGTTAAAAAATTGAAATTCCCTGATAAAATTGTACCGTATTCTTAAACACGAATATTTTGTAAAAGCAGTTTGTATTGTTATTAAGGGGTCTTGATTTTACTGCCAACTGGCGGTCATAATATATTTATTTATAAAGTGAAGAGATAGTATTAAATGATACAGCTCTTACAAGTGAATTAGTCAAATATATTAAGTTTTATAAAAACACATTGGAAAGTCAACCACTGCTCATTGCCTGGTGGAATATGAAGCTGGCTTTATTATGTAGATCTGTTATCAATAATGTTGTTCATACCAAGGAAATCATTCAGTGCTTTTGATTTATAATTTTGTCAATCTAATGGTGACTTTTTAATGTTTTGTCTCCTGTATTAAATATAAAATTACTGTCACGATTGCAGTCATTAGAATGGAAGAAGCTGATCTTATATTGAAAGCCTGATTTACTTCGTAAGAGGGGATACATCCATGTTCTATAATTTCATTGCATCTGTTTGCAGAGTGTCATGAATACTTCCACAGTTATATTCTATGTTTAATCAGTTTGACTTGTGGGTTTTATTAGGCTAAATAAAAAATAGTTGAGTACTTTCTGCTTAAAACACTTTCAACATAAAATCTTATTTTAGTTACATACATGATGAATTTAAACCATTTAAACTGCCGCAGTGTGCTTGCTTCTGATTTGGAAATCTAGCCCTTTATGTGTCTGTATATATCATGCCTGCTCCTGTGCACACATACGCCTCGTCAAATTTAAGTTACAGACTTCTTGAGAAAGTAGCTTACTCCTTCCTTTGTATCATAGCATTTAGAACAAAACTGTTTCTCAGTGGTTTGTAAGTATTATGGCTATTGCTGGTTTGGGTTTAAAATTATTGAATAGAGTGGAGTTAGTCTGTTTCTAGTCTGAATTATACTGTTTTGAGGTCAGTGTGATTAACTCAGAGACATAATAATTTTATCAAGCTCTGAATTCAGTTTTTTTTTTTTACTTAATCGTAAGCTGATTATTCACCTTTGATTCTCTCTTGTATAACATCTTTGTGTCAGGTTATGATACAGAAACATCTGTCAGGGTGTAGGTTGGATGGTGTGCATGTGTGTATACATGTGTGAGAGAGATCATGCATGAAATATATGAGATTTGGGGTATGTATCATGTTTAGGACATTAAACTGTATGAATCTTTGATCTATCTGGTTATACGCACTTAGTTGTGGGCCTGTTACACTTGCTATTAATTAGTGGCAAAGTGTGATGCCCTAGAAAGATAAGGGCAGGTATTTTCTTTTATGTTTTTGTTTTAACTTTTTTGCATTTTTGCTAAAGACTTAAGTTTATAAAGAATAACTATTGAAATGACCATAAATAATACTAGAGCTCTGAAATAAAAACATTTATGAACAATTTATTAGCGCTGATATTTAGGAAGCATCAAAATGGACTATACAACTGAGTAATCCTAAAGCCTAATAACGCAAAATTACAGTGCGCTATGCAGTGTAGCTATCATACTAAAAAAAAAAAAAAAAAGAACCATTAAATTAGTTCAGAAAAGGAGCTGAGAGGTTTTTTATACTATAAAGTAACAAGTGGTAACTGTAAACTTTGTCTTCTCAATGCAAAAACCTGTTTGCAGGCAGGGCATGAGCATGTATCTTCAGTGTAACCTTTAACTTTTAAGGTGTATAGGGGGCTGGGGATTTAGCTCAGCGGCAAAGTGCCTGCCTGGCAAGCGCAAAGTCATGAGTTCAATTCCTGGTACCGGAAGAAAAACGAAAAACAAAAAAAAAACCAAACCAAAACTTTTATGGTGTGTAATACTACAAGTGTTGTATTAATGAATATTTTATAAGTACACTGTCAGTGTTTCTAAGCATTATAGTTAGTTTTTAAGTGAAGGCAATGTTTGGGAGTATTTAAATTTGTGACTTCGTAATTTATTACATAATTCAATAGATACCATCTTTATAATGAATTAATTGGAGTTGCAGAGTAATTTGAGGATCTTTAGGGGAAAAATTGACTTATTTAAAATGGTTCTCTGAAGATACTAGAATTTTTGTGGAATTATCTTTTTTGATTATAGTATTTCTTCTCAAACATATTGTTTTGACTGCTTGCAAAGTGTATTTTCTAATTTAGAGTCGCTGCTCATTATCAGGTGGTGGGTATAGGAACAATTTAATAAATTTTGGGTAATTTAGTTTTCAGTTTAAATTCTCAACTGGCAGTTGGCCGAAAACTCCCGTGTGAAGACATGAGCATCCAAATGTCAGTTTGTGATTTGGCCACTATCTGCTTGATGTAGGAAGGCGCTGTCAAGAAAGACTTGACTAATGGAGTGACTGTCCAAAGGAAATCAATGGTAAGATTTTTTATTTCAATTTTGTGTATGTGTTATATGTAAAAAAATTTAGAGCATTTAAATTCTTGGGACAAATGCCAGATGTTTGAACTTTTGTGTCCACTGCACTTTCAGTAAAGCAAAGTATGATTTTATAGATAAGCATGAGATTTATATACTTACTATTGATAACTATGGTAATAAAATGTGAAAAATTAGTTACATAGATTTATCTCTGTTTTAAAACTCAATTTTCATAGTTCTTTGATAGGAATTACCTTTTAAAATTGCATGTAATGAATGTTGCTTCAGTGAAATTTAACTTTAAAAATTTATACCAAAATGAATTTATCAGTTTCCTAGATGCTTTTAACTGAAAATGTTTCAAATTTTGTAGTAATGTGTTGAATATGGTTTTTGCTTTTTATTTCCTTTGTAAAATAATAGAGGGAATGAAAAAGTATATCCTTTTAGCTTAACACTAGATGTTTTTAAAGTTCTGCTATATCTTAAAACTTGCTGCTATAACTTAGTGGAAAATAACTCAGTTTGCAAGATAAGTTGTTTATTTACCCAAAATAAAGTGTAGTAGCTATTCATAATTAGTACAGTACCAAATTTTAGTGAGAAAAATCAGATCTCTTTCTCATGCCTTGCACATTTTACATTGAAAAAAAAAATTCCTAAGCTTGCCTCATTTTTATATGCTTCACATGATCTTAAACTTAGATTTTTCTCCTAAAAATGTGTTTGGTTCCTGTGTATACTTTTATTTGGACACCTGTGTCCCATCAGACCCATGATTGCATGTGTTAAATTTGGATAGGAGGGAAATTTGAATTCTGAAAACATGTTTATCATAGCTTATTCCATTGTCTCCACTGGCATTATAGCTTTTTTTTTGTCCTTCTTTTCAGACAGGGTCTTGCTATGCAGTTCAGGCTGGCCTTGAACTCACTTTGTAGCCCAGGCTGGCCTCGAACTCACAACGATCGTCCTGCCTCAGCCTCCCGAGTGCTGGGATTACAGGTGTGTGCCACCATACCTGGCACCACAATAGTTTTTGATAACTAAATAATGAATGGTATAGATTAGCATATTAATACTAGATTATAATTCTGTTGACTATTCTGTTATCAAACTTGAGATTTTTGAAACTGACATACTTTGAGTAATTTTTCTTGCTTAGAGATGTCAAAATATTAATTGAATCTGGCCATGTTCTTCACTGTTTTTTTTTTTTCTTTTTGTACTGGGAACTGAACTCACAGCCGTGCTCCTGCCAGGCAGGCACTGTGCCACTGCACTGCATCCCCTCCTTAGCTGTTTCTTATAGCTTTGCAACAAACGTATCAGGAATAGCACTACGACGAGCACCTAGCCCAACATCTGTCATCATATAGTCATTTGTATGCTGACCATAAACTGAGTGCTCTAACTGGTAACTTCCATCCTCAATCCATCTACATTGTAACTTGAAATTTCATAGACTGTCTGCTATGTGTCATCCATTTAGCTATGTGCTGAGTGTAACATTGTGTGATTAAAAACAGATATTCCCTAGCTGTTTTTGATCTTCCAGTGTAGATGTTTATTACAGTGTATGTGTAATTACACAGACAAATGTAGAATTGCAGTGGGAGCCAGTACTAGGAAAAGGTTGAAGCTGCTTTAAGAGCAGAAGCAGGGTGGTCAGTGTATAGTGCAGAACCACACATTTGTTTCTTAAGGTGAAGTAACAACTTGTGTTTTGAACTTATTATTCTGTTAACCAAATAACTTCTAAACAAGACATTGGAAAGACTAAATTCTAACCATGGAAAATGTATTTTTTATGATGCTACTCTATTTCTTAGGTTAAGAATTTACAGTAAAGCCTTTTCAAAGCAGAATTGTTACGTGAGAATTTATTTATGGGAGAGAAATTCATAATACAACCTTTAACGCTTCAGGAATAAATGTCATGAAAGAGGAGCCTGAATGCTTAGATTTAAAGCTGTCACACGCAGACATTTTTAAATAGTTTGATTTCCTTAATCAACTTTATCCCTTTTAAAAGAATGCAAAACTAATGTTTCTCTCACACATTTGTTCTCAAACATACATAAGTTTTAGAAAATAAAATGGGGATCATTTGAATGGCTAATCATTGACATATTTTCTATAGGACACAGTCTCATCTAAAGGAAAGACATTAGTGATTAAAGCATGATGCTCAACAATTAATGAAGTCCTTTTTTATGTATTAGATCTGTGAATGTTTTGGAAACTCATAGGAGACTATATTTTATTTTTAAAAATTTTACATGTATTGTACATGTTTACATGGTTCCATGTGATATTTCAACATATGCATGCAGCATGTATGGATCAAATTAGGATAATTAGAATTTTCCTCTTTATATTTGGAGACTTGATCTTGTAGATTATCATAAAATGTACAGTAAGTTCCTGTGAACTGTGGTCATCCCACTGTGCTAAGCTTTTTCCTTAGCTGGTAGTGTGGACAGATTGAATATGGGCATACACTCTAGTATGAAACATAAGAACAGAAAAATTAATTTTTAGTAGAAATGATCTTTCCCCAGTTTATTATTGAATATGTGATCTACTTAAAATATTAAATGAATACAAATCTCTTTCAAATAGCACTATCCAAATTAAGTATATTTGTAACTTTTTCCTCAAAATTATGTTACATTTAATCTATGTAGTGACTCCCAAGTTTACTTTCCTGTGGACACACTCAAAAGAAGGTCACCAACTTCACTTTCAGATATTTTAATGTGATGCTGTCACTTCAGGGATCTACCCAGTCCCACCTGTGAGTTCTGGGGTGGAGATGGAAAGGGTGTCTTGGGGAAACACTGCTTTCGGGGTAAACGCTTTTGCAGCGTTCATGGCATTTAGTGTTCTTTGGCAGCCCCGTGGGCCCTGCGTTAGCTATCATTGTCTGTAATGCCAGGCAGAGAACAGGGGTTTGCTACGCAAAGATATTTAAAACAAAAATTAAGTCAGACCACAGATGGATTATGATACATAACATGTCTTTTATTGAAATAAGTTGTAAATGAACTGTTTCTAAAGCAGACAGAGGTGTACCCATGTCTATGCTGTAGTGAAATATAATGGCTTCTGTTTTGAATGAGCTTATACTATCAGAAGAAATGAATTGGAATTAACTGCATAGGATTAGTTTAAATGAAAAAGGAGCATTTTAATAAATCATTTAAAATTTTATTTTAATATATTTAAAATTATTATTAATAAAAATTTTTGATTATAGTTGTAGTAAGAAAAAGAATGTTTTCAATATAAAAGTAAGAAACTTCTAATGTAGAAAATGAAAGATCCATTCCAAGATCCATTTTTTAAAGAATTTATGACAAGTTTATAAAGAGGAATTTTTACTGATACACATGACAAAGGTTTATTTGAAGAAAATTGATATTGCATCTTTAAAAATCAGTATATTGATAGTGATTATAAATATATAAAATTTGATATAATGTAGGTATTACAGCAATATTAAGTTAACACGGTGAGACCTGTACTAAATAAATTTAGGAGATAGAAGAGCAAATCCCGTTTATTAATTCTACGGATTCTTAGCAGAGTTGGGCCTTGCAGTGGGTTTTGAGGGCATAGTCGTGAAGAAAACTGCCATGAGCTGAAGCGATACTCCGGCAGGAAGCACAGACAGGAAGTGAGTGACTACAGTAGATCACAGTGCTGTGTGACGTTATACACACAAAGCATTGCCTGGAGAATTGATCTCTAAACGTGCTCATAATTTAATCACATTACTTTCCTCGTGGAATGAAGGTACTTACTGACAGAAAATTTTTAGAAAGTCTTTAAAAGTATATCTTAGAAGTTATTGAGACAGGCAGTCCTATTTCTTGGATAGCTTATTTAAAATAAAAAACTGCTATAGAAAGATCTTCAGTATTCTGAGATGTCAAGAACTGTGACTAGAAGCAGAGCAGACTCACGATGCTGACCACGTATATTATACATTGTGAGTGACACTTAATAAAGTTATATAAAGCAGTTTTGCATTTAACAGTTTGAAATTGTTGTTTGTGCCAAAGCTGTACTGGTTGGGTTTGAGTTTTAATATGTTTACAAGGTTTTCAGTCTCAAGAAAGTTGTGTAACTCCATTGTGCTTCAGTTTCTTAATCTCTAAAATGGGGATATTAAGAATATGCATATAAAATGTTTAGAACAGTACCTAGTACACACAAAGTACTCAAAACAGCCCTGTGTGTTTAGGTTAACAACTATAACAACAATAATGACAATACTTTTTAACCCTGAAAGCGTCCTGCGTGATTCACAACATTGAGTCACCTCAAGCACTTGCAGAATGCTGCTTTTGTCTGTTGCTGTGTAGTGTGTGTGCAGTGTAACGCTGCTGAGAGTAGCACAGATGGGCTGTGCATAAACAGAATTTACGAAAACTCTGTCAGTGACATAAATTCGTACCAAAGTTTTGAGACTTCATTAAGCAAGAGTGCATAAGTCACTCAGAGGTCTCCATAGACTTCTTGAGGACAGAGTTTTTCTCAGTTTTGTTATCTAAGAAAGGAAAATAGCAAATATCTTCTCATGTTTACTACATGGAAGATAAACCCAAATAAAAGTAGAGTAACTTTGGGAATGAAAAGATATTTTCATAGTTGATGGTTTTCTCTGCAGAAATCCCAACAAAAGATCTTTCTAATGATGGGTCTATATTATATTCATAGACTTAAAAATATATAGTGCTATTTGCTACTTAAGAGAAGACAAATTGTTTTGTTTCTTAAGGAATTCATATATACTTCATATAATTGGTGGATATATATTTTAAATTTGTTAAAGAATACATATTTATGATACGTTCAGAGTTAAATAATTTTTGTCATGTAATTCTTTTTGTTGAAAAACAACTCCAGGATGAAATTTAGTTAGACATTTTCTTGAATCTGTGATCACATGACTTTGAATTGAAGTCTGTGTGTGAAAAGTGTACAGATTTGTGAATTCATTTACCATATATGCAGGTATCTTTGGATGAAGCATTTAAATTGAATCTAAAGTAGATCATTTATATCATAGTATCTTTTCAGTTTGTAGCAGAAATATTACTTTCATTGTAAGATTGTAAATGAAAGAAAATGGAATACTCCTAGTTTCCTGTGACCATTATTAGTTCTAATGGAATCAGTCGTGCATTTATTGAAAATTTACTAGCTGGCTAGCACTTGCTGGTAATAATCTAATGATAACCTGAAGGAATTATCCAGTCTTCCCCTGTCTTTGTCCTTCACCATACACAAAGCTATTCCACATTCTCCCAGTTGAGTCAGAAAGCTAAGAAATTATCAGACTTTTTAAATTTCCAAGTTTACTGGTGAAGAATTATAATCGGAAAAATACTTGGCATGGCAGCTTCAAATGAAAATACGTTTTTTATTTTTATGTATATTATTTTAGAGCTTCTCAAATATTCACACATTATATGTTTGTTAACTTCATTGTTTCTTGGTCTTGGCTGTGATCAGGTGTGACATTTCTTAACTTCAAAAGAAGAAATACAAAATTCCTTCACTACTGGCTAATTTTGAGATGGTTTTCCTTGTTTCATTGATTAAAATTTTCTTCTAGCAATAAAATTTCAACAGGTAGCAAATTAATTTTTCTATCGTTAGACTGCCTTTTCAAAAACAACATTTTAAATAGTTATAGCACTCATTATAAATTCTGCTGCTTGTAATACTATAGGGTATTCTAGGGATTCGGATAGTGTCATGAGGTTTTAGATTAATTTCTTAATTCATTAAAAATAGTCCATTGTGTTGAAGGAGAAGGAAATAAGACAAGCATGATGTGTGTGTGTGTGCATGTGTGTGTGTGTAAGAGAGAGAGGTTTGTATATCCGTGTCCTCTACAAAATTGTCTGATTGAATTGCTTAAATACCATGTATTACTTCTAAGGAGGAGGGAAGAGTTGGGAGCTGCACTTGATGTACCACCATATTATTCAGATGGGCATTAGTGTTGTAGAAGTCTGTGCTCTGATAGGGTTAGAGTCAAGTGAGTCTCGTAAATGTACACATCTACTCACCATCAACAGTGGGTGTGCCTGTTAAACTATTAGATGGTAACATAGTCATAATTAGAATGCTTTTTCAGATTAAAAAATCAAGCTTGAAAAAATATCCTTTTATAACTTTATATAATATTTAAAAACCGCCTATATTGTGAGTTACTACATTTTGATGTTAAAATATTTGCAAAGGAATTCAATATAAACTTTTTTGACAAAGGATATTAAATCATATTAAGCATATGCTATTAAATGTTAATGTAATGGTACGAGAGTGAAGTTTATAAGAAAATACAATCATCACACAGAAAAATAACTTGCTTTCTTGATGATTTGCCTACTGTGATAAAGAGTGGGGAAATCAGCAATAGTTAACAGTAGAAGTTATGTTAAGGACCAGCAAAAGCAACCTTCCAGTTTCTGTGATACATGATGACAGTAGATAACCCTATATTGTGCTATGGGATTTTTTTATGAAAAGGCTAGTAAATGATGTCCATGAGTGTTCTTCTGGAATAGGGATGTACATGATAGAATATACACTGGGTATAAGAAAATCACTCCAATTTAAAAATGTATCTGTCATATATTTTATTAAAAAACATTTTAACATTTTAAGAGGGGCATATAGATCCAAATATTTTCCGTGGATGTTTAACTTATGCCTGTTATTCAGTTAAATACCTGAGTACTTAATACTAAAAGTGTTGCAGTGAGCCTGTAGCAACTTGTCTTGCTAATACTTAGCTGAGACTAGTCAGTCCCATTCAGAGAAGGGAAATATCAGTAGGTTAAACAAGGGGCCATTTGAATCATGAGTATTTTTTGATAATGCAGACCTAATATGTACCAGTAAAATCAGAGGGCAACGTGGTTTTGTTGACATACAAAGGAGGTAGAGAAGTATCAAAATAAAATAAACTACTTTGCATTGGTTCGGTATACCCTACAGATGTTAAATCTATCTGTTTTGCTTTGTTTTGTGGACTACAAATTATTTCTCTGAAATTTTATTTTCTAAAGTATCACTGAACTAGTACTAAAAAGCTTTTTCCTCTTCAGATATACATATACACAACTGTATATGCAAGTAAAATTGAATTTAAAAGTGAATCTTTTAGAGTGTGGGCAAATCTGTGCCAGTCATACAGAACAGTCTTCTGTCTGTTGTGCCCTTGCTTTGTATTGGTTGTGCAGTAGTCAGCTCTGTTCACTGAGAATATACTTGAAGTAGTGAAGGGTGTCACTGAAGCCTGTGCTAAAACAGTTGTGAAACATCCCAGACTGCACCAAGGAAGAAAGACAAGTGTAATAAAACTTACTAGTGTACCAGCAATACCTGTGGCCCAGATTGAACAGTTAGCAAAATTTTGCCACTTTGGCTTCATCTAATTTCTCCTCTTCTTCAAATGTTTTTGAAGTAGATCAGAAATCCTGTCTTTTTTCTCCTATATTCTTCAGTCTTTTTAAAAAGATACTTTTCTTGGGCAACCGCATATCATATCCAACAAAATTACCGCATATCATATCCAACAGTAATTACTTATTACTCATATAGTCTCTATTCAGTTTCCTCTCCTTTGGCTACAGAATGGCATTTTACGTTTGAGTTGTTTGTGCAGGATCTGAGAAAGCCCTATACTAAGCATTTGGCGGTTAGGATGCTCTGTAATTAAAACGTCTCCTTTCCCACCACTTCGCTTCCTCCCTCCCCTCTCCCACCCTTAGTCTTCTCTTCCTCTTTCCTTCCTTCTCTTACTTCCTGTGAATGCCTTACAGAAGAGCCTGAATAAACCCTGCTGCAGTATGTTCCCCATTCTGTATATTTTGGCCTGTAACTTGGCCTCTAAATTTTCTGAAAATTAGCAGTTAGCTCAGAAAGACAGATTCAGATTCCATTTTGGTTTTGGTATTAAAGGAGGGGAGGAATAGGCTGCCTCACGCTTGGAGATGCTCTGTACTGCATCTCATCAGGGAACATACAGTCTGTTTGTCATATTCTTAGCAGAGCTCAAACTGAACGGTGGTGACAGCCCAGTATGTCTATTGAGAGTTTCCCATCTCTCATGATTTCATCTATTGCTCATTGTTCTCTGAATCAATTCTAATTCTGTAATTAACTTTTGAAAGATGATGAGTTTTTCAGTCTGCTATCCCTTCCATGTCATAGTAAATTCTTCCTTTGAAAATTTTCCTTATAAGCTAAAGCTTTTAGATTTACCTGAAATAATCATCCTAGAAAGAACCCTGATGTTTTACATATGGTCTCTTAAATACCTACTGTAACATTCAGAGGTAATTGGAGATACAAGGACCACAAAGCACATTGAGTACCTGTTTTATGTGTGATTGTGGATACTTTCATAGAATGAGGTTTTCATACTTGATTTTCATAAGCATTGTCAGTGTTCGGATAACTGTATAGTTACCCTATACAGTGGACCTTTTCCTTGTCCTCCTTGGTCACATGTGCTGTGCTGGGTGAGTTGTGAGTGATGAGTTTCAGGGAACATGAGAGCTGATTAAAGCAGCAAGCTAGACAGGGTTGCTTGGGCAGAGCAGTGGGTGAGTGGTGATAAACCTGGATTCAGGAAATACACATTCTCCACTTTCATTATTAGTTTATTTATTAGTTACTGTCCACTCTACTTTATTTGTTGCGTTAATGAACGCAGTCTGAAGAAAAAAATAAAACAGATATTTTCAGATATCATGATTTATTGTGTAAAAAACGTATGCAGCCAAGTTTTAAAGGTACTTAAATAAGAAAAATTGATAAAGTGCCAGATACACTGTCTTTATATTGGCTGAAAAAAATACTGCAAAAAGACCTAGTACAATATTTGGCAGTAAATTTGAGAGAGAGATTAGGTTGTGAGAAAAAAGTATGATCAAAAAAACAAGCATGGTCATATTTGAAAAAAATTTAAGACTCAAATAATAATACTATTTCTAAATTGAGAATATTGACAAATAATTTGACTAGAAGTAATTTATAAATTTTTAAGTGAATACCTAGTTCTAATTTTCAAGATGCCTTATTAGTTTATCTTCCTGGAGGGTCTACAATGAGAGGAAGTCTCACTCCATCAAGGTTTTTTAAAACTAACACTGTCTAAAACGGTGATATTGGAGTACTAATAGATGTAACTAGGTACTAGAAGAGATTTCTTTGTCCCTAGAGATTTATCTTAAAATCCTTGGGCATCTGACTTCATGGTCAGTAAGAGTTAAGAAATATGGCCTTTGTCATGGTATATATGCCCCCCGATCACATGCTACTATCTTTCTGGCAATGTCAGAAAGTATAATATGAAATCCAGTCCCTTTATGGTTGCAAAAATTTAACTAAAACTTTCGTTTAGAAACTAAAAAGAAGTGATAAACCACAAACTGTTTTCAGTCTTTGGGCATAGCATAAGTTCCACATTCATTCCCTCTCTGATCATGTGCCTAAGCTAGGTCAGTGCCCCTTCTAAGTATGAGCAACAAGCCAGTCCATGACTAAACGCTACCCTCAATTTCTGTATTTGTTTTGAAATTCTTAGGGTGCTGAGATATTTCTGTGTCCTCTAGGCATGTTACCCGTGTCATCTGATTGAAGGCTAAGCCAGTCTTGTGAACACAGCTGCTGGCAGCGTTTTCTGTAGTGCAAACTGAACTCCATGAGTAGAGTCTGCAATGGGGAAAAACAGTCTTTCATGAGATACTGTGAGAAAAGTTGGTCAAGATGGAAGGGACAGTAGATTCCTCAGGACAGATTAGTTGTCAGTGTGGCTTCATAATCTATACTTGCAAGTGAAATTAAAAATTGAGCCCTGAATCTTTGAACGAAAGGCACTTGGACATCATTCCTCCTGCTAGTAGGAATGAAGCAGGATTGTTACGTGTGTGAGGACTCTAAGGAGTTTTTAGTACAGTATTGATCTGCTCTGTATGAGAGGAAAGATAACACTGAAGTATTAAAAAATGATGTTACATTTCTGTGTTAGTGGTTTTACTATTTTTTCGTATCTGGTAATACATTTTAAGGTACAGTGTGTGATTTTCTGACCTTAAAGTATTTCATTCCTTTGTAGGAGTTTGGATTGTAGTAATATATTTATACCATTACCTCAAGAATATTTTAAGATAAAACATTTTAAATATTATTTTCTTATTTAATATGTGATCGAAAGTTTACATTGCTAATGTTATATAACATGTTTTAGACTCCTCAGGATATTTATAGGCTTCTAAGTGGTTATGCAAACTTTGACCTTCAGATTATTGACTTAATTTGTTAATATTCTTTATATTAATCACATTTGTAGTGCTTATTGTATGCCAATCCTTATGTAAGACTCTTCAGATAATCAGTGTATCAAAAAAATCCACAAAATTCCTTTCCCTTGTGGAGTTTTACGTTCTAGTAGAGTGCTTCTGTATGCTTATGTGGCATTTAACAAAACACAAAGGGTTATTACTTTTTTTTCCTTCTTTTAGCTATCTTGAAATACATATGTCACGGGGAAAACTCCTGTCTCCACTGTTCGATGCATTGCTTTGCAATGAGTTTAGCTGTACTAATCATTTTTTAATGTAACTTGGAATTATGATCACTACTTAACATAGAATTTTCTTTTCCTTTTCAGTTTCTCAGAGGGTAAAAGTAGAATTACTCAAGGCTTTGGGACTCAGGATTACTGTTTGAAACATACAGTACTTAGGGGGATGATTGTATGCAAAAGAAAAGTGTGATTTTCAAAGTACTTGTGATTTCATCTCATTTTTTTCAGAACCTCATTTTGTAAAATGAAAAGATAAACTTGATCTAAATGGGAAAATCTCAGTATAATTTTTACTCTTCTTTCCTCATTCAGGAAAATCATAAACTTCCACCACGAGAAGATTATAAAGAGGTCCCTCCTGCACCAAGAAAGATCTGCAGATCTTTTTCAGTGTCCTTGAGAGTACTGGGTGAGAACTTGCTCAGTTTGTGTCAAGCACCTTGTTCTCTAAAGGTAAGCACTGTGTAGAGAGCACACACTCCTGGGCCCATTCTCCTAACTCAGGGCTGGTTTTGGAATGCGCCATTGAGGGGAAGGCCATCGGGCCTCAGAGCGAGGCAGCGTGCAGCCATCGAGAAGTAGTTTTCCTTGTGTAGACTGGAGCGTGTGCTAGCGATGATGAAGGTTTTCTTTCATTCCCAGTTTCAGTACAATTTGTTTTCCAGTTTGTTCTGCATCTAAATCTTGGTTAGTAACTGCTGAGTTCATTCCTCATCACAGACTTTTCTTGAATGCCTTGAAAGTTTCATCTAAAATTTTGTTTTTTTTTTTTTTTTTTTGGTTTTTCTCCGGTACCGGGAACCGAACTCACGACCTTGCGCTTGCCAGGCAGGTGCTTTTGCCGCTGAGCTAAATCCCCAGCCCCCCATCTAAAATTTTGAAATGGCATTCAGATATAATTCATCAACTGTGAAGACAAACGGAACAAAGCATGTGATTTGGCACATACCATCTGTGTTTGAGAACGAGGTCAGTGTTCAATGAGAACAGCTTTTGTTATTGGTAAGAAACTAAATAACAAAACGTTTAAGATTATAATCTTCAGGATACCACAGTACTGACAAGGAAGAGTTAAATTGTTGAAGAAATCTAGTGTTGGGGCAATTAATTTTAAAAGGATTTAAATATTCAAGTTATGTATAGGCTATATAAGGGAAGAAATACAGATTATTCAGATTTCAGAGAGATTACATATATTGTACCATTTTCTTTGAAATTTTATTTGTGAGAGCATGATAAATATTTTAAGCCTTTATAAAGAGCCTGGAAGAGAATGAATAAATGCATAACTCATTAGCAAGTTGAGAAAACCTTAGAATTAAAATGTAAACCTATTGAAATTGTGAGATATGAAGTCATTGAACAGGTTTTTTAATTCAAACTAAAAGTTTATTATGACTAAAATGTTTTTAATCTAAAACATTTCTTCTGTAGAATACACGTTTTAAAAAATTTTTGTCTTATAGTAGTATGCACAGTATATTTTTAAAAAGAAAAATTTATTTCATGATTCTAACTGGTGTTCCACATCAAGGCCACTCAGATCTTGCCTTCATTATCTAGGATATCTAAAGGAAAATCTTGTCCCAAAGAGTCTTAATAAGAACTTCTATGCCACCTCAGTTAGGGAATAAAATAAACCACTCTTGGGTGATTTTGATAATATATAGGAGTAAAACCCAATGTAGTGGTACTAAAGGATTCTTCAATGAAACTAGGATCTTGAAGATTTTATTTCATGTACACACATAATATATACTAGTATTTATTTCTTTTGAATTGTGTAAGGATGATTTGTTAAAAAAATCAGGAATCTTTTAAAAAAATTTTAGTCCCTTTTGTTATAGATTACACATATTAATGGGTTTCATGTGGGTAGATTCACAGAAGCACATCACATAGTTTGGTAATTTTCACCCACCACTGCTACCCTTCCCCTCTCTTCCCTAGGTTTTAGATTCATCTTTTACTAGTTTTTGACTGATAGGGGTTTTTAAAACTTGTTTTTAAGGTGATTACAGATAGTTCGTGCAAAATAATTGCTACAAGAAGTTGTTTCCTAGGTAAGAGTTTTTAAAAATTGTTTTTAAGGTGATTATAGATAGTTCATGCAAAACAGTTACTACAAGAAGTTGTTTCCTAAGTACATGCCCTGTATGTACTTTCACAAATACATGGGGTTGAGACAGGCAGCCCTGTGTGTTTACCAATACTGATGTTTTTAGCAGTGGGACAACAAGGAAATTCTGGTATAGTTCTCTCCCTGAAGGCATTTAAGCCAGCACTATGTAATAAAAAATAACAGTAATAATTCAAGCCATAATTAAAATCTATGTCTGTAATTTTAAGTTTTCTAACAGTCACTATAAGGTTTTTAAAAGAATTTTTAATTATGTTTAACCCAGCATATCCAAGATACTATTTGAACATGTTATTAGTATAAAAATTTATGAAAAATTTTACATTTTTCATACTAATCATTCAAAATCTGGTGTGTATTTTGTACTCAGAGCACGTTTTGTATTGGACTAACCACAGTTCAGGTGCTCAGTAGCCATGTGTGGATGGTAACTACTACATATTCAAAAGGATAGACTTACAATATAGCATAGATAGCTCAGATTTTAGCTTCATTTGTGCTGGAAGTCTGCTGCGTAACACTTTGAGCACTCTTGGGTTAGAGTTCCTAGATTAGCAAGGCAACAGAATAAAACTAGATACCCAGTTTAATTTAACTTTCAGATAAGTAACGCGTAATTGTTTAGTGTAATCCTGTCCTACGCTATATTTATCGAAACCTAGCCAGTTATATTGTATTTTGTCTGGCAGCCCTACCCTGCCCTGGGTTAATTTGAGAGGAAGACATGATCATCACTTTGCCTCTAAACTCGTAGTACTACAAGATAGAGATGCTGCACAGGATCTTGACAGCTTTCGCAAAAATCAGTATGGAAACCACAAATTATCTGTAGCTCATTTCTTTTTGATTGTTTAGGTTATTTAAGACAGAAGAGGGACTTTCTGTGATAGTGACTCAGTCCTTACATATTTAAACATTTAAAATTAAATTATTACATTAAAGAATAAGGTTTATAAAATTATGCATTGATTACTTGAATTTATAAAATATAAATTAATGATGGGACAATTGACTGTTAGGCAATTTACATAAAACAGTAGCAATTGCTTAACAGTACGTCGCTAGCACTATACTTTATGAAGTCATTTTTGGCAGTAATTACAGCATTTTTCAAGGTCCTGGCAGTTTCAAGCATTTTTCTATCATTGGTTACCACTGCAGCTGTTATTTAACTTTCAAGTTAGCAAGATTAACACAAAACATTAGATCACTGAATTGCAGTGTAAGGCTTACTTTATATTACAGCTATTTAAATACTTGTGGTTCTTTGCTCTGATACTGACCAGTGGGTCTTCACCCGTGTAACAATCAACTGTTTTACCATTATCTTTCATTTCTCGTAAGGGGTGTTGTTAGGGAGGAACATCTTTCCAGTTTTATTCTTTAACATTTTAATATATTAATTTTAGTACCGATTTTGAAGTGCATAGCAGTCTCTTTTAGTTTTGTGGATCCACCTGCCTTAAGCTCTACGGAAGAGACAATTCGTGTTCTCTGAGGACAGTAATTACGCAGGCTCCACACCCCTCTCAGCGGGAGCGCTTGCCGTGGGGAAGTTAAGGACTACCCGTGACAGCCCTGTGTCCTTATCAGCTAGGCGGGGAGTGAACGCAGTTGCCAGTCAGTGCAGCAGTTTAGCAGTTCAGAGCTTGAGCCATGGCGCATTCCAAACCCATTCATGCTTAGGAGAATGTGCCCAAGAGCGTTGGTACATTTATAATTACTGCATTTCCTTCAGAGAACAAGAATTGCAGGTAAGGTGTTCTTTTTTTTAAAAAAGTCTTCTAGTAATTATTTTAAAATACAACATTTCAAGACCTGAAAGTATTCTCCTCTGCCTCAAAACAGAAACCTAAAAGGTCTCAAGCGTAGCTTTCATTACATAATATTTTCTTTCCTCACTCTGAAAAGGAATTGAAGCTGACAGTGATGGTGGACTTGGGGGGAAGACAGCTTACCGTCGTTTGGAAGCTGTAAATGTCACACGTTTTCATGTCTTAAAATATTACGCTTTTATGTAAGAATCTTGTTTTTGCTGAACTTCTAATGTCTAGAGTATAAATTATTTTGTCAAATTAACGCCTACATTTATATATAAGTAAGGTGTTTAGCCTTTTCTAGCTAATGTCTTTAACAGCAGTGAGTAAATGAATGAGCTATATTTGAGTTTTTGCTTTTATTCCCAAGACTGACTGACTTTTGTTTAAAGACTTTACTCTTATTTTTGAAACCACAATTTAAAGCTACAAAAGATCACAAGTATTGTCTAGTCTTCTTTTTACCTAAGGATCCTTGGATGAACTTCATATGACCTTATTTTGTACATATATGCTTTGGAGGGTGTGTCCTTAATTTTCATCATATTCTCAGAGGGTTTTGTAAGAAAAAATTTGGTCAGCCACTACTTGATAAAGAGACTGAGATGGAAAGAATTTAAATAACTCCTTCATCCATTTAAAATTTAATACTTGTGGAAACTTACCAAGTAATTCTACATTAACTAAGGAAACCAATACCTCCTTCTCAAAATGAGGAAAATACCATGTTTTCTTTTTTCTTGATAATAATCAATAAAATCTGCCTAATTCAAGATTTAATGAGTGTGCCATTAATTGAATATTATAATAAAAAGAAATTTGGATGTTGATATACAGAAAACAGTTGTTAAGACAATTAAAAACACTATGTTTGTTATTTAAATTATTTTTTAAAGATTCTAACATGGTATTATAAAGCTCATTATAAAAATGATATAGTTTTGGTTTTATTTCTTTTTCTTTTGGGCATTTTCACCCAATGTGATTATTGCTTATGCCCTACTGCCTTATGAAGGCAGCCTCACTCATCTCGAGCGACAGGGCTTGGACTGCATTCTAGGCACACTCACTACCACTGTACCCCAGTCCTGTAAAAGGTGACTTGTTGAGTGAACCAGATTTTATTTTTATTCAAGAAGAGCAATTTATGAAAGCCACTTACTAGACCTGTGTTACTTTCCGTGAGTAATTTAAACAAATAAAATACTGTATTTTTACTCTTCATTCAACAAATTATTTAAATATGTAATGTTTAAATTATTATTTGGAACATTTGCAAATGTTTATAGTTTTTAAAATTTCAATAGAGAAATATTAATATTACCTTGAATTTTCATTCAAAGAAACTGAGACAGTTAATTAATCTACTCAAATCATTAAAATAGTGGTGATGCATTATATTTTATGAGATAAAAAAATCCATCATTTATATGTAGAGAATGAGTAGAAATTTATTTAGGCTCTATTTTATTTCAGAATTTTATTATCATAGATTTTTTTAAAATAGAGCTTTCAAATAATATCTATTAAAAATGACTTCTTTCTGTGTAGCTTTCATGAGTGTTGTATATATTTCTGTATATAAACAATTTAGCATTTAATTCTCATTTTCTTTAAATTTATGTATTACAAACTTTTAGCAATGTTAATAGTGTATACTGCAGTACTTAAATTTTGAAACTTTTCCGAAGCTCCCTACTATGTTGTAACATAGGGAATAAATAAGTGTGTTTTACCACTTATTAAACATACAACGGCTGTGAGATTGAGTGGAAATGAAACATTCCCTGCCCTCACAGAGTTCACAGTCTACTAGAGATGTGTGACGGAGTGCTGAGAAGGAAAGGCAGAGGGGATTGCTAACCTCAGCTGAAGGCAGAGAACAAGCTCTACTCTACTAAGATGGCAAACATGAAAGCTTATCTGCACCTGGGCACTCCTGGAAGTTGGTGAAGCAAAATAGGGAGGTGGAAGAGTGCTCTGAGCTGAGGGCACAGCAGTGTGAGAACTCTGAAGGTGGGGAGCACGACGTACAGTCAAGACAGAAGACTTACAGGGGAGGGAAAATGGGAATTCGACAAAGTGCTTTCAAGTCATTGCTGCTACATATTTGGGCTTCAGTATATGAACAGTGAGAAGACACCATGAGATTTATATATTTTTGAAACTTCCTATTAAAGCCTAGTATACATCGGGAACAGTAAGCATATTGTAAGTATATATCTCCAAGAGTTTTCATGAAGTGAACCACCTATGTAATCAGCACCAGGTTAAAAACTAGAACATCACTAGCGTGTTGAAAGTCCCCCTTTATCTCTCCTTCCATTTGGTCCTGTCACCTACCCTTTAAGGAGACCTTGTGCCCGACTTCTTACAGTGTAGATAACACCCTTAGGTTGTGTAGCACTTAGACAAGAAAATGCAGCCTGTGCTCACCGGACTGGAGGAAGCCAGATAGATCGGCCCATGTTTTGGGTCTGGCTGCTAAAAGCTGTCATGGCCCTATAACAATTAAATTCTGTGTGTACCTGTTTTTCTGAGATCACTGTATCTGCCCCATGAAAGACAGGCGTGAAATCAGTAAGCTTCACAATAAGTCTGGGAAACGTGATAGTGGGCTTCAGCTAGTGTGGTGGCAGTGAGGACGAAAGTAGGTGGAACATTAGAGAGCTGCCTAGGAGTTAGACTTACAGAATGTCAGTATGAACTGGGCGTTGGAATGAGGAATACAGGAATCCCAAGAATAACTCATTGCTTTCTGACTTGGCCAGGAACTGATGATCGTGCCCTTCATTAAGTCCAAGCAGTGGAGTTTAGTAAGAGTGATAAAGGAGAATACTGAGTTCAGTTCCTGAAAGATTTGAGAGACCTTTGAAGTATTGCCTAGATCTGCTTTATACAAGTACTGTAACTGTTCAATATCTGAATTAATGGATAATTTCACATTTGTTACTGTGCTGTGTTAACGGAGATTCTACCTATGCCAAACAGCAAACCTGGTCTGCTCATTGTTCTTTAGCTTTAAAACTCATGGGTATTTTTTCTGAATGTTCATGGGAGGGTCTTGTCTCACGGTTTTCCTTTTCGTTTATAGTGCATTCTCCTAAAGTAGTGCTGACTTTATGTACAAAAAGAATAACAATTCCTGTGTATGTGATATGAAAGACACAAAGTAGAATTTGTTACTTGGTAAGACTTGAGTGGGCTGAGATAAATGTTCACTAAACTTTGTTAGGAAAAGAGGGGAGAGATGAGGTTTGACTTGGACACAAGCCGAGGCAGGGTGCACCAGGGAGAGCCCCGGGCACCTATAGGACAGGAGTGCGGAGTCGGAGCGGTGGCTGTGCAGGGCCTCGCCAGCTTCACAGAGCACACGGAGTCTTCTCCTGGAATCAGTGGGCAAGCTGCGGGGGGCCTGGATCTCTGAAATCACGGCAGTAGTTTGTGTATCTTTTTTGGAGAAAGAGTCTTCTGCTTTTATCAGAGTCTTAAATCCAAAAGAAGTTGATAAAATGGCTTCAGCTTTCCTAACAAAATATTTCAGTCTAACATTTTTGTATTTTTAATGTAGAGAATTAAAATAGGGAAATTGAAACATATTCAGTATTATAATGCTTTCCCCCCCATCTTATTCTTGCTATTTACTGGTACAGTAAAATATTCAAGAGAGAATCCTGATGAGCATATTAGTAGGATTGATTGTGTAACTAGAGATAGTATCTATTTTATTCCATGATTTTCTGTAAAATGACAATTACATTGCTTTTTTAGATACAGGAATATTTCTGATTATGGGACTTCAAGTAGAGATTTCTTTCTGTTTTTGGTTAGATGTGTTGTAGACCTCCTTTCTGCAGCATAAAAGCATTTAAAGTAAATGTTTTAATCTAAAAATCTGACTTACTTGGATTATGTTTAATATTTTGTATAACTATTTAAATCTGGAATCAACAAATGGTCCATGGGCCAAATCCATCCCTTAGCTTGTTTTTGTAGGGCCTATAACATGTAAGAATTCCGTTTATATTTTAAAATTGTTCTTTAAGAAAAGTACTGCAAGTGATTCAGGTTGTAAAAAGAGTGTGTAATGGAGATAGAGTGTGACCCTCAAAGCCGAAGTATTCACTGTCTAACTCTTGCTTTTATTTTATTTGTTTTGCCAGCCACTAGTTTAAAGCATTTCAGTCTTTAAGCTTTCCCAAGTACATGTTGTTCTACAAGAAAATACACCAGGTGTGAGTAAATAGTATTTTTGAAGTGAGGTATATCTTGGTACAACTCTAGCAAAGTTGAACAGGCAAAGAAAAAATGGAGAACTGTTCTATTTGCTTTCTACAGTGGCTGCTCAGCTAACCGGTGAATTTGCTTATGTCTGGAGTTGAGAATGTATGAGCCAAAGGTGGGTGTAGGGACCAACGTCAAAGAGCTGTGTGAGTGTAAAAGCAGACCTTGATCTTCAGGAGTGCACTGTAGCAGCCACAATTCAGATGAGTCGAAAAATATTAAAATGCATTCTTTACTTGTTCAGATGATATAAAGGCAAAAGAAAACATGTATGAAATAATGTGTTGGTCATGGCATTTGTTAAAACTGTATTATTCACTCGTTTATTCAACATTCATACTTAATTTCAAAATTGTTGAGTATATTACACTTTAATATTATTAATACATGAGCTATTATGATCATAACCATTGGACAAATTCTGAAATACTTTTAAATGGGGGATTATTATAACTCATGAGTGTCAGAAAATTGGGTTAGTTCTGTCTTCTCACGCAGCATCGTTTTTGCTTTAGTCCTCGATCTTTCCTACCAACATACAAATAAAGGTACCTGTTCTTGCTGTCTTAAAAATCTGTTTTTAGTTCTCCCTCTAGCTTCTGCCCTGTCTCTGTAGTTAGCGCTGATCTCTTTGAAAAAGTCACCTCTTCTTTCTGAGTTCAGTCTCTGTAAGCCCTGTAAGTCGAGCAAAGCTGCTCCTGTGCGTGACTCATGCTGTTAAGTGCGATGATCAGTTCTGACTCTTCTCAGCCTGGCAGCAGCATTTGACACTTGATTTTCGGATACTATTTTCTCCTAGTTTTTCTACATTTCCGTCTCTTGCTTTTTCACTCTGTTTTGGTGTTTGCTCCTTACCTCTTCTCCTTGTAAATTGGGAAAAATGCTCAGACATTTGGAATTTGTGCTGTTTTAAAACTAACATTCATCCCCTTAGTTTGCTGTGTGTTTCTGTAATAAAATAACCTGAGGCTGGTAAACACAAGAAGAGAGGAGCTCTGAGGGACCGTTTATCCCCTGAAGGGTTAGTGCGGTTTCAGGAGTCCTAACTGACTCTCTGGGGAACATTAGTCTGTTCATAAGGGCACCTAGTCGGAGGCACTCCCAGAGACCCCGCCTTCTAGCCCTGTGCTGTTGGGGGATTAATCCCCACGTGAGTTTTAGCAGGGACACATCATACTCGGAACAGCTTTTGGTAAGGTCCTCAAGAACCAGGGCTGTAAGTGGCCGTCCTTTTGCAGATGGGAAGTCTTTTGGTGGTCTTAGAATCTGAGACGGCAGCCTTCGCATCGCCCCGCGCCCCGCCAAACCCGCTCCTGCCATTTCTCCATCTTAATAGCGGCAGCTGCAGTCCTGTAATTGGCCATGGTGTCCTCCTGTATGCCAGCTTTTCACTTCAGGTTTGATAATTCTTCACACCTCAATTAACACATTCTCTTTACATCTAAAATCCAGTCCTCGTCACTCCTATAACCTGATCCAAGTCACCTTCATGTCTCCAAAATATCTACCCTAGACTTTAATTCAGTCCATTCTTAATAGTCAGGTGTACGTAACGACAGGGAAAGTGTCATTAGGGGATTTCATCATTGTGTATACATCTTAAAGGGTACTTACACAAGCTAAGGTAGCTAGGATAGCACTAGGCAACATAATGGTGTGGGATCACCATGTATGTGCAGTCCGTCGTTGACCGAAATGTTAGGGAGCACATGAACATATTACGGGTAGAGTAACTGTATTTTTAAAGTAGGCCATATTATGTCACTTCCTGAGTGAAAACCGTCCACTGACTTCTCATCTGCCTGCGTCTGTGCTCAGCCTTGCGTTCCTGCATTGCAGCGTGTCCCCACTCCTGTTACTGTAGCCATACTGGCTTCTTCACTGTCTTGGAGCGTGCTGGGGAAGGGTGCGTCTTCGAGGTTCAGAGCAGTGTTCCCTGTACACACAGCAGTTCCCCTGTGTGCCTACGTGGCTCGTCTCTCAGCTTGGGGTTCTTAAGATGTCAACTTCGTGAGATTTTCTTCGGCTGCTCGATCTAAAACTGCGAATTGCTTCCACTCCACCCCAGTTCTTCCCGCTTCATGTTTCTTTTTTTGTGAGACCCGTTATCTACTATCCCATATGGTTTATTTGCTTTTCCGCTTCAGTTTCTGTGTCCTCCTACCACTTATACATGAAAACGAGGATTTTGTTCATTTTGTTCTCTTATCTTCAGCTTGTAGGAAGATAGTCCTTGACTCATGCAATGCACTTAATGAATATTGACTGAATGAATGTATGTGGTTCAAAAAATAGCCCATGCAGAAAATTTTAAAATACTTGATACCCTTGTTAAGTACTCAAAATATTTTGGTAAATGACATGCACAGAACTGAAGACATTAGAAATATGACTATATATGCTGGTATAACATACAGAACTTGCTTCTCTGAACAAATTCTTGATTTTGACCATTCACTTATTCAGTTTGATAAGTACTAATGCCAAAAATTACTTTAACATGTATGTAATTTTGTTTGTTGTAAAAAAAAGTTATTGCAGTATGTAGTGACTACACTCAGACTGTGTATCAGTTTTACTGTCCCTGCCTCGCCACTCATCCCGTCTTTACAGAGCTTACCTCCTTGTTGTTTAGCATGTCTTTTTTATTTTGCCTTTGAAATTATACGTATTTTGGATCTCATGTTAGAGAAACTGATATTGAGCCTTCTGTGACTTACTTCAATTAGTATTATGATCACAAGAGCCATCCATTTTTCTACAAAATAGCTCAAATTCGTCCTTCTTCATGGTTGAAGGGAACTCCATTGTATATAAATACCACATTGTTTTAACCCATGTATCTCTTGAGGGGCACATAGGCCAAGTGCGTGATGTAGCCGTTGTGATGCCGCTGTACATGGGTGTGTGTATCACTGTAATACGATGACTTCGGCTCTGTTAGGAAGGTAACCAGAAGAGCTCTACCTGGATCAAATGAAATTTCTATTTTTAGTTTTCTGAGGACTCTCCACCCTGATTTCCACAGTGATTGTACTAGTTTACATTACCACCTCAGCGTAGAAGGGTTCCTTTTCCTCCACAACTTCACCAGCATTTGCTGTTTTTTTGAGTCCTTGAGAGTAGACATTCTTACTGGAATAGGGTGGACTGTCAGTACTGTTCTGGTTTGTTTTTTCTAATGGCAAAAGATGCTAACCATTTTTTCAAGTATTTATTGGCCACTGGTACTTCAGAATGTGTCTGTTCATTTCAGTTGCCCATTTTTACAACTCTTTTATTGGGGGGATCTAATTGTTTGAGTTTTTTATTTTTTGTAGATATTAATCCTCTGTCTGAGGAGTAGATGACATTTTTTCCCATTCTGTAGGTTGTCTCTTCGCTCTGTTTCTTTCACTGTGCACAAGCTTTTTAATGTGATGTAATGCCACTTGCTGATTCTTGATATTATTTCTTGCATAATTGAGATTTTGTTCAGGAAGTCCTTGTCTGTGTATATACAAGAGTTTTAGCATTTCTTTCCATCAGTGCTTCTGTTTTTATGTATATGTCTCTGATCCATTTTGATTTGATTTGATTTGACTACAGGGTGAGAGGTCCAGACCAAGATTCATTGTTCTGCACATGGCTAACCACTTTTCTCAGTGCCATTTGTTACCGAGGGCATCTTTTCTCCAGCATGCCTTTTTGGCCCCGTTGTCAGAAACCCAAAGGTGCCAAAGGTACTTGGGGTCATTTCTGTATCCTCTTTTCTCCTGGTCAGTATGTTCTATTTTTGTTCCAGTACCGTGCTGTTTTTACTACTGTAACTTTGTAGTGTAACTTGAAGCCTCAGATTGTGATGCCTCCTTTGGTGCTCTTTTTGCTCAAAACTTCTTTAGCTCTTCTGGGTCTCTTCTGGTTCCATGTAAATTTTAGAATTGTTTTTCTCTAAGAATTTAAATATGATACTTTGAGTATTCTATAATGTGTATATTTTTAAAAGAATGTTTTATTAAAAGTAGCAGTCAATAAAAGCATCATTGGTAAGGAATCTTTTTAAAAATTATGTAAAATTATTTAGATTTACAGGAGAGTTGCAAAAAATATTAGAGAGACTATACCTATCAGCATCCTTACTTTGTGCTTTATAAGCTTACAAGTTTCAAAGGATCAAACAAATACCAATGTGGCTTACCTATAACTTTTGTTAAGGTGATCATCTTTAAATAATTTTTAAACAACCACTGTAAAACCACCACACAATTATTTTGGAGTTTCCATATTTTACATTTTATGTCTTAACTATCTGCATAACTGTGTTAAATAATTATAGTCATAATACATATTTTCTTAATTGTGACATACATTTTTCCATGTTTTATTATAGTCTTCGTCGTTTTTAATTATTAATAATGGACCATTCTGATGCTATCATTATTAATAGGTGTTAAGCATACTCGTCTTACTGTTACTAATAATATGGGAGGTAATATCTTTGTGTCTCAAAAGTTAAGACATTCTTGCTCTTTCCAAAAGGGTTGCATATTCAGATTTTCTGTATCACATCTATATTCTGAAAATGACCACTGGGCAAAATTACATGGCTTATGGGTAAGATAGAATTGGAATGAACACTCAAAAGCTTTGTCAGTGATACTTTTTTTAAAAGACAGGAACCTAGTAAAAATTGTAGCACAGTTTTATGTATATATTAAGTGGTTCGGAAATATACGACTTCTGTAATAAACATGGCACTGTACCTTGATAAACCTGAAGTTTACTTGTAGAAGTGTGTGTCAGGTCTCTGATGTGCATTATTGTTAAGTGGTGGGAAGGGTTATCTGAACTCTGAAGGGAAGTTGTAACGGGGCCGGCTTGGGTGTGGTCATACCCGTGCAGTGACCTGAGGTAGCTGGTCGCTGTGCGGTGTGTGCATGTGTGCATCCTGTTCACTCTCCCGTCTGACTTGGTCCCGCTGGCTCCAGTTCTTAGAGGTTCATCTCACAGATGAAATCGTGCATAAGCAAAAGGGAAATTCTCTTTACGCTCATGTTGTTCTCTAATATACTCATTATATTCAAACCAATTTGCATTTTCAAAATTAGTGTTGTAACAGAAGAAAACTTCTGGTTTGTTGCCTCTTCAGTTTCACTATAATTTTAATATTGTACTAGGTTTTTAAGTCTTTATAGAAGTAATCATTCCTCACATGAAATCAAATGCCTTTGGAATACTGGTTTAGTGTAGTTGTTTTGATCTAGCTTTAAAGTTGGAGACATTGCTATTTTAAAATAATAAAGCTGGCTTACGTTCACAGATGCAAAAAAAGTGGAAGGCATTTTCTTTTCCAAGTGTGACTAAAGCAAAAATGGAATTTAGAGAATATATGAAAAGGTAAGAAAAAAAACCACAAAAAACAAACCTGGAAAGTTAGTTTGTGCCTAGATGCAGCGGCGCCCTGACTCCCAGAGGAAAGAGTTTGACCTTGTAGTAGGCAGCCCGAGGTCAGCTTGTTTTGTTTTGGTTTTTGTTTGAGAAGTGAAAGAGTAGAAAAGGTAGAAGGGTCCAGGAAAGTGTCACAGAAGGGGTGTTAGTTAGAGGTGCTGAAGTTGCTGTCCAGTGTGGACATAGTAAGGATGGAAGGGAAAATACAAACATGAGAGAGATTTTGTCAGCAGTAAGATTTGCCTCCCAGTTCAGTGTAAAAGCAGGAAAATGTGAAATAAACATCTTCCCAAGATTGCTCTGAAGTATTATCCTCACTGACTGAAGAATAGTGCAGATAGGAAAAGGATCAATGAGAAGGTTGAACTCTGAGCCGGAAAGGGTGGATAGTGTGTTCTGGAAATGACAAAGTTAGTTTAAAAGGCAGCCTGGTGGGGTGGATGCCACACCAGGCTTAGCTTCAGAAGAGTTCTGATGGGTCACCAAGAGACCCTAGCCTGCAGTTTACTTCCCTGATTTTCTCATCTGTAGAGTAAGCGTTGAGCCGTTGGGTAATTGCTGAGGTCTCACAGCTTTGGAACAGTTACTGTCTTCTGTTTTATTTGAGTTTCATTACGACTTCATGTTGTTCTCTAGTGTCCTTTTATAAAGACTGTGGTTTATAATGAATGAGAGTAAATGCTCAATCCTGAGTTTACCTAAAATTAAAACGTCTTTAATACTGAAATTCTTGACATGGGAAGTGCCAGAAATGCTGTTTCATTTTACCATTGTTTCCCATAAGAAAGTTCTTTTTTTAAAAATTTTATTTTAGAGATAAAAGAACCAAAACATATTAACAGACAGACAGACATAAATGAAACAGCATAACATAAAAACAATACAGAATTTCAGACAAGGTGAAAAGAATTAAACAATGGCTGTTGTATTACATACTGTTATCTTCAGATTGGTTACTCAGATAAACAAATACAGATATGCAGGAATGATTAAACAATTAAATACGGACTGTTCCTTTCAAGAAAGCAATAGAAATTAATAGTACAATTATTCCGGCCATTTGTGTGTGTGTGTGTGTGTATGTGTGTGTGTATTACCCTTTCTTTTTTATTTTCTCCTTTCCTTCATCCCAGTCATTCTTTCCTTTTGACCAGAAGAAACTTCTTATAGATCAAAATTTAGACAAAGGAGGTGTAGATATGTGAGACTAACTCAAAAAAAGCATTCTGGAATTTTCCTTAGTGCATACTTTTAGGGCTTCTATTAACTATTGGAAAATCCCAATAAATTATTTAGAAAAACTGATGATATACAAATACAATAATTTTACATACATATAAAATAAACAATCTAAGAGAGGTAATATCATATGGAGGAAAAGTGTAGTCTTTGATACAGCTTGGCTTTAAATACCAATTTTATTCTACTCGCAATCTCAGGCAAACAGAAAAGGTTGGTTACAGGTTGTTTGCTTTTCACAAAAAATGGAAATAGTAATTCTAAAAGATTTGTTACAGTGATTAGAGAGAATTTTTGTAAAGAACTAAGTATATAGCCTGATACTCAGTAAACTGTAGCCTTTATCACTCACCAGGTAGCAGTTGTATTGTTGTAGCATGAGCACATAATGAACACTTTTTCAACATCTTACCTGTTTTAAGCACTTATTTTATATTTCCCTCTTACAGTGTGTATATTTACGAATGTATGACTATGGGGTATATGACATGCAGCTTTTTGGCAGCTAAAATTATTTGACTGAAGAATTGTTTTAAAAACCCTCCAGTTGGTGAACACTCAGTTTCTGGATGGAAGGACGTTTCATTGTCACTAGCAGAGACTGACTCCAGGGCCTCACTTGTGCTACGCGAGCGCTTCACAAGCGAGCTGCCGCCCCGCCCTTTTTATTTTGCGTCAGTCTTACTGAGTTGCTCAAGGTGGCCCAGAGTTAGGGTCCTTGTGCCCTTCAGTTTTCAGTGAGATGTTGCTTCCCCAGAAATGCCTGTCTTGGGTTACTCTTGCAAATACATTTGTTAAATTCAGACTGTGGCCTAAGTAAATCACTAGAAGCACATTTTGAAAGGGATTTTAGGTCATATAACTCAGAATTTGTGATAGGAATCAAAAGAACTGAATTTCTTTTTGAGTATTATTGGTTATGCCTAGGGGAGTGGCTCAGGGGTAGAGCACATGGTTAACATGCACAAAAAGTATTGGCTGTATTTTATTCTGCAATGTTTATAACAGTGTATTGCCACTACTTCACGGACATTTATTGCTTTCTAGTGCCAGAGCCAGAAGCTCTGCTCTGTGTACTTAACCAGAGGAGGATACTTCCGATTCTCAAAGGCCTTTTTGGGAATGTTATTGTTTTAGGGAGTTAAAAGTAAATGTACATCCTTGGTTTATTCCTTTTAAAGTAGGCCTGGAAGGCTCTTTATCGCAAAACATGTGAAAGAAGGAAAAGTAGTGAACTTGATTGTGTAGCAGTATGAATAAGAAAAATGGATGAACATGACTTTGTGGTTTATCAACAAGTATGAATGAAGAAGGCAAAATAGGAAACAATTTTAAAAATCAGAAGAAAATTTATTAAAGCCTGTAATACTTGGAACATATATTTTATGATAAGGGCAGAAAGATTTACGTTCATGAGTGAAGATGTGTTAAAAATGCAGATATTAATGCCACATTGTATGTTATCAGAGTACCCGTTTGTGCTGGAGTTGATTCAGATTCCAAGAGGACAGCTGTGTTTTCAGGTTAATGGCTTTCCTTTCAGTGTCTTTACGGAACTGGCTTGTTGTTTCCACTCGTCGGTGCTACAGTCCTGGGTGATACCTAGTGTGAGCCTCGTAGATGCTAGGTGCTAAGTATGATCTCTCAGTTCATAACATACATAGACGTAGGTGTTACTTAAAAGTATTTTTGGTGCCTTCTTTCTTTCAGTTCCTTCCTGCTGACCAATACTGTACATTTAACCATAATTGCTTCTTCGTATGGCTTGATTGCATTATTGCTGAGCAGAGTAGGTTTTGTGTATTTATAAAATTGATTCTTGTTTCTTTTTATTGCACTTGAACTAGTCAACTGGTTTAGGGTTGCTGTTAATAAAAATATGTGAGATTTGGACAGTTCTATTCTAAAGACCTCATGATACTTTTCCAAGATGTGCGAAGCCGCTGCTTCTCAGCCTGCCGCGTATGAAAATCGTCTGGAGTGCTTGCTGACAGATGGGTGAGCTCTGTCCCACCGTTCCTGACTCAGCAGGTCTGAGATGGAGCCCCAGAATGTGCGAAACTTTTCTATCCAGTCCTCAAGGTACCATTGCTGCTGCTGCTCTGGGTCATTTTGAGAAGTACTGCTCTCAACTAGTAACGAAGTAGGTTTTACACCACTCCCTGAACAACTCAAAACTAGAAATGTTTAATTACATTCATTCGGATAATTTGTGACTATTACCTAGTTATAACATAGACATAAATAATGACCTGTTCCGGTTAGTTGAAACTAATTTCATGTTTTATTTAAACACTAAGTCACTCTTTTGTTTAGAAATGAATTGTTTATGTAAAATTAGGATGACTTCTATTTCTTACATTTAAAATAACATTTCATACACTAGCATATAGAAAAATAATTTTTAAAAGTCAGGAGTCCTCAACCAGGTGTGGTGGCACATGCCAATAATCCCAGCACTCAGGAGGCTGAGACAGGAGAATTGCCACAAGTTTGATGCCAACCCGGGGTACATAGTGAGTTCAAGGTTAGCTTGGACTACATAGCAAGTCCTTGTCTCAAAAAAAAAAAAAAAAAGAGTCTTCAAGCTGGTTTTCTGCTATATCTGTCAAAATGATAGAAAAAATTCCTATAGGTGTTTACTTGCATATTTTTACTTTCTTTAAAGGATAACTGATATTTTGGATATTAAAGATTAATGTAGAGTATTTCTTGCATTGTGTGTTCAGTTTTGTTTTTACAAAATTGGAGTATTACAAAGAATTATTTTAAGATTTATGTATTTTAATGTCTCATGTTTTAGCTTTATTTTTTTTTGTTGGTTTTGGTTTTTTTCTGGTACCAGGAATCGAACTCATTACCTTGCACTTGCCAGGCAGGCGCTGTGCCACTGAGCTAAATCCCCAGCCCCTGTGTTTTTGCTTTAAATGGGAACAGATTGATAATGTTCATGAAATAGTAAAATTGTCTTGTCTTAATGCAAATCGTATTTATTTTATAAATAATAAAAATGTCTTTAAAAATAGATTCAAAAATGTGAGGAAAATTCACAAGAATAAACTATGCATATCAACTGTGAACACACTAGTCTACATTTTTGTGTTAAGTTATAAAAGACTCAGTACATTATCCTTTTGGATGTTTAAAAATAGTAAATTATATTCTTTTTAAAAGCAGAAACTATGTGAAGCAGCAAATTTATTTCATAATTGCAGTTGTATTTGAAGATTATATTTTAACAAAATTGTTGATTCTCTAATTGCTGTGCTCATTTCTATAAGCTTTTACTCTTAAAGTCTGTTTTATTTCAGACTTTTTTAGTTATTTGGTAATAGTAAATGCAGGCTTTTGCTAGTGTGTTTTTAAATGTTGTTTTACTTTGCTGTACATGGTATAAACTTATGTAAGTATTCACTCACTGGGAAAATTCCCAATTTGTGGCCTTGAGCTCCTTTTTAAATATCTTAACTGATTTTAATATTCTGTTTACAAGCAAAATGCACACAGTACATCCTACTTGCTTGTACCTTTATAGAAAGGGGTTTTTTGCTTATGTTTTAATACTGTTAAGTTTCACATATTACAAGTTAATCTTTTAATGCATTTATTATATCCTGTTTTTATCCTGTAAGCCTAGGTTACAATTAAAGTAACTCAGAACTTTTAGGAAGATACTGTGCTAAGCCGGGGCTTTACCTTTTATATTGTTAAAGCTCCCTTGTATCCGTCCTTTGATTTTTCAGTCTGAGGGTGGTGGCAGGATCGGAGAGGGAGTGTGTCCTCTGCCAGCGAGCCTTGTGGCGACGGAGCAAGGACGATACAGGAACTCACTGTCGGAGGGCGAAGCCTGAGACAGTCAAGGGCACCGCGGGAAAGCGCAGGCGGCTTCCTGCGTGCGACCTGTGCCGCCCGCAGCGCTGTGCTCTCCGAAGGGCCTTGTGCTTGGCCGAGTGCTCCGCTGTTGCCATCTTGAAATTCTCAATTTTCAAATGAAAGGCCCATGTTTATTTTGCCCTGGGTCCCACAAATTACGTAGGCAATCTTACAGCTGAGAGAACTAGAAAACAGGAGGCAGAATGAGGATTCTTCATTCCTCTTCTCATTGCAGCCATGATGAAAATTATTTTTAAAGTAGTGACTTACAAACATCAAAAATTGTAGAAAATTAGTCTAATTCAAAACAGTTGCATATGTACAGAGATGGAGGGTCTTGTTCAAACTTCCTTTTAGAAATATCAGAAATGGTCAGACTTCCCGTAGAGTCTTTACCAAGGCAGTGCTGTCACGATACACATCCTCTGAGAAATGAAAATGATTGGAGCCCCAGAATTACACGCCGAGCTTACATCCTGCGTGGCTAAGTAACCGAGACAGTGTTTCCTTCACTCGTAAAGCCTGACGCTTTGTGCCTCGTGCAGCACCTTTTTACTTGGTAATCATCTCTTAACACATTTCTTTTTCAAGGTCATAATTGTTTCCCCTGGTTACAGTGCTTATAAACTTTATTAAAATATTTTAGAATTTAAAGTTTAGAAATTCAAAAGTTCAAACGTGTTTTTTAAGGAACACTGTCAGTTTCTTAACTTAATGGAAACTACATAGCACTCACAGATTTAGGATGGAAGGTTATTGTTGTATCACATCTGAGCTCTTTTTAGGTTTCTTCCTTGTTAAAGTTTTGTTAATTTCACTTGTTGCACAACCAAGCTAAAACCGAAAATGTTTTCACCTGAGAGCACCTCTTTTCTAATAAAATGTGGAATACTGGGGGAGGGCTCAGTTCATAGTGATCCTTACAGACTTTTTTCTGAAAATTTCTATTACATAAATCCAAGCCTGCATTCATTATGTTTGAGCCACACTTTAGAATAAGATCCTGTTTTCCTTTAGGAAAAAGATCAGCTCAGGAGAGATATTGACAGTACTGTGTTTCTCTGCAGAGTTGATAAGTGTGTGACCCTCTTGGCACGTAGTAGAGAACTAAGTTTTTAAAGCTGTAGGTAAGGAGAGTACTGATTTTTTATGATGACTTACCTGGTGAGCTCTGTTTTAAAATTGGTGAAAGACATTTCCGACCCTGTGAGGCATTTTAAAGGCTGCCTGGCTCAGGTTTAGACCTGCCTGGCTTCAGTCCAGAGTGGACAGCCTTTTGCAGATTCTCTCCTGGTTTGTGGAGAATTTCAGAAGAGATACCAGGGAGCACTGAGCTGCAGTTTTAAGCAGGGAGCGTCGCTGGGCCAGTGATGGTGGGGACACTCCTGCGTCTTAGAGTGTGACTGGGGGCCTGACGTGAAGCCCGCGGCCTCACCTTCTGTTTGCGCCCACTGCAAATGGACAGTTTCAGAAGAGTCATATACTAAAGATTTTTAAATTGCTGAAGAATCTACACATAGAAAATAGTTATATTTAGCTTATTTTAATTAAAATTACAAGGTTATATATTTAGATTATATAGAAAATGAAGCAGCTTAGAAAAATTAATTCTGTAGCTGGTTTTGCATGGCACTTTGTAAGGCAGTAATTGTAAAAATGAAGTTAAATAAAGATGATTGCTGTGCACTAGATGCTTCAGATGGACATTAGAACACAAAGATAGGCAGGCAGCTGGACAAGTAGCACAAATCAGACAACATGTTGATAAAAAGTATGTTTAGGCTTCATAGGTAGCAGGCCCTTGCTCCTGCTGGAATGGTCCAACAAGAATTGATCTCTTCTTTAGCCTCAGGAATGTCTGCATAGGAGACAGAGATATACCTGATGGGAGAAGCTGATTTTGGCAAGGTGTTGTGAAAAAGGAATGGAATGTGTAATTGCAGATACGAGACAGGGAAGCACTAGCTTGGGGACTTGCGGGATGTAGTGTAGCGGCAGGGCCAGAGATAGAAACTAAAACATAGTGCTGAGCAGTGGAACTGGACATACTTGTCAAAAGAAAGGAAAAAGACCCTCAGAAAAAATGAGGAATAAGTTATGCTGGCCAGCTTACTGGTAGCATGTAAGAGGGCTACGGTAATTTTTTCCTTAGAGACAAAGGCTTGCTCTAAAAGTTTGACTGTTACTAACAGTACAGACATGGTCTGTCTTTAAAACAGATTTGGTTCTAGTTTTGTCTCTAGGTGTACAGGTTTTTACCGTTTCATAGCACTTAGAAGTAAACTTGGTATTCGTGAACATAAACAGTGAAAGGTCTTTGCCGGTGCTGGCCCTCCTGGCCCTCATGCGGCCTGGCCACCTGCTGCTACACCCTGCGGGCCTGTCCCTCCTGCAGTCCCTCTCCTCTGAACGCTTATGGGCACTAGTGGATTGGGAGGCATTTTTCAACTTCCCCATTCACGGTTTCAGTCCTAGATACAATCGTGTTCAAGTTGCTTAATCTCTCTGTGTCTCAGGGTGTTTTTTGTTTGTTTTTTTTTATTTTAAAAATGAAAGGAGGAAAATATTAACAGACAGACAACATTTTACAAAATAGCAAAGGAGCAGTACAGACAGTACGAAGTTACAGAGTGGTAGGGAATTAACAATGCTTGTTGTATTAGATATTGATATCTTCAAAGTGGTTTCTCATGAAAACAGATATAGACATACAAAGCTGATCAACCAAGGACTCATTGACAGTTTCTTTCAGCAAAGAAATACAAGACAGTAGAACAGCCGTGTTGACTATCCTGCATACTTACAAACTTTCTCCTTCTTTCCCTTCTCTTTTCCCATATCCCAGTTATCCTTTACCTTTGAGTGCTTTCCTATCAATTCACAGTGTCTATCAAATAAGTCAAACATACATGTGCAAGCACCACATTGTTTCTCTAGTGTAGAATCTGAAAGAGTTAATTTGAACTAGGAGATATGATAGACAGGGTGTTTTTAATGTGTTGTGTGAGATCAATAAAAGTTAATATTGCCATTTTCAGATATAGTGAGCTCATGTCCAGAAGCAGCTAGCGTAGGATGTGGTACGTAATAGCTGAGTTTTACTTCAACACATGCCATATGTTTTGCTCTCTCCTCACCCAATAACTACGAAAAAGGTGATAACGTATAAAAATTCACATGAGTCACGGTAGTGTTTGCCAGAATTGTAGCTCGTATTTATGTAAATTAGTATGTTTTCTGTTTGGTTATTTAAAAGGCTAATTGGGGTATAACAAAGTAGAGCATCACTACCCAACAGTGGCACCACAAAAGCATAATTATCTTGCAAATAAGTTTGAAAGTTAGTGAGGAGCTGCTCCATGAGACTGGCTATACTTTTGACGTTCAGTTATGAAATTATTTGCTTCTCAGATAAGGCAAAAGTCTCTCATTCTGCATCTTCATGAATGACTCAGTGATTTTACAGGTGTTCGTGTTTCCACATCTCTACCTGTTCATCACAGTGTGTCTGATTCCTGTATCCCTGTCCTGTGTGGTGGTATATGGGACACTTGGTACTATTTCTATTAAAGTCTTTGCCTATTGACTATCTCTCTTTTGTCTTGCGTGATCTCTCAGCAAAGTAAAATTTAGTCCTCCTTTGGCTATAAATAGCATTGTCAAGTAGGCTTTTTGATATATTAAATAAGGAGCACAGATCTCAAAGAATGATAAAAGCCTTTTCATGTTCTGTAAAGTTTAACCATTGACGGAAGATTGGAACTAAAATTTAACATGAAGAAATCAGTTTTATTCAAATAGACAAGATTATTGAGAACCAGGAATCACCGAGTTAGTTAATCCAGTGCTATTAGTTGTGTACTGTCGATTGTTCAAAGTAACTTAAAGTTCTGTTCACCTCTCTCCATCATGCTTACGTCACGTAACAGCTTAGGTCAGATCGGTACTGTGATGGTGGGGTGTCACCCCCGAAGTTTCCCCTGGGAGTACAAAGGCCGTGTTTTCCAAGTAATCCCACTGTCCTGGAAATTTTGTGACAGGATACTACGTGCTATAAAAATATGTAGCACACGTATATTGCATGTATTAAACAAGGACACATTAAGAATCCTAGCTTCTGCTATCACCACTACTGCTGTTACTGTTAAAGTAGAAAAAGATCTTTCTGATCTTGGGTGTGGTAGAAAGGGTAAGGGGAGGTGGAGCATTTTCTAGGGGATTATATCTCTTAGTGTTTTCACTGTACTTCGTAATTTTTGTTAAGTGACAGATTTTTCTGTACTTTAAAAAATACATTATAATTTTTAAAAAAATAACATCATCTTACTAGAGTTGTTTAAACAATCAGGTCTGTGTTTTTTGCTTTTTTTTTCAGTTTTAAGGATTGAATCCAGGGTCTTCACTCTACGTTACATCCCCAGCTGTTTTTGTTTTACCTTTTTTATTTTGCGAAGTTAAGGCTGGACTAGAGTTTGTGATCCTCCTGCTTCAGCCTCCCACAGTGCTAGGATTACAGGGGTACACCTCTGCCCAGCTAGGTTTGTTGGTTTTCTTTCTTTTTCCCTTTTTCTCTTTCTTTCATCCTCCCTCTTTCCTTCCCTCCCTCCTTCACTCACTCTCTATCTCTAGCTCTTTTTTCTTCCACCTTTCTTTCTCCTTTTCCCACCTGCTCTCTCTCCCTCTCCCATTTTTTGAAGGTGTGGTCTCACTGTGTAGTCCAGGTTGGTCTTGAGTTCACTGTTAGCCTAGCCTGGCTTTGAACTTGTGATTGACCTGCCTAAGCCTTCTGAGTGCTACAATTATAGGTATGTGCCACAATGTTCAATGTATTTTTCATTTATGTAACTAATTCTAACATCTGTAAGCCTTTACCATTGGGTGAATATTTTACATATTCTGTGGGTTTTGCTTTTTTGGTACCAGGAATCGAACTCAGGACCTTGTGCTTGCCAGGCAGGAGCTGTGCCACTGAACTGTGTTCCTGGGCATTTTATCAGTTTTATAAACATAATTTGAGGGTTTGGTTATAAGTATATACAGTGACAATTTTCTTTGAATGTAAAACCTGTATTTGGGATATTTGTTGTCCTTTTTTTCCCTTCTGAAGGGTAGTCTAGAAACACAAATGTTGATTACGTTGTTTCATAACCCTTTATAGAGGAATCTTAGCAATTAATTTAATTTCTTTTCCATTATGAACAACAACAAAATTATTCAGAATTTCTTAAGATTTTAAGAGCTACCCAAATTTGCATCCAGAAATAGAAACGTAAGAAGCCTTCAGAACCTTGTTAATTGGGCCTGAAATTATTTGTAATACGTAGATGTAAGTGCAGATGTCTTTGCTCTTTGTCATTGCTGCTATAAAAATGGATTGTTTGGAATTCCCTCCTCAGTCATACTGCAGACCCTGTGTGGAAGAGTGACTATCTAAGAAGTGATTTACTTTTTGAGATTTTAAATATAAAGTACTATTATTAGTTTTAGTTATAAAGAGTATCTTACCTAAATATTTCTTAACCAAATACGTTATAATCTAATGTTTCTTACTTTGGAAGGAGAATTTCACTATACACATATTTTTAAGTGGGCTTTCAAACTTTTTCTCTTTTTGTGCTATAGATGTCTAAGCCAGGATTGATATACTTAATTGAGTGCTAAGCATATTCATCTTTGTACCTATTACTGTTACAGTGCAAAGTGAGATGTCACGTGAAGTTCACCCTTACTCACATGATGGTGTGGAGATGTACAGTCCAGTCTTGCTATAAGACCCCAGTTGTCTGCATTGTGGTCTTATACCAGGTAGACCATTAAAATGGAAGGAAAGAGCTTAAAAATACTGCAATCCTCAGTTAACTTTTTAGTCATTTTCCTGTGACCTGTTGAAGTACACTTAAAAATATGGCATTGCACTAAACATATAAAAACATCATGTAAACTAGGAGGTATTAAAAATGTACCTAAATCTTGCATTCAGCACTAGAAAGAAAACAGTTCATAGAAATAATAAATTCATTTGTGCTTTATAGTTAACCCAAGAACTCAACAACATGAACATGTTTTCCAGATGAAGTGCTTCTTCAAAAATCTTCTTGAATATACCATAATAGCTCCCAAAATTTGTATTTGTGGCATTGCTGTGATTAATGAAATCAATTTCATTACAAACACTTGGTTTCGTAGAATACTTACAAAAACAAGATTGCTCACTTCCACAGGCATTATCCCAGTCCCAGCTGTCACGTTTTTATACCTGGTTTAGTACATACCTGTCATGTACTGCAAGACTAAATACATTTAATCTGAATTTATTTTTAAGTATTTATTTAAGCAGTATTTTTATATTTTCCATTCCCAAGGTAAGAGTTACAGTCCACAACTGGCTACCAAACCAAAGCTAAGCTTAGCCTAGAATTGAGAGTTTTATATATTTCATTTATTCTTATACCCTCAGTGCAATCTTCTCTTGGTAAAATTCTCTTCATACATGTCTGTTCCCACTCTACCATCTTGATACATCATCTTTCCTCTCCAAGGATGTACCGCTTCTCTTTTAAACATTTAAAAAACATTTGTAAGGGTTAAGAATTAAGCTGATTTAGTCATCTGATCTGGGTCGCTCTGTATGGAATATTCTCTTAATCAGTGGTTTATCCTATATTATCACATAGTACTTGTAGTGGATTGACAACTGGTGGTCAACTTATAACCCCCAGCTGAACTGAGTAAGCATCTGCTGGGTGTGGAAGGCCCACCTGAGGACTGTTGCCAGCAGCATAAGAGGCAAAACTGGAGAAGGAGAAGGAGGCTGTTGGGAGCTCAAAGGCTGTTGAGAACTCAAAGGCTGTTGGGAGCTGAACGAAAGCTGTTGAGAACTGGTGGAAGCTGTAAGGAGCTGTTGGTTCTGTTGGAGAAACTTGTCATGCTGGCTTTCCTGATGAACTTGGCTGTTTTCATCCTCTGAGGAGCACAGGACCTCGTTGGCACTGAGAATGGCATCGGTTCACTTTGGAGGAGCTCTGGTCCTCACTCTGAGCATTGCTTCCTAGCTCTGGAGGGGAAGATAGTGCACTGCTCAGTCTCCTGGAGAAGCTTGTTGTGTTGACGTTCCTGATGGGAACTGGGCCATCTTGATCATTGGAGGAGCTCCGGACCCCATTGTTGCTGAGGATGGCTGTGGTACTTTTCAGGGGAACTCTGGTTCTTTGCGTGTCGCTTCCTGGCTCCAGTGCAGATCCCTCACCCTGCTAGCACAGATCCTTCATCCCACTGGCACAGAATTCCTAGATTCCACCGCTGACCTTTGGGCCTTCCCAGTGTAGATTTGTGAAACAGGCCTGCATGAGACATTGTCTCATGGCCTCCAGTTGACTCTTGGCCTCCAGTTGAACTGGTGGGAGGCATCGTTACGAGCTCTAGATCTTCAGCTAGACTCATGCAGGACATTATCATGAGATGCAGGCCCTCAGCTGGATTCTTTGGTCTCTAGTGTGTGGACAGATATCCTGCAGTCTCTTGTATATGATTCTTTGGGTGACTATTATAAATAATCTTACAAAATATGTGTCCTGTATTATATTGTTCACCTTGCAAATTAACCCCCAAACCATGACGGTACTGTTTGTAACAGTGTAAGCACTCTGCTCAGTGAAAGTCGCATCATAAGAAAATACACTGGCAGTTGTAAAGGTTGATGCATTGTGTTGAGAAGTTTAGAAGCTTAACTAAGTGACTCAGCAGTTCTACATCCTGGGGTGTAGAGGACTTAATCTAGGGCAGCTATTTACGTCCTAGGCTGCTGTAATAGTTGATTCATTGTGTGAGCGTGAGAAGTTTAGAAGTTTAAGTGACTCAGAAGTTCTACATCCTAGGGTATAGAGGATCCAGCCTAGGGCAGGTAGCCTGCATACAAGATAAGAGAGGAAAAGATGCTTGCTCCTTGTAGTGCATTTCCAACTGGTGGTCACCTTATAATCCGCAGCTGAGCTGAGTAACCGTGGTCATGGGTGCGGGAGGCCCGCCTGAGGACTGTTGCCAGCAGCATAAGAGGCAGACCTGGAGAAGAAGTTAGGCTGTTAGGACCTGAGAGAAGGCTGTTGGGAGCTGAGAAAGGCTTCTGGGAGCTGGTAGAAGCTGTAAGGAGTTGTTGGTTCTGTTGGAGGAACTTGTCATGCTGACTTTCCTGATGAACTTGGCTGTTTTCATCCTCTGAGGAGCTTGGGACCTTGCTAGCACTGAGAATAGCTTCGGTTTACTTTGGAGGAGCTCTGGTCCTCACTTTGAGCATCACTTCCTGGCTCCCGAGGGGAAGATGGTGCACTCCCAGTCTCCTGGAGAAGCTTGCTGCATTAGCTTTCCTGATGGGAACTCGGCTGTCTTCACCATTGGAGGAGCTCAAGACTTAACTTGCTCTGAGGATGGCTGTGGTACTTTTCAGGAGAGCTCTGTTTCTTACTTTGAGTATCACTCCTGGCTCCAGTGTAGATCCCTCAGCCTGCTGGCACAAGATCCTTCATCCCGCTGGCACAGACTTTCTAGATTCCACCACTGACCTTTGGGCCTTCCCAGTGTAGATCCGTGAAACAGGCCTGCATGAGGTGTGTCATGGGCTCTGGGCCTCCGGTTGGATTCATGGTAGGGATTATTATGAGCTCCAGGTCTTCAGGTGGACTCATGCAGGACATTGTTGCGGGATCCAGGCCCTCAGCTGGATTTTTGGTCTCTACTGTGTGGACAGATTTCCTGTACACACTCATATATGATTCTTTAGGTGACTATTATAAATAATTTTATAAAGTATGTGTCATGCATTATATGTTCCCTTTGCAGAATAACCCCGAACCATAACACTCTTCCTCCTTTTGCTATTGTTGCTTTTGCTGTCTTCTGCTACTGTGAATGGTTGTCCCTCAGCCATGCCACCCTGCCTGGGAGCCAGCTGATGACAGACTGAAACTTCCACACACTGTGAGCTAATAAACCTTTCCTCCTCTAACTTTGGGTACTGGGTATTTTGTCTCAGCAATGAGACAAAAGTAATCACAGCAATATATTCAGTTCTTCTTTTATGTAGAAAGTAGTTTACTTAGAAATTTAGATATGTAGAAATAAATATATGAAATATGTGGCAAATAAATATATGAAAAAATGTTCAACATCATTGGTCATTCAAGAAATGCAAATTAAAACAACACTGAGATTCCATCTCACCCCAGAAAGAAGGGCTATCATCAAGAAATCAGTAACAAATGCTGGCAGGGCTGTGGGATGAAAGGAGCCCTTCTCCACTGTTGGCGGGAGTGTAGACTGGTGCAACCACTGTGGGAATCAGTGTGGAGATTCCTCAAAAAACTAGGATTAGAGGTCCCATTTGATCCAGGTATAGCAGCACAATTTGTCATAGCTAAGTCTTGGAAACAACCCACATGCCCATCAACAGAGGAATGGATAAAAAAGATACGGTATTTTTATACAATGGAGTATTACACAGCTGTAAAGAAAGATAAACTTGAGGCTTCTGTAGGTAAGTAGATGCAACTTGAGATCATACTCATAAGTGAAATAAATCAAACTCACATGTGTAAACATTGTATTATCTTCCTAGTGTAAGAAACTGAAAGAATAAATAAGATCCAAAAGGTACAATAGATACTGTGAAAGGGAAAGTAACTGCTCAAAAGGAAAGAACAACTAGGATAGGGAAAAGGAGAAAAGAGGAAGGGAAAAAAGATAATTGCACTACTAATTTCTATTCACTGAGAGGAACAGTTTGTGCTTATATTGTTTGGTCAATTTTACATGCCTATATCTTGTAATCTGAGCAACTACTTTGAAGATAACAATATGCAATATGGTAACCATTGTTGATTTCCTATCAGGTTTTGAAAGTCTGTATTTTTATTTTTTTATT